>NC_083896.1:32976217-33334550 GCF_032452875.1 Bos javanicus
TCTCAAGACGGAATGACAGATCAGATACGGGGATAAAGGATTGCTTCTGTGATGTTTCAAGGCCGAGTTTCTAGAACTCTAGATCCAGAAAGTGCCCCAAGAAAGGACCCATTCATCTAAATTGGAGAAAACCACATATTTCTCTGTTTGGAAAGTCACAATGTATATTAACAGAGTAAATCAGTCTAAGAACTCTGCAGTAAACAAACAGTTAAAATTTTGATGAATTCAGTACTTCTGAAATAGTTTGATCACAGGACATCCCTCCCCTTCTTCCCCCAGATGAGTAATTCAAAGAAGAAGAGCCTCTGTTCAGCAGGACCCCTCTGGAATCCACTGCCGTGGTAACATGTGTGAACCGTATAACAGTTCACAGAAGGGAGAACACACACACACACACACACACACACACACACAAAGCCTAGAATGTTACTGTTTTCCCTTCCGCTGTTCGCTGGTGGGCTCACACAGTGGGGAGCCCAGGAGGACAGCTTAAAATTAAATGCATATTTCCCTTTCCGTGCTTGGTGTGAAGCTGCCTTTCTCCCCTGCCTCCTACCCACTTCCTTCTCCAGCAGAGTTTGCGTGCCCTAGAGAGAGCCATCTGGGTATTAATGCTGCAATATTGACTCTTTCAAGACACCTCCTTTTGGCATTCATTCTAGTTCGTGGTGTTTTACTTCAGCCTCTCTGTGTTAGAAAATCATCTGGCTTCTCTAAGTGGTTTCTTTGGGGGTAGTATTATTAGTACAATTTTTCTTTTTCTCCAGAATCAAGGCTATTTCCTCCCCCTCCAGGACTTCTTGGCATTTCCGTGAGGTGTATTATTCTGTTGTGCTTGAAATAGGTGGCATCCTGTTTGCACGGCAAATAGTAGAATAAAATCCCCGCTCAGGATCACTAAGGAGCCTTAGGGTCACTTCTGCAGAAGGAATTCCATCTGTCCTTGGTTGGCATCTTGACCCAGGAGACGTGTCTGGACTGGAAAGGGAAATGGGACCGGCAGAGGTGATGTCGACTTTGCAGGCTCCGGTTTGCACTGCGATGTGAGTAAATGCAGGTAAGGAGGGCCAGAGGCCACAAGGTTGTGTGAACCACCGACATTCAGAAACTGAGAATGAACAGCTGGGGCTGGTCCCACTTCCTAAATCTGGGCAAGAAACTCTCATGCATAAAGAGACTCCTCCTGAAAATCTTCCTCATCCTTCAGACGTGTCTGTTCTCTTATCCCTCCTTAGCAGCATGGTGTCATCAACATATTTCTGTGTGTTGAATCATGCAGTTGTGTCCGACTCCTTTGTGACCCTATGGACTGCAGCCTTTCAGGTTCCTCTGTTCATGGAATTTTCCAGGCAAGAATACTTGAGCGGGTTGCCATTCCCTTTCCCAGGGGATATTCCTGACCCTGGAATCGAACCTGTGTTTCCTGCTTGGCAGGCCCATTCTTTACCAATGAGCCACCTGGGAAGCCCTCTGTTCTCATCTCCCTCCTTAGCAGGACGGTGTCATCAGCATATTTCTGCTTGGTTGGCTATAAGAACTGCACAAAAATGGGAGAGTTAAACAGACAGATCCACGGCTATCCTTGGCTTGGAAACCGTCTTCTAAATAAAACTCAACACTTCGGGTGCCCTTCTTGGGTACACACTTCTCCCCTGTGAATCCAACTTTTCTTGGCCACATTTTCTGGGCAAACCAGGTCCTTTGGGGGTTGGGATTCAGATACCACATCAATTCCAGGTCAAACTGCATCTACTCAGCCACTGAATTCTGAAGCTCTTTTTCCACCCTGCAAGTCTCCTGATTGGCCTCAAGCAGGAGCCTCCACTCCCACTCGAGTTCCCAAGCAAGCTTCCCCCTGCAGCTGTGACTGTCACTCTGGAGCTTGCTCTGAGAGGATTGCCATGGTTTTCCATTGTTAAGGCTCCTTTTCCTCATTGGCCAGATAAGAAAGCGTTATCCTAGGAGACTGAGAATAATTGGAGAGACACTTCAAGGAGGCTTATTTCTGGAATTTAGGCAGGTGGGGCATGGAGCTGAAATAAGGGTAGTATATAAAAAGTAAGTGGGATCTCATTCTGTTATAGGCTGGTGAGGCCAGTGATGTGAGTTACTCGGGGGCATTGTTACTTGTTGATATCTCTTTCTTACCTGGTTGAAACCATACCTTACTCAGTTTTACATCTTCAGAAGCTAGCCCAGTGCTCGACCATAGAGAGTATTCAATGAGTGGTTATGGAACACATTTCCCTCTTCAAAAATAACTCCTCAGTGTGACTGGTTAACTCTATGTGATTATCTGGAGCAGAGACAAGTTTCTGATCTCACAGAGTAGATCGTGCTGAAACCACACTACCCAGATGGGACTTGAACCAATGGGCCAGACTCAAACCCAGCCTGAACCCAGATCAGGACTTGAACCCACAGTCTTTTAACTGAAATCACACACCTGGGGTCAGGACTTAACGAAGCTCAGATTCTTTGTGTCGAACTTCCCTGGCAGTTAGTGGTTAAGACTCCGTGCTTTCCAAGCAGGGGGCACAGGTTCCATCCCTGTACAGTGAATGAAGAGCCTACATGTTGTTGTGCATAGTCAAAGAATAAATAAATAAAATTAAAAAATTTTTAAAAAAGATTCTCTAAGACTCATGTAGACAGAATTCAATAAAAGACAAAACAAATAGGTAAGAAGAGTGTTTATTGAGAGACGCACATTCCACAAACAGAATGCATGGAGATGTCTATCTAGTAAAAGCTATGGATTTTCCAGTAGTCATGTACGGATATGAGACTTGGACCACAAGGCTGAGCACCAAAGAACTGATGCTTTCAAATTGTGGTGCTAGAGAAGACTCTTAAGAGTCCCCAAAGGAGATCAAACCAGTCAATCCTAAAGGAAATCAACCCTGAATATTCATTGGAAGGACTGATGCTGAATGTGAAGCTCCAATTCTTTGGCCACCTGATGCTAAGACCTGACTCTTTGGAAAAGACCCTGATGCTGGGAAAAGATTAAGGGTAGGAGAATGAGGTGACAGAGGATGAGATGGTGGGATGGCATCATTGACTCAATGGACATGAGTTTGAGCAAACTCTGGGAGATAGTGAAGGACAGGGAAGCCTGGCATGCTGTAGTCCATGGGGTTGCCAAGATTGAAAGTGACTTAGCTACTGAACAATAAGAGACAAAATGTGGTCTATCTCAAAAGGGGAGAACAGCCTTGGAAGAAATGCACTCCACAGACAGTGTGGGCTATGTTGGAAGGCCAGGGGGCATGAAATGTGAGGTGGTTAGGTTTTACGGGCTGTGTAATTTCACAGTCTAGTAAGTGGAAGGATTAGTCCAACTGTTTGGGGGAAGGGGCAGAGATTTCCAGGAATTGAGCTTTTAGGGTTGCCAAATTTTTTGGCCTTTTAGGGTTGGCCTAAGAACTGTTGTGAAACCCATGGGTGTGTCATTTAGCTAATGCATTACAGGGTGTGTATAATGAGTCTCAAGGTCCACAGGAAATTGAATCTCCCACTATCTTGGACCTGGTTGGATCTAACCAGTTTTTGTCAGGTCTGGTGGTCATGTCATTCTTTCAAAGGTTGTGCCCTATCCCTCTTCCTTCCTGTTTCAATTCCATGAACAGGTACTTCTTAACATTTTCAGAGATTTTTCTTAAATGGAATTGAAACCTGCCTTTATTCTTTCTACTTTACCCTCTGGAGTCAAAATTACAAATCAGATACCTCTTCCAGGGTGATATTTGGTTTTCTAAGAAACTTCTTTCTCATGTTCAGTTCAGTTCAGTTGCTCAGTTGTGTCCGACTCTTTGCGACCCCATGAATCCCAGCGCGCCAGGCCTCCCTGTCCATCACCAACTCCCGGAGTTCACTCAAACTCACATCCATCGAGTCGGTGATGCCATCCAGCCATCTCATTCTCTGTCATCCCCTTTTACTTCTGCCCCCAATCCCTCCAAGCATCAGAGTCTTTTCCAATGAGTCAACTCTTCACATGAGGTGGCCAAAGTACTGGAGTTTCAGCTTTAGCATCAGTCCTTCCAGTGAACACCCAGGACTGATCTCCTTTAGAATGGACTGGTTGGATCTCCTTGCAGTCCAAGGGACTCTCAAGAGTCTTCTCCAGCACCACAGTTCAAAAGCATCAATTCTTCGGGGCTCAGCTTTCTTCATAGTCCAACTCTCAGATCCATACATGATCACTGGAAAAACCATAGCCCTGACTAGACGGCCCTTTGTTGGCAAAGTAATGTCTCTGCTTTGGAATATGCTGTCTAGGTTGGTCATAACTTTCCTTCCAAGGAGTAAGCATCTTTTAATTTCATGGCTGCAGTCACCATCTGTAGTGATTTTGGAGTCCCCAGAAATAAAGTCTGACACTGTTTCCACTGTTTCCCCATCTATTTCCCATGAAGTGATGGGACCGGATGCCATGATCTTCATTTTCTGAATATGGAGCTTTAAGCCAACTTTTTCACTCTCCACTTTCACTTTCATCAAGAGGCTTTTTAGTTCCTCTTCACTTTCTGCCATAAGGGTGGTGTCATCTGCATATCTGAGGTGATTGATATTTCTCCCAGCAATCTTGATTCCAGCTTGTGCTTCTTCCAGCCCAGCGTTTCTCATGATGTACTCTGCATATAAGTTAAATAAGGAGGGTGACAATATACAGCCTTGACGTACTCCTTTTCCTATTTGGAACCAGTCTGTTGTTCCATGTCCAGTTCTAACTGTTGCTTCTTGACCTGCATATAGGTTTCTCAAGAGACTGGTCAGGTGGTCTGGTATTCCCATCACTTTCAGAACTTTCCACAGTTTATTGTGATCCACACAGTCAAAGGCTTTGGCATAGTCAATAAAGCAGAAATAGAGGTTTTTCTGGAACTCTCTTGCTTTTCCCATGATCCAGCAGATGTTGGCAATTTGATCTCTGGTTCCTCTGCCTTTTCTAAAACCAGCTTGAACATCAGGAAGTTCACGGTTCACATATTGCTGAAGCCTGGCTTGGAGAATTTTGAGTATTACTTTACTAGAGTGTGAGATGAATGCAATTGTGTGGTAGTTTGAGCATTCTTTGGCATTGCCTTTCCTTGGGATTGGAATGAAAACTGACCTTTTCCACCAGTCCTGTGGCCACTGCTGAGTTTTCCAAATTTGCTGACATATTGAATGCAGCACTTTCACAGCATCATCTTTCAAGATTTGAAGTAGCTCAACTGGAATTCCATCACCTCCACTAGCTTTGTTTGTAGTGATGCTTTCTAAAGCCCACTTAACTTCACATTCCTGGATGTCTGGCTCTAGGTGAGTGATCACCATCGTGATTATCTTGGTCATGAAGATATTTTTGGTACAGTTTTTCTGTGTATTCTTGCCACCTCTTCTTAATATCTTCTGCTTCTGTTAGGTCCATACCATTTCTGTCCTTTATCGAGCCCATCTTTGCATGAAATGTTCCCTTGATATCTCTAATTTTCTTGAAGAGATCTCTAGTCTTTCCCATTCTGTTGTTTTCCTCTACTTCTTTGCATTAATCGCTGAGGAAGGCTTTCTTATCTCTCCTTGTTATTCTTTGGAACTCTGCATTCAGATGCTTATATCTTTCCATGTTAAACATTTCTAAATACTTGAATTTTCTCTTATATGACAAGCTATCTTAGTGCTCATTGCCTGGGTGACTCTCTTCAAATAATTGATCATATTTATGAGCATAAATTAGAGTATTTGCCCCTGAAATCACTCCTGTTTATTAAGAACCCTTTTAAGGTGAGCACCAGGAATTGCCCTCCAGGCTTTGGGGCAGAGGGCAAAGTCATCCTGGACAGAGTCACTTCCTCCTTTGCCCCCTGCTCTCTTTTTCTACCAACGCACCTGCAGAGCATTCAGGCCTTTAGGAGGCCACTACAATCGACTGCAAATTCTCAGGAATGCAGCCCTAAGGAAATGGAGGACAGGGCAGCTGAGTTTTGATGCAAATAGGGTGGAGAGCTATCTGGAGAGCTGGAGTTTGGGGAGAAAGACAAAGTCAAGCTGGGAGTTATCACAGGTGGAAAAATGCAGGGAGGGAAGGTTTCCCTTCCCTATCCCTTCCCTCAAAAATCAAATATAAAATAGGAGTGGGGGTGACTGGGGAGGTCATTTCAACTGGGAGGCTAAGAGGAGAGGCCTGGGGTGTGGCAGGGAAGGGAGAGGGTGCTCAGACAAATTCCCCGTACCCAGACCCCTAATCCAAGCCCCACCTATAGTCCCGTGCTTAAAAATAACATCTTATGGAAAAACCCCAATGAACTTTTAGGCCAACCCAATAAATCTGAGACTAAAGTTATTGAGCTTAGCTGTCAAAGAGAAAGGATTCCATTTTAATTTCATTTTAATAGACTTCTGCTCTATGAATTTTGCATCAAAATGTTTTACATTTGCACTTATACAAAATGTATGATTGAATTCAGAATGAAAAATGATAAATTACAGAGATACATGTTAGATCTTCTATTCTAATGCCAGCCTATTAAACCAACTCAGTAGTTAAGCAAATTCAATCTTCAATTAAAATAGACAAGTATTTTCACTAGTGAAAAGCTGAAATATAAATGACTGGCTTATATCTAGAGCTCTTTTCCTGGTCAGTAGGTAGGATAATTTGTTGTGAATTGGTCTCTTTTCATCAAGAGAAAGCAGTGAGGCTGTAATTTCCTATCTGTCACTCTTTCTTCTCCTTTGTCTTGAAGATGTTATTTTTCTTCAGAAAAATCTCCTTGGGGTGGATTTCTTAACCAGATGAGTGTCTTGGTGATCTTAGAGTTCAACATCTTATTTTGTTGCAGATAAAAGCATCAGAGAGGTTGCTGATTAGCCTGCAGTCGCACAGCTAGTTGCTGACAGACTGTTAGTCCCTTAAAGAGTGTTATATTCTGCCTTTTCTTGGACTTTCAGAATTTATCTGGGCAGTTTGTCTTCTGGCTAGGACTCCCAGTCCTCCTCTCTCCTCTTGAGCGCCAGTGTTGCCTCTCTTAATTCCAACTCTACACACTTGGAATGAACACAAGCTTTCCCTCCTCCATGAGAACTGTGAAGACGTGTTAACGTAAGTTTGTGTTCCCAACGCAGTGAGGCCAAACAAACAGAAATGTTGGGACTTTGAAGCAGAGAAAGGTTTACTGCAAGGCCATGCAAGGAGATGGGTGCCTCATGCTCTATAAAGGGTTTCCCTGGAGGGATTCAGCAAAGGACTTTTAAAAGCCAGGCAAGGGAGATGGGGGTCAAAGGGTGCTAGATGGATCTTATCGAACCCAATTCTCTGGTCTGCTGATGGTGAGGGAGCAGGGTAGTTTTACAGGGGTGAACATGATCAGTCCTCAGGCTTCAGGAGGCCTGGGGCTGTGTGCTCAGGCTCATCAAGTAGTTCTTTCATTTAGTGGGTGTTTTTTTTTTTTTTTTACATCTACAAAACAATTTGGGAATACGCATCAAATACTGTTATCTATTCAATAGGTACTTCAGAGAGGACCTAAAGCAGATGATGCTGGGATGGAGGGAAGGCCCCATAGGGTCCTGTTCAGTTACATGCACAGAGAAATGTAGGGACTATTTCTAACACATTGTCCAAATCAGGTGGGGAATATTGGTGGGGAGGATGCCCAAGAGAAAAATACAAGATGGGCATAGAATAGGCTGATTTGCATCTGATTATGCTTAATGTCTGACCTTTCTCTGTGGCGAGAGAGTAAATAATCTGTCTGCGGGAGATTCAAGAGACACGGGTTTGATCGCTGGGTTAGGAGGAGGAGGAAATGGCAACCCACCCCAGTATTCTTGCCTAGGAAATCTCAAGGACAGAGGAGTCTGGTGGGCTACAGTCCATGGGGTTGCAAAGAGTCTGATGAGACTGAGCACGCGCGCGCGCACACGCACACACACACACACACACATTTTCTACATTTACTGATGTAACCCTGCAGGGCTAAACAGAAGATTACATAAATTAACCTGAATTTTGCTAACTAAATGACTCAATTTTACACTTCCATGCATTCACATTAAGAGAAAGAGACAGAAAAAAATGGAAAGGAGATTTAGGAAGAACAACTACATCAACATTGCTGGTCAGCGTCTCTGGTTCTCTGCATCTGGGTCTTCCTCCTGCCCACAGGGCATGTCTGCATGGACAGCCTTGGCTCATATGGGACTCAGCCTTACCATGTCCCACCGAGGTGCATTTACTGAATTTTGTTATTTAAAACAAATGGAGGGACTTCCCTGGTGGTCCAGTGGTAAGGACCCCGCACTTCCTCTGCAGGGGGCACAGGTTCAATCCTTGGTCTGGGAAATAAGATCCCACATGCCGTGGGGCAACTAAGCCGGTGTGCCTCAACTGCTGAAGTCTGTGCACTGTAAAGTCTGTGCACTGTAGAGCCTGTGCTCGGCAAGAGAAGCATTGCAATGAGAAGCCCACGCACCACAACTAGAGTAGCCCCGACTCACTGCGGCTAGGGAAAGCACATGCACCGCAAAGAAGATCCAGCGCAGCCAAAAATAAAGTAAATAAATAACATTAAAAAAATAAATTAAAAAATAAAACAAATAGAAAGAGACTTCCTCAGCAGTTTCGTACCTGACATTGAACTTAACGACAAGTCAGGGGTACAAGTAGCCATGCTCTTTCCTCTTTTTCTTCCCATGTCTTCTCCTCTACAGCCTGTTCTCTCCTTTCTGTCTTAATCTGCTTCTTTTTCTTCGATTCCTATCCTTCTTGGTTTTTTCTCTTTTCTCTTCCCCCATGTTTTCTCTTGTGCCGATGAGAGATAGAGAAATTAGGAGTCAATTGAGAGTGATCCCAGAGGCCACAGGGAGAAGTGTGGAGCACTTCAGCTCTGGACTTGAGGCTGGAATCCTGGTTTTGACCTTTGCTAGCTGTGGAAGTCCCAGCAAATTATTTAAACTCTCTGAGCTTGTGGTTACTCATTGGTGAAATGAAGATGAAAAGGACAGCTTCCTTCATTGGTTTTTGTGAAAATTAGAAAAGATAATGCATGTAAAGAGCTTAATACAGTGGTTGGATGTTAATGGTAGCCACTTATTGTATTAAGAGAAAGAGAATGTATATTGTGGAAGCCATGCCTATATTTTCTGTGTTATCTTAGGGATAGGATTCTTTAACAAAACTGCATGTTTCAAATGTGTATTTAAGGGCTATGGGACAAGACTTGCCATGTGTGTCACGTTCTTTTTGAATGAATAGCCCCATGGATAAGCATCCCACTTACCTGTCTGTTCCCCTTCTCTACTTCAGTAATTCTGAGCAGACAGCTTGTGGTAATGGTGGAAATGAGCAGATAGGGGACCAAAGAAAATGGGAAAAGGAGGGGTCACGTCTGAACCCGAAGCTGAGATATGCACGTTAGGTACTGTATTTATTAGAAGTCATTTGGGCCTATCTCTATCCCACTGACAGCCCCAGTGGTAGACAGATACACCTCAGAGTTTATCTGGACTTGAGGAACACAGGCCTGAAAAGAGACGCTCTAGTGGGTGTTAAAAGAATGGGAGCTGGGGAGATCCAGGGAGAAGAGAGGTGCCAGGCACCACGTGCTCAGTAAACAGCAGAGAGATCAAGTAACAAATACATTTATTCACTATTAAACTATCTATCATGGGCCAGGTCTGTACCAGGCTGTAAGAAAAAAGATGACTAAGAAATGGTCCTTGTCTGCAATAACATGGATGGACTTAGAGATGATCATACTAAGCGAAGTAAGTCAGACAGAGAAAGACAAATATCATGTGATATCACTTATATATGGAATCTGAAAAACTGATACAAATGAACATTTTTACAAAACATAAATAAACTTACAGACATAGAGAACAAACTTATGGTTACCAAAGGGGAAAGGCGGGTGAAGGGATAAATTAGGAGTTTGGGATGAACAGGTACACACCACTACACACAACATAGGTAAACAACAGGACCTGTTGTATGGCACAGGGAACGATGTGCAATAAAATATTGTATTAACCTGTAACAGAAAAGATTCTGAAAAAGTTTCAAATATATATAACTGGATCACTCTGTTGTCTACTTGAAACTAACACATTACAAATCAATGATCCTTCAATAAAAAGTTATTTGTTTTGGAAAAAAGAGTCAGTCCTTGTCACCAAGAAGCATATTATCTACTGAGAGACAGATATCTAAATAAATACTAATTACAAAACAGTATGGTATAGAATTTGGTACTGAATGGCTTGCTCCGCCTCTGGAGTTGGAGTGTGTGGCTTTGAATCACACTACTCTCACTTTGTGAGTATATTTGGACATGTCAATTAACCTCATTGTGTCTCAGTTTTCTCATCTATTAAATGGGGATAATAACAGTGTCTGTCTTCCTCATAGGGTAGGTGTGAGAACTGAATGAGTTATACGTAAAGCATGTAGACTTCTGCCTGGCACAAAGTAAATGCTATGTATGTGTGGGCAACAAGCATTATTTTTACAGATGAGCACACTATGTGCTGGGGCTTCCCAGGTGGCACTAGTAGTAAAGAATCTATCTGCCAATGCAGGAGACATAAGAGACTCAGGTTCAATCCCCTGGGCTGGGAAGATGCCCTCGAGGAGGGCACGGCAACCCACTCCAGTATTCTTGGCTGGAGAACCCCAAGGACAGAGGAGCCTGGCGGGTTACAGTCCATAAATTCGTAAAGGGTCAGACACAGCTGAAGCGACTTAGCAGGCATGCATACCATTTGCTAGATGAGCAAGGTGGAAAGAGCAGATGATTCTGGAAGGTTTTATGGAGAAGGTAACATTTGACTTAAGTCTTGGTATAGTTTGGTCTTCCCTGGTGGCTCAGACAGTAGAGTCTGCCTGCAATGTGGAAGATCCGGTTTTGATCCCTGAGTCAAGAAGATCCCCCAGAGAAGGAAACTGCAATCCACTCCAGTATTCTTGCCTGGAAAATCCCATGGATGGAGGAGCCTGGTGGGCTACAGTCCATGGGGTTGCAAAGAGTCAGACACAATTGAGCGACTAACACTTTCACTTCATATAGCTGTTTGCCGGCAGAAATAGGGCAGGAGGAGGTATAGGAGAGAATGATACATGCAGGGAGAAGATCACTTGCATGAACAAAGACTTATGAAAGAGGATGGGGTGACTGGAAAACACAGTCCACAGATTACTTGTAGGTCCTTAAATACATTTCCTTTCTTTCAAAGATGCAGTAAAGGGAAAACGACCAACTTACTTGGAGAAAATACATCTCACTGTGTTTTGTGCTGCTGTTGTCTTGAAAGCACTGAATGCCTGTGTGCATGGGGAAGGCAACTCCCATAAGGGGATGAAAGTTGTCTAAACCTACAAGAGTAGAGAGGACATCTCTATGCACACACACACCAATGTCTATGCACAGAGACAATTGTCCTTTGTGGCTGGTTTGGAAATCGTTGTGTTCCTGGTCTTGCAAAGTTCAGACTTGTATTGATTGTCATGATCACAGACTTCTAGACCACAGAGATGACATCATCCAATGACCTCATTTTATAGCCAAAGCCTGAGGCCCAGAGAGTGACTTGCTCCACATGACTACATTGCCCAGTTACTTAGTGGGAGAACCAGGATGAGAACTGGGGTGTTGTTATTGGAGGAGCTGTGTCAAACAAGTCCATATGCTGAAGTCCTGACTCCCAGGACCTTAGAATGTGTCTGTATTTGGAGATATGGTCATTAAAGAGATGATAAAGTTAAAATAAGGTCATTAATGATGGGCCCTAATCCAAAATGAGTGGAGTCCCTTTACAAACAGGATATATATACATTTTAAATTTTATTAATTTTTTGAAGTAGAGTTGATTTACAGTGTTGTGCTAATCTCTGCTATTTAGCAAAGTGACTTAGTCATGCACAGACATTCTTTTTTTTAATATTCGTTTCCATTATAGTTTATCACAGGATATCTAATATAGATCCCTGTGCTATACAGTATGTATGTGGTCAGTTCAGTCGTGTCCAACTCTTTGTGATGCCATGGACTGTAGCCCACCAGGCTCCTCTGTCCATGGAATTTTCCAGGCAAGGATACTGGATTGGTTTGCCATATCCTCTTCCGGGGATCTTCCTGACCCAGGGATCGATCCCGTGTCTCCTGTACTGGCAGGTGGATTCTTTACAGGGAAGAATTCTTTACCTAGGAAGCCCTGTACTATACTGTCAAAACTTGTTATTTATCCATTCTATATATAAGAATAAGATCCCACATGTGACAATTAAGAGTCTGTACTAAGACCTGGTGCAGCCACATTAAAGAAAATAAAAATAATGCTGATTTAATTTTTGAACAGTGACTATTCATAAATACTGCTGGAGTATTTGCATGTCTTCATCTTTTTTTAATACTTACTTTTATTTGTTTATTTATTTGGCTGCTCTGGGTCTTAGTTGGCGCATGTGGGAACGAATTCCCTGACCAGGGATTGAACTCAGGTCTCCTGCATTGGGAGCATGGAGTCTTAGCCACTGGACCATCAGGGAAGTTCCCAGTGATTTAGCTTTTGTACAGTGACTATCCATAAATATTACTGATGTATTTGCATGTCTTTATCTTGATTGCATGTCTCATCCTTGGCAAGGACTGTAATAATGTACACCTTTATGTGTTCTTTGTGTCAATAAAAAATCCTCATTAGATAATAAAAAGAAAATTTATCAGCAGTAATTCAAACAAACAGTGCCTCTGCTTTGGCATCAGCACAAATTCCTGCAATTGGTACCTCTTGGACACGCTGTCCGACTCCCTGTTGACACACTGCCATCTGGTGGAGCGGGGCCTGCGGACCGCTTTTCATAGTCTGATGTTGCCTGTGTCTTGACATATGTTTGTTCCCTTTTCCTGCTGATTTTCCTGACAGCTGTCCAAATCCAGGGGCGAGACCCATGCAGGCCCAGGCCTTTGCAAAATACCACAGGAGGCAAAAATTGTCTTCGATTTTCTCTTGCTTTGCCTTTCAATGATGCTAACAGCCTGGTGTTCCCTGGTTTGGGGATGAAAACTTGAATTCCATTCACCAAATTAACATCTCTCTCCCTTTCTCAAATCCCCTTTATTTGCATAAAGTTTAGAGATTTCTTCTGAAACTACTCTGTCATTGGCTTCAATTTTTTTTGAAGTAGGCATGTCTAGAATATTGCCTTCACTCAACAAAAATTTACTGTGTATTGACTTGCTCAATATTAGAACTAGGGGTACAGAGATGGTGGAAAGACCAGGGCCAACTTAATTCATTGCATGCAGAAGGCCTGGAGTCTTTCATATTTGTAGGGACCTATAAAAATGTTTCAATTTCTTTTAAAATCAGAACAAAAAATAAAGTTTTAAGTGGAATAAATGTAATTTGATTATTATATATGATCCTTTTAATGTATTGTTGAATACATTAAACATAATGAATTTCGTTTGCTAGTATTTTGTTGAGAATTTTTGCTTCATATTCATCAGTATGGGGCTTCCCTGGTGTCTCAGATTGTTAGGAATCTGCCTACAATGTGGGAGACCTGGGTTCAATCCCTGGGTCAAGAAAGTGCCCCTGGAGAAGGGAATGGCTACCCACTCCAATATTCTTGTCTGGAGAATGCCATGGACAGAGGAACCTGGTGGGCTACAGTCCATGGGGTCACAAAAAGTTGTACATAACTGAGTGACTAATGCTTTTTCACTTCATCAGTATATGGGTCTATGATTTTCTTGTACTGTCCTTGTCTAATTTTGGTCCTGGGGAAATACTGGCCTTATAAAATGAGTTGGAAGTAGTCTCTCCTCTTGTATTTTATGGAAGAGTTTGAGAAGATTGGTATTAATTATTCTTTAAACGTTTGTTAAAATTCAACAGTGAGGCCATCTGGTCATGGTCCTTGTTGGGAAGTTTTTGATTACTAATTCATTCTTCTTAACCAATTAGTCTGTCTAGATTTCCTACTCTTTCAAGATTCAGTCTTGATAGGTTGTGTATTTCTAGGATTTTATGCACTTCTGCCTTGTTCAATTTGTTCATAGTAGTCTCTTAAGATCATTTCTATTTGTGTGGTATTAGTCGTAATGACTCTTCTTTCATTTCTAAAATGGCATTGGACAGTCACCCTCTGCAGACCCACAGATTTGGAGATCCAGAGAGCTAGTTGTTCTCATCGATAACTCACTGATTTTTTAAAATATAATTTTGAATTCATAGATTTAAACCTGTTTGAGGAGTTCCAAAGAATTGCAATTATTTTCATTTTGAAGCTCCAGCTGGATTTTCTTTGGCCAGTGAGAGTCTCTTTGTCTTGGTTCTTTCTGGCAAGATCCTAGGAATATTTGATAGCTTCCTTGTTATCTAGAAAGACAGGATGTTCTAGTCTTGCAACATTTCCTTCCCTAGACCTGAAATTCAGCCATTTTTTCAAGAAGTACTAGTTTCTTTTATTTTTTTTTAAACTTATTTTATTTTTTGGCCACATGGCATGTGAGATCTCAGTTTCCCAACCAGGGATTGAACCCGTGCCCCCTGCAGGGGAAACACAGAACCCTAAGCAGTGGACCACCAGGGAAGTCCAAGAAGTACTAATTTCTTCAATTAATAGTGCAAATGGTATTAGGTTTCAATTGAAAGGTATCATGGGCTTCCTTGGAGGCATGAGTTCGATCCCTGGGTTGAGAAGATCCTCTGGTGGAGGAAATGGCAACCTACTCTAGTAGGAGAAGGGGACGACGGAAGATGAGATGGTTGGATGGCCTCACCGACTTGATGGACATGAGTTTGAGCAAGCTCCGGGAGCTGGTGATGGCTGATGTGTTGCAGGCTACGGGGTTGTGAAGAGTTGAACGTGACTGAGTGACTGAACTGAACTGAACTAGTATTCTTGCCTGAAAAATCCCATAGACAGAGGAGCCTGGTGGGCTACAATCCATAGGGTCATAAAGAGTCAGATACCACTGAAGCTAATGAGCTTGAACACTAGGTACTATGGTCTGAATTGTGTCCACTTCCTTCCCCAAGTTCATGTGTCAAAGCCCTAGCCCCCTAATGTGACTGCATTTGGAGCTAGGACCTTTCAAAGGTAACCAACATTAAATGAGGTTAGAGGAGTGGGCCCTACTCTGATGACCAGACAGTTCTTTCTCTCTTGTGAAGACACAGCAGGAAGGTGGCCATGTACAAGCTGGGAAGGCGAGTGAACCAGCCAGCACCTGGATCTGGGACTTTTAGCTTCCAGAACTGGGAGAAATAAAAGTCTGTTGTTTAAGCCATCCAATCAGTGCTTTTTTTTTTTTTTTATGGCAACCTGAACAGACTAATATGCTTGGGATGCTCATTGTTACTGGATTGGTGATTACTTTTAGCTTCTTTAATGGACAAGACAAAATAAAGTTTATTCCTCATTATATGGTTTACAGTCCCAGGATAACAACACTGAAACTACCAACTATGTTATATAATGGAATATTTTCATCATATAATCACTAAAAAGGCTGAAAGCTCTTCCTTATACTTTCCTCATATAGCTCTACTATATTTGTATAGAGCATATTACCATTACACAATGTTCTCTCCCTTTTAATTTTCATTTAGCCTTAAATTTACAAGTAAGCATAGGCTTAATGTTCATCAGTTTTGGGGTTACTTTTCTGTGTTCGTAGTGCTGAGGACCTTTATTTTTCCCCAGCTTTATTGAGGTATAATTGACAAATGAAACATATTTATTTATTTTTAATTGGAGGATAATTGATTTACAATGCTGTGTTGGTTTATGCCATACAAGAACAAGAACCAGCCTCAGCTGTACACATGTCCCCTCCCCCATGAACTATTTATTTTTAATTAATTTATTTTTTGACTGCTCCATGCAGCATGTGAGATCTGAGTTCAGTGACCAAGGATGGAACCTGTGACCCCTGCAGTGAAAGCGTGGAGTCTTAACCACTGAACCTCTAGAGACATCCCCAATTTCCCCAATACATGTATTTATTTAAAGTGTATAATAGGATGATTTGACACATATTTATATATAATATCTATATATATGTGAAATAATGATGACCACAGTCAAGCTAATTCACACATCCATCACCTCATGTAGTCATCTTTTGCATATGTATGTTGTGGGAACACTTAAGATTTCCTCTCAAAGGTGGTTGTCTGAAAGCCAGGAAGAGGGGTCTCACCAGGAAGTGAATCAGCCAGCACCTTGGTCTTGAACTTCCAAGCTCCAGAGCGGTGAGAAATAAATGTCTGTTGTTGAAGTCTATGGTTAATCTATGGTATTTTGTTATAGCAGCACAAGCAGACTAACATGTGCCTGTGTGACTACGTGTGTACACGGGTGCACAGGGTCATGCACACACACACATATCTATATTTACATATTCTGTTTCTATAGAAACCTGTGAGTGCTCATCAACACCCCCAATTCCAATCCAACAGCAGAGTATTCCTTTCACCTTGCCCTCATTTCGAATCTCAGACGATGAAAACTATGACTCGTGCTGTCCTCATTATTTTTGTCCTCGATATTACTTTATTTGCTCAGTCACCCTAGGCAATCAATCTTTTCACCCCCAATCCCTAGGTCTCACTTGGCCATCTTCCTCACTCTGTCCTAACCACCTGCTAAGCCACCTCTCTGCCCAATCTCCTTCTTTGCTTGGGTCCCCTAATGGCTCTTCCCAGGTGGAGCTAGTGGTAAAGAATATGCGTATAATGCAGGAGACATGGGCTCAATCCCTGGGTCAGGAAGATTCCCTGGAGTATGAAGTGGCAACCCCCTCCAGTATTCTTGCCTGGGAAATCCCATGGGCAGTGGCCCTGGCAGGCCACAATCTATGGGCTCGCAGAGTCAGTCATGACTGAGCACCAGTGGCTCTTCTATTCAATTCGTTAAGAAGGAAATAAACTTGTATTATTTAAAAAATGAATTTAAATTTATCTTGAAATAGAGATTCACTGTTCTCTGTTGTAAGATTATGGCATGTTCTTATCTGTAAGGATGTTATTTTACTCCTTATTTTTTTTTTTTCTTGTAAGAATTTCCATAAGATTTGATTTTGATACTTTTCTCTTGCTATTTTTTATGTGAGGTTAGTTTCTCTGAGTTTTTAGAAAGAGGCAGAGTTGAGAGAGGCCCATCTAACTTCCAAAAGCATTAACAAACATGATAGCTTGCTTTCTGAGATTTCCGGTCTCTTTTCCTCCACCCCAACTTTGTCTGGGCCTTTTCTTCCATTGTCTTTTTCATCCCTGTCCTGTGAAATCTGATTTCACTCTTGGGACTTTCTCCTTAGTAGAGGTTCTGTTCTGGAAGTCAGTCTTTTTTTTTTTTTTAATGGTACAGCCACTTTTTAAATTTTTTTTTAAAGCACTCTTATTTCTTTATTTGGCTTCACTATGAGGCATACGGGATCCTGGTTCCCAGATCAGGGATTGAACCCAAGCTCCTGCACTGGGAACTCAGAGTCCTAAGCACTGGACCACCAGGGAAGCCCCTGGGAGGGAGTCTTGGAAGTCAGTTTTGAGACCTACAGAGGGTAGGCTCTCTAGACCTTTTCATGTTCACCTTGGACTCCTTGCACTCACCTGTTACCCAAGTAAATGGTACTACCATGCTGTTAAAACTGTTCGGTGTCAGGTGCTGCTCTTAAGTTAGACCATCACAGATTTTAGGGAGTACTAGTTGCTCTTTTGGGGTTCACCTTTTGTCAACTTCTCAGATACCCCATTGTTTCATCTGCACACGTGCCAGTGCCCTACCAGCCTGTGCCATGGGTGGGTTGCCCTCACTGCTTGCATTTTGTAGTTCATGGGGACGCTTTATCACTTAGTTTCCCTGTAAAGTCGTGTCCAACTCACACAATCCCATGGACCATAGCCAGCCAGGCTCCTCTGACCATGGGATTTTCTAAGCAAGGATACCGGAGTAGTTTGTTATTTCCTTCTCCAGGGATTTTGGCCCCTGATTGACAACTACCGATCATACCTCCAGGCCCCCCCTCCACCTCCACTCCTATCAGAAAAAATAAGCAGAAGCAGTCTGCCCTCACCTGGGTGGAATGAAGGAAGACCTTTACAGTCCTGTCTCACAGCCTCGCCACATCTCCAGCTCTCTGACACATAAAATCCAGAAGGATTTGACTGTCCTGCTCTCCCGTGGAACATCATGCTGGCCCCTGACATTGATAACATTTTTTTCTAGTTGAATCTGGAAGAAAGAATTAGGGAACACTCTGACAAGATAGGAGAAGGCAATGGCACCCCACTCTAGTACTCTTGCCTGGAAAATCCCATGGGCGGAGGAGCCCGGTGGGCTGCAGTCTATAGGGTCGCTAGGAGTCGGACAGGACTGAGTGACTTCACTTTCATTTTTCACTTTCATGCATTGGAGAAGGAAATGGCAACCCACTCCAGTGTTCTTGCCTGGAGAATCCCAGGGACAGGGGAGCCTGGTGGGTTGCCGTCTCTGGGGTCGCACAGAGTCGGATACGACTGAAGCGACTTAGCAGCAGCAGCTGACAAGATGCATGCTAGAAGGGAGCTCAGAAGCGCTTGCTCCATCAGTGACAGTTCCAGGGCTGCTATGGTCTGGGGCTTAACAGCCACTGTTAAGTGAGGCACAGACTCCTGCACCTTGCATGCTCACTGCAAAGGAAAAGCACCCCGTTTGCGAGCCTGTTTGGGTTGTGGGGCTTCGTATCTGACATTTGGCTGTGCTACTTTGACTCACACACTGGGTCCCCCATTAGGCTGCTTATTTTGAGTGGAGCCTGATACAAGAACCCTTGGCAGAGCTGCAGGCTTCATTTCAAACTGTCCCACCAGTTTCACTGTAAAATCCAGCAGACCTAAAATTATGGAATCCCTGGCAGACAGAGATGCAACCTCCACCCAGCTCCCACAGGAGACCCCAGGGGCAAAGCCAGGCTTGTTCTGTGAACAACTATACTGTATTTGCAAATACAGCCACCTCACAGCTGGGTCCTGGCAGAGACGAGATGTCTGACGATGGGACACGAGATGAGTTTGTAACCTGAACTGTTTGACTAAACTACATTTGTCATACAACTAAATGCAACCACAGAGCAGCATGTCAGCATAGGATGGAACCAATATCTATGAGATCAGGCCTGAGCACGTCCAGGAGGCACGTTTTCTGTTGCCGCACAAGAAACTAAGTGATTCGAAACAATGACTTGTTATTTCTCTTGATTCCGTGGGCTGGGAATTCAGGCAGGAATTGGCAGAGGAGTGCAGGAGCTCCCTGCTGTGTCTCCATGCTGTGAGGTCATGACCATGGTGGGGCCAGATCATCCAAAAGCATTCACATGCCTGGCTCCTTGAGACCCCTCTGCATGGCCACTCTCCTCCCAAGAATTTGGGATTCCTCACAGGTCTGTGGTCTGTCAGGGGAGCTGGATTTCTTGCATAGTATGTACTTTCCAAGGGAAAAAAGTGGAATCGCCAGTGCTCTGAAGAGCCAGGTCCGGAGCCATCACTTCTGCTGTGTGTGTGTGTGTGTGTGTGTGTGTGTGTGTGTGTGTGTGTTAGTCACTCAGTCATGTCCAACTCTTTGCAACCCCATGGACTGTAGCCCTCCAGGCCCCTCTGTCCATGGAATTCTCCGGGCAAGAATACTGGAGCGGGTTGCCATTTCCGTCTTCCAGAAAGGATGCCTGATCTTCCCTATTTCAGGACATGATAGGGATTTGTGGTACTTCTGAGACAGCACTGAGGTCAGGGAGCCCCTGGAGTGGAGGACAGGGGAACTAGTTGTCCAGGGAGGGCATTCCTTAAACGTCTGCACTGAAATACAATAGAATGGTACCTCCTGAGGACCTTGGGTGCTGGTCTGGGCCCAGGTGATGCTCTGAGCCCACCGGCGCCTCTCTGAAACCAGTCTTGGGCGATGGAGATTTTTCTGCCAATAGAAGGAGACGTGGCACCACAGCACAGATGCAGTTCTTCCTTTCATCCGGGAGGGGGCAGTGCCGGCCGCCGCCCTAGACACCGCGGGCTCCCGGACAATCCGTTGCTGACTCCTGGCAGGGTCCCTCCGAAAGCCAAGGCGATTGGGCCCTAAAGCCCCTCCGGGGGCGCCGGAAAGGACTGCTAGGAGGTGAAAAACTTGTGAGAACTCCGAGAAAGCCCATTGACAGTCTACCTTCTACATGATTATCAACTCATTTTCCTTGCTCATGAAATTTCTGTTAACTTTCAACAGGTGATTGGGACTGTCTATATTTAGAGTAACCGAAGCTGCAGGACACATGAGATGCTTCGGCTTACCATCCGAGACCAACTTTGCTATTTCCTGACTTTAATATGTTTTCATATCAGCTTCCTTAGTATTCAGTACATCTCAGTTTTATAAAGTGCTGAGCATTAATCTTAATGTGGAAGATGAAAAACAGGTATTTGTATAACTGTAATTATAACTTTTCCCACCCCCTTCCCTCCTGTTTGGAAAAATAAACTGGTATTCTTGAAGAATCATTGTCCAGTGGGAGGTATAGTGAACTTGAACTCAAAAGACCTGGGTCTGGGTTGTTTCATCGCTAAGTCCTGTCAGACTCTTGTGACCCCATGGATTGTAGCGGGCCAGGCTCCTCTGTCCATGAGATTTCCCAGGCAAGAGTACTGGAGTGGGGTGCCATTGCCTTTTCCAGGGATCTGCCCAGCCAAGGGATTGAACCCTTGTCTCCTGCATTGGCAGGCGGATTCTTTACCAATGAACCCCCTGGGGAGCCTGAGGCTCTGAGATTAGGGTCTACAACATTCTTAGCTGTGGGTGGGGTCCTCAGGTAAAACACTAATTGTTCATACCTGAAACACAAATGATGAGATATGTCCCTTTTCATTCATAGGACTTTGTAAGCCTCTAATGAAATAAGCTATTTGGAAATTTTCTGTAAATGTAAGTGTTCTGCACATGTAAGATGTTTTAAAAGTATATAATATTTTTGAACTTAAATGAAATGCTTTTGAGGAAAATGAGAAATGTTAATTGAAAAATAATTCAAACAATATGAAAAACTACAGAAAGGAAAGTAAGTCCCTCAAAATTTCACTATTAAGAAATTATCACTGTTAGTATTTGAACATGTTTTCAGACAACTCTGCATGTCCATATTTACATATGTATGTAAACAGTGTTTCAAAAGTTAAATTGTATTCCACATTCTCTTATTTAAATGCCTTTTCCTCCACTCAACATTGCATAATATCTAATATTTATTGATCTTTAATAATGTGTCAAGCTTTATCTAAGCCTTTTAAGTGAACCCTTATTTAATCTCAGAGCAGTGGCATTGAGTATCTACTTTTATTGTGAAGATGGGGAACTGAGGTTCAGAGAAGTGAAATAACATTTTCCAATTTCCTGCCACTTTAAGGAGTCTTAGAACTAACGTATTTGCTTCTGCTTATGGCTTTTTCTACTTTTATTACTATGTCTTCAGCACCCTGTTTATTGGTAATGAAATCAAGAGAGCTACTTATTTAATACGTCGATTCTCATACCTGCAAATCTCTGGGGAAAGAGACTTAGGGGTTGAGAAATTTTTAAACAAGCTCTCCTTGGAAGTTGTTCTGTGTACAGTCATGTTTGAGAACCACAACCTTGGTTTAAATTCCTAGGTTGGGTTTGCTGGATCAGTCTTAAATCTGAGACATAATGCCAAACGGCCCTCCAGAAACGTCAACCAGTTTACATTCCCACAAACCGTGTGACTAATTTAGGCTCTTTTGCTTGGATCTCTTTTTCTATTCCACAATAGTATCTTATAAATTGTTTCCTAGTTTGTCATCAGGACAGTAACCTACTTCTTGGCTATTTAGCGTGTGTGTGTGTGTGCGCTAAAGTTTCAGTTTGAGGTTGAGCACTTGTTTTGAAATATGTTAATTATTTGAAGTTCAGGAACCTTTGTGTGTATTCTGTTCAACACTACCTTCTCTTCCTGTCTCATCTCTCTAACACCTTGCCTCATGCTGTTCTCTTTCTGGTCTCCAAGCCATTGTCTTCAGGACTATAAAACGTATTTTTCTAAAATCCTACTGGATAAATGAAAGTATAAACTGCATAATTAGTACCTCCAGGTGGAAAACAGATTCTTGTTATTTCCACAAGAAGTCAACTATAATCTACCTTCTGCCCCCGTTTGATCTCCTTAGTTTATCCTATTCTTAACCCAGAATCCTTCTGCCAAATTCTCCAAAATGTCTTGATCTTACCAACCTCCAGTCTCCCCACGTCAGAACTAAAGTCCTCCCCCTTGTCTACGTGAACATCATTCCTTTACTGGATCCCAGAGTTTATGAAGCAAGATTCTCCTTGTACTAAAGTTCTAAATAAAACTCCTTTTCTCCTTTTCAAAAACTATCTTCTTCCTACCTAGGAAACTGGATTTCTTTGAATTTCTTTGTCCTCAAAGTAAAGAGTTATTTTCTCTCCTAAAGAATACAGACTTTTTTTTTTAACCCATTCGTTAACTATTAACTTTTAACAATTAAGATACAGACAATTCACAAGTTATACACAGACAGCCCCTAAGTGACCATGTACTCTGGAATATTCAGTAGGAGGGTGAGTCATCTCAGACTTAAAGTTTACATTATTCATTTATGACAGTAATTGTTTCTAATTGTCTGTATCTTATAAAAAAACATTTAAATCTATACGCAGAGAATAAAGCCCTGTAAAATTAGACATAGGTTAAGTTATCTGGATTTCATTTTGCCCAAAAGAATATAAAAATGTCTTCTTTTTCTAATGCATTTATGCAAGTGAGAGCTTTCGTTCTGATACAGTTTTCTGAAACAAATTATTTTATAAACTGTTTCAGATCAGAAGATTTTTAGTCTGTGAATGAGAGCATGAATGTGAAAGGAAGACGGGTTAGTACAAGCAGAATGTTGGGCTGAGGTCCTGACACTTTCTCTTCCCTTCTCTGAGCATTTGTTTCTCTTTGGGGCTGTCTCTATGTCATCTAGAAAGGTAGTGATTTGAAATCACAAATATTCGTTGACAATTCCATATAGGAGGCTGAAAAAAATAAAAGGATTTCATTGTTATGATGATTTTACAGAGAAGCATTCTATGAAGCAGTGATTCAAAGAAACGGCTGTATTCTCATATATGTGGTCGTTCAAATAATGTATCAGATTTCCTTTAAGTGAGGACATAGGCGGACAGGAATGCTAGTAAATTCCAGGGGAATAAACACTATTCGGTGATTTCTAATACTGCTGCTTTTATTTTTCAACATTTAACAAACACCAGTCTGGCTTAATTCTGGCATGATCCCAACCTTGAGAACGTCGAATTCAAATGAACACAGAATCGTCTCAGAGACATGGCTAAGCCATCTTCATACCCATGACATTTTGGACTGAAGATCTGTCAGAACACCTCCCAAACATTAACCGATAAAAATCGCAACCTCCTTCAGGAACCGGTTTCAGAAGAGAAAATTAAAACCTTTTGAGCTGTATCCACTTACTGTCTACTCTGAGAAAACAACCCATTGTTCTGCTGTACAAATGACTAATTTGACTAATTTTTTCCCCTGACTTGGCAGAATCTTTTATTGAACTGATTGAAATGACCAGATGTTTTGGCAGCTTATGTAGACATAATCTAAGAAACTCAGTAATTGACTTAAGTAAACGTATCAGGATGTGGACTGGCAATAGAATTGGGGATTCTCTGTTCTGTGATGACTTCAAATCCCTTTTTAAAAGGAAGGCTGCTTGTGTAGTTGAAATGCACAACAGAGATTGGCACCATCTCATTCATTTACTTTAGTAATTTATAGCCTATGTAGATCTGAGCAACTCTGTAACTTTCAGAAAAAAAGCAAGGAAAAGCTTCAGCATTAGAGAGCTATAAAAATTGTCTGTGAGGCTGTCTGCTCAAGTGAAATGAAATACTTCTCTGCATAAGAATCCCCAGATGAAAAGATTGAAGCAGAATTTCATTTGACTCAAATTATCTAGAAAATGATACAGTTGCTTGCCTTAAGTTTTTGAGTGTTTTTTTGAGAAACTATTTAATACCAGAATTTTCCATTTTATTTTTTGATTCTCCATTTTGCTTTGAGCACACTTCTGTGTTATAATCTCTACTGATAATTAAAAATATTCATCATAAATAACTCACTAAGGTCAACTTTCTCTTAAAAGCCTATAACCAAAAGAAATATTTTAAATTGTGGTTTATTCCTTAGAAAAGGAAACAGTCTAATGAAAAAAGAAAAAAAAAAGGAAACAGTCTACACGTCTTTCTGTGTCCAAAAGTCTGCCAACCTGGGAAGACCACAGGGCAGACAGAAAACAAATGTCAAACTTTGGGCTGGACAATTCACTTGGCCTCAGGTTTTTTTTTTTTTTTTTTTTTTAAGAGTGTTTTTTCCCCTCTCCTCTAAGATTAAGGATTCCTCCTGAATTTGTTTAGGAAACAAGGTTTTTTAATATCTCTTATTTCCCCCTTTTCCTGTTTTTTCCTACTCATTTATTCCTATATTCTAAAAAATGTATAGAACCTGGGCTCTGGCAAGTGTGCACACTCACCTCCTCTACACTTAGAACTAAGTGGGTGATTAGCACCTGTGTCCAGGAGTCCAAGCAACTTCCTCTTCCTTACCAGCTTGGAGAGCAGAGGCCATTACGTTCTGATTGGCACTCTGCACCCAGTGTTCTTGGTAAATATTGTTCTGTAAGAGCATAATAACAAACCCGCCAGCAAGTTAATCATTTGAGCATTGTTTTCCCTTCATGTGGTCAGAGGCAGACTGGCTCCACAAGTCTTTCCCTGTGCTGGCTGACACAGGAACCTTCCTGTCCTTGATAACAGCCTATGCCAACAACCAAACGACTGATCGCTCTCTTTGAAATCTGGCCTCTCTGGGTTGGTTGCTGGCTGGCCCTTTATTAGGGCAGATTACAGAGAATTCACATGAAACCTAACTGAGGCCTGCTTGAGGCAGAGGAGAGAATAAAAATACTTTATGAGATGATTTGGGTAAGCTGTCACCCAGTGGGTGCAGGATCTTAGCATTGTTTTGTGCAGACAGAAAACAACAACGATCAATGAGCCAGTCTCTTGTGAAGTGCTGGTTAGGATGATTGACACCTACAGATGTGCTGAGTCTGGGCTGCAGGTGCCAGATGTTGAGTAGCACTCAGGGACGCTTGGTGGCCAGCGCCATTCCCCTCAGTTAACGACAGTCCCTTACTCTTATACCGGTCCCTCCCACTCTTCATTTCTTGGTTGATCCTAGGTTCTGAACATTGAACAAAAGCCCAAACCAGATGTATATGAAACTGCAGTGGCTCTGACTCCTTTTAAAATATGCAGTTGTATTTTGTGATGGTTTTTTAGCCTAATCCTTGCTGTTTATCTATTAAAAAAATTTTTTTTTGGCTACTTCACAAGGCGTGTGGGATCTTAGTTTCCTGACCAGGGATCTAACTTGCACTCCCCCTGCATTGGAAGCTTGGAGTCTTAACCACTGAACTGCCAGGGAAATCCCTTTGTGATTTAAAAAAAAAAAAAATATATATATATATATTAGTTCATTTATTTATTTTTGGTTGCACTGGGTCTTCACTGATGCACAAAAGCTTTAATCTCGTTGCAGTGCGTGGGGGCTACTGTTTCCTGGGGTGAGCGGGCTGCTTATTGCAGCGGCTTCTCTTGTTGCCAGCCACAAGCTGTAGGGTGCGTGGGCCTCAGTAGCTGCAGCTCCCAGGTTCTAGAGCACAGGTTCAACGTTTATGGCACATGGACTTAGTTGCCCCGAGGCCTGTGGTGTCTTCCCAGATCAGGGATCAAACCCATATCTCATATATTGGCAAGAGGATTCGTTACCACTCACTGAGCTTCCAGGGAAGCCCTGTGATGGTTTTTGAAAGCAAATTGCTTCCTAGGTTCTGGACATTGAACAAAAAACCAACCAAAGGCTCGGATGCTTTTTGAAAAATGCAGTTGTATTGTGTGATGGTTTTTGAAAGTGAATAGCGTATTTTACAGAACTCAGAGTAAAGGCAGTGGGAGCACCGGCTTCTCATAAATTAGCACAGTGCCTACAGTCCTCCATGGAACCCTCCAGCAAAAGTGAGTTGGCTATCATCATCCCACGTTGCGGGTGCAGACCAGAGGTCAGGGAGATTACTAACTGATTGGGCTGTGAATGGAACACACATTTGCCTGACTCAAAAGTTCTTTCCACTTACCCCAGGCTCAGAGCACTGCTCCCTAACATATTGAAAAATGATTCTCCTCTCTTGTGGCAGCTTCCTCATGAGTGAGGGATATTATTTCCAAAAAAAAAGAACAAATCAAAAGCAGTGGTGTCCCAAACATCAATATCCATTTCTACAACATTATGAAAAACATAGGAGTGCTTAAATTTTATTTTCCTGGCTATATCCAATGGGATAATTGAGAAAAATAGGCAGAAACAAGACTGTTTAGCCTGGATGGAAGGGAAGGTTGGGGGAGAATGGATACACGTATATGTATGACTGGGTCCCTTCGCGGTCCACCTAAAATTATAACAACATTGCTAGGCGGATATATTCCAATATAAAATAAAAAGTTTAAAAAAAAAGAAAAAGAAAGAAGACTGTTTAATGTTAGGATAGAGCAATTTTAAAAAGGAAATAATCAACAAAACAAATGTTTTTTGAACTTTTTGTTTTATATTGGAGTATAGCTGATTCACAATGTTGTGATTGTTTCAGGTGGACAGCAAAGGGACCCAGCCATACACATATGTGCATCCATTCTCCCCCAAACTTCCCTCCCACCCAGGCTCCCACATAACATTGAGCAGAGTTCCCTGTGCTATACAGTAGGTCCTCAAAACAAATGTGTGTGTGTGTGTGTGTGTTTTAATTTTTAAACCTGTATACCAAGCTTCTAAAAATTTGGAAACATTTGGATGATTCACTGCATTTTCACTTTTCACATAAATGTTAGGTGCCCTGTAGATACAGCAATCGTCTTTTTTTTTTTTTTCAGTTTAAAAACTTTTCCACCAGAAAGATGTTTCGAGAAAGAAGGACCTATTCAGACATTTCCAAGCCCATTTGTCAAGTGCATTGCATTTGTACCCTCTCTTAAAAAGATGCTTTACAGAGTATGAGAGCAGTTTTTGTAAATTAATATCATCATTAAAAATAAGCTGGCTTTCTTGTCTGCCTCCTTTGACTTCTTGTGCAAGACTGCTGGGCCGGGCTCTGCAGGCAGCAGTTTTGGCATGGCCCTGGAGCCCAGGGGAATATTAACTTACAAGGCTTTCCCTATTTTGCTTTTACATGTCTGAAACTATTTCAAAACTTAGCGACTGAAATACAAGTTATTAAACACACTTTACTGGAGTGTAAGGAGTGCTTTCGCTCCCCTCTCCCTACTTGGAGAAAAGACGATGGGAAATGAATTCGTTTACTCAGAAGGCTTATTTATGCACTGGCCACTTCGGTATCTACCTTGACACATTGCCCAAGGTTATAAAATGATAGTTACACAAAAAATGAAGCTGAGTTCATTTACCTAGGGTTAGCTCCTAGAGGCAATTTAAATGCCACCCTAGGATTTTTAAATACCATTTTGTTTTATTAAATTTTCATGTATTCTGGTTGAGTAGAGACACTGGATGTCAGCTGAAATGGGAAAGAGCAGGTCTTTGGTTTCTAGTTGTCAAAACCTTAAACTTTACACAGGTGTCTTTGCCCCTTCTTTCTGGCTGGCCCTATCCCCAGGAATCAGGCGCCAGATGGGGGAGGGGAGCTGAGCTCCTGAAGCCTCCTGGGGGTGTGCATTATTATCCCCTTCCCTGCCTGCCTGACCAAGAATGGCTGGGTACAGACGGGTCTGTTTCTCTCCGTGTGTGTTCCTCCCGGTAGAAGGGCAGACACCGCTGGGGCACCGTCGTCACAGGAGGCTGGGAAGTGTCTGTGGGTCTCCAGCAGCTGGAAAAGGTTTGAGGCTCTTTGGCAGATGTTTGCTGTTCCAGCCACTTCATTAATGTTGGAAACTAAACCCCGGACTATTTCTGACCAAAGCCCCACTTTGTGATTGACAGCTGGGGTGTGCTTCCTTCTACCGAAGCCCTTTACAATCTGAGATCAGGAGAAGGGGAGTGAAAAGAGAGAGATGAGAGCAAAATGGGAGCTGGGCTAGATGCCATTGCTGAAAAATCAAAACTACAAAGGAAAGAGAGATGGATTTAAGGAGAAAGACAAATTCAGTACAACCAGTGAAGATTCTGAAGTCCCACCAAGTTCTCGAGTCTTACACACATTATACAATGATACAAACTTTCATGCATTAACTTATTCATGACATGTACTGAGAACCTACTATGTGCCAGGTGCTATGCTGGTCTTGGTGATATAAGATGAATTGTTCAGTGGGTGACACTAACACAGAGAAGACAGTAATTCGGTAAAGAAACCCCTAAGATAGGAACAGCAACCCCAGTCTTGAGAAGTGGGGGATATTTTTCCAGAGGAGGTGACATATGAGATGGGCCCTGAATTACTTTTTCAGGCAGAGAACGAGGGAGGGGATGGGGTGCCTTGGGCATTCTCATTGAAGGCAAGAGCTGTAAAATGGCATGGATCATGAAATGCCAACCTTGTGAAATAGATAGTATGATGGTCACGTACAAATGAAAAAACAGGCTTGTCTTTGATTATAAGTAACACAGAACTGCAGGCTCCAGACTCCAATATCCGGCATCCCTCTCCACTCTACTTGGAGACTTGTGCCCTCAGACCCCTTCTGAGATTTCTTGCGTCTGTGGTAGAAAATAGAAAAGACGGAAAGCCTAAGAATTATTACTTAATTTATTATGTAGCTATTTGAATACGCTGCAGATTTCC
The DNA here is from genome assembly GCF_032452875.1 of Bos javanicus. Classification (NCBI taxonomy): domain Eukaryota; kingdom Metazoa; phylum Chordata; class Mammalia; order Artiodactyla; family Bovidae; genus Bos; species Bos javanicus. Next base: position 33,005,135 of record NC_083896.1, read on the forward strand.
AATCGCAGGACCAGTTGCGGGAGAGTCTGGGCGAACGTTGTGCAGTGCTCGTGTGCACGCTGAGAGGAACGCGGGCTAGAGGGCGCGGAGGGCAGAGGCGAGGCCGGTTCCCCCGAGAACCGGCGGCTGGGGCTTTGGCGCAGTCCGGTCCCACGAGCCACCCGCAGCCGTCCGGGCGGCAGAGCGGCGATGCAGGAGCACAGGGAAGCGGCTTCAGATGCGTGTCTGAAGAGAGGGGGAGGGAGAGGACAAGAAGGAGCAAGGAAAGGAAGAGAGGAAAGAAAGAAAAAGAAATCAGGCTGGCAGATGGGGAGAAGGGGAAAAGCGGGAGTTCGATCGAGCAGAGGAGGCCCGAAGGCCTGGGAACAGTGGGGGAAGGAGAAATGGGCGCAAGCGGAGGAAAGGGACGGTGTTGGTGCAAGGGCCAGGAAGAGCCGGCGAGGGGAGGACCGGGCAAGAGGTGGAGGAAAAGACAGGGGCCAAAGGGCGCGCGCGTTCCGTGAAGGCCCAACAGAGGGTTCAAGTGGTTAACGCTCGATCCCTCGCCAGGGTCGCTGGGTGCGATGCAGAGGCCCACCCCACAGCACGCCGCGCCCTCCGCTCCCACCAAACAGTTTCTCGTCGCTGCAGACAACGCTGCACTTTCCAGCAGGAAATTTAGCTCCGCACCCAACAATGTCCTCTGCTTCAACGCCGTACCCCCTGGGACTGTCCCCAGCTCGTGGCGCAGCGTGTTCTGAAGGCGCCGGGCGGCGCTGCCCGGACTGAGCCCGGAGCATCCTCGGCCAGGCTTGGGGCAGAGGACAGGCCGCGGAACCCGCCACCACGGCCGGGGGCGCACCGGGGCCCAGCAGGGCGACCTCCAGGCCTTGCGGCGGGACGCGCGCCGCACCCGGACACATGGCCGCAGCTCCTGCGGGCCCTCGAGCTGTCTCTCCGGGGGAGAGAAGAATGAGCATAAGGAGATATGAGAATAAACGAAAATCGTACTAAATGCAGGGAAGGGGCGGAGGGGAGCCAGGGTGCACCCAAACACTTTGGGAATGAAGTTCCTCAAAGGCGCGTAGCGGGCCATGTCTAATGTAAGGCTATAATTCGGTTTATTACTACTTTTTTTCTAAGTGCCTCGTTATTAGTTCTCCAGGCGTGGCCCTTCCCTCGGAGTCGAACCACTCGCCCAGGCGCGCGCGTTCACTTGCTTTGCCGCGACTCCGGCTCCGGGACAAGCAGCTCCGCGGGGAGCCCGCCGCGATCGAGACCGCGAGATGTCACCAGCCCCAAACTCGGTCTCGGCGAAGGACATTCGCATCTGTAATTCTTAATACTCCTTACGGCCCCGCGCAAAACCATTTCCAGACTAAATCGCGAGGAACTGGCAGCACCAACAGTTTCTGCCGAGCGCGGGCGCGCGGGGAGGATGCCGGCAGCACTGTCAGTCCGGGTGCCTAGGCTGGGTGGGGTCCCCTTGCCCAACAATTTCAACTGAAAGCAAAACTTCGTTCAGCTACTAATTGGAGCAGACTCGGAAGTTAGGCACCCAGGAGGCAAAAGACAAAACATTTCATGAACGCGTGTCCTCGAGAGTCCCCGAACCCTGCGCGTTGCCAGGGACCTGGGGGAGGGACGCTGCGGTGCCCGAGTATTCGGCGCCAGGAGCCACCGCCGGGCCGGCTGCCCGAGGACCGGCCGCACCGGCAGTCACTCTCCGCTGGCCCTCCTGGAGACGAAAAAAGGTTTATAAACAGAGTTAAAGAATAAAAACACACACACACACACATGTTTTTACTGATTCCTCTTTTTTTTTTTTTTTTTTTTTAAAGTTTACTGGTGGGATAACGGACAGCGCTAGGGTCATTGATGGCTTGGGATCTCCGTGGAACCATTAAGTTCGCGATCCCAGCGCACACTCCGGGTGCTGGAGCGCGCGGGCTGGGCGCGGGCTGCGAGCCTAAGGAACGCGAGGGGATGCCGTAGTCCTCGGGAAACGGCCTCCGGAAGTCCAGGTGGAGAGGGAAGAAGGCAACCAGATGCTGGGGGTCGCCGATTCTGGGGTCCGCAGTCTCGGGAGCCACGGCGAGGTCTCCACTTCTTTCTAGTAACAGACCAGGAGGTGCCGGCCGGCTGGGTGCTGGCGATGGGAGCGGGACCGGGAGCGCAGCATGCCCAGAGCGTCGCGCTCGGCGGGGGCCGCGGCCAGCTGAGGCCTGGCCGGCAGGCGGGGGCGGCGCGCGCTCCCCTCACCGCGCGCACACACGGGCGCGCACACTGCACACACACCTGGAGCTCGTCCCGGGAAGGGGGTGGGGAGGAAAGCCAAAGCAAGTGTCTTAAAATAGGCAGGCAGAAGAGCGCTAGACGCTGAGAGGCGGGAGGAGGCGATCGCGAGCGGCAGGCACTAGGCGCGCAGGTCCGCGCCGGGTTGCACAGGAGGGCTGGGCGGGGTGGGCGCCGACGCCCCTCGGCGGCCAGCCCTCGGCGCAGCTCCGCACCCTGTCCCGCAGGAAGCGCGCGCTGATTGACAGCTGCGATGTCCCCAAAAGGCTCCGCGAAGATGCTGATCCGCGGGTGGGTCTAGACGCGCGGCCGGCGCGCCCGGTGCCGCCTCCCCTCCGCACGCCTTCTGAGCCCCGCCGCCTCCCGGCCGCGGAGGAGCCGGGCCGAGGCCCCCGCCGGCGTGCCAGCCCTACGGCCCCGGCTGGTGGGCGCTCGCCCGGGCTCACCATGCACTGCCACGCGGAGCTGAGGCTGAGCTCGCCCGGCCAACTCAAAGCAGCCAGGCGGCGCTACAAGACTTTCATGATCGACGAGATCCTCTCCAAGGAGACCTGCGATTACTTTGAGAAACTTTCCCTCTACTCCGTGTGCCCGTCGCTGGTCGTGCGACCCAAGCCTCTGCATTCCTGTACCGGTAAGACGGCCCGCGGGGGCGCAGTGGGGTGCGGCAGCTTTGGCACCAGGGTCGGGCGCTTGACCACCTCTGTTCTCGCACCCGAGGGCGAGAGGAAGGAACCCGGGAATTCTGGGCCCCTGCAAGGGAACTAGGCTTCTCCGCGGCTAGCATGGCAGAGGCCTCTGCAAGTTGGGGAAAGGCCCCGCAAGGTGTCGATGGCCAGGTTGGAAACGCAGTCACGGCAGCGCGCCCCCGAGAAACTGTGGCTCCGCAGCGCCCTGGGATCCGCCGGCAGGAGAACCTTCCTTCTTCCCAGCGCCGCTGTGGTTTTCCGGCAGAAAAGGCTTGTTTTCGGGCACAGAAGGCAACCCCCTGACCTGGTTCAGCGCCTAAATCACAGTTTCTCACCTGAGTTAACTCGTCCAACCCCCTCCTGTCTCCAGTGAGAATTTTACATGTAAATCAGTAGTATCCTGAGGTTCCCAGAAAAATCGTGAATCCGCTGAAGTTTGCTTTAAAGGATCGCCTTCTGGGAAAGTAGTATTTCTGGGGAAGAAGTGTGGCGTTGTGCGGCAAACACAACCCCCTGAGTTCTAAGCGAGTGAGAAACAATGCTCACAATAAAAACGGTCCTCAGGTCTGGTTTCCTTTCTCCATAAGAGCTAAGACCCTTGGGAAAGATAAAGAGCACTTAATAAATATATTTTAAAAGTCGTAGGTTTATATAGAAAATAAAACTTTACATTAAGAGAAGCTCCAAGTTTCATAGTACCCTGGTATTATAATTATAAAATCATTATAATTTGGATTTGGACTATCCAAACGTGGGTGTAGCAAAAAAAAATTTTTAATCAAAAAAACCTGTTGACTGTGCTTCAACTTAAGGTAAAAAGTTTAGTATTTTCAAACTGGAAGACCCTTTGAAGTTATGTTTGTTGCATGGGTGATATGAAATAAATGAATTTAATTGTACTAACATTGAAAAAGTAAAGGGAAGTGTTAGCAGTGGTTTTCAAAGACAATTTTGTAATGTTCGGGCCAACTGCTGGTACACAATGCTTGGAATACTACATTTTCTGGTGGCTCCATTGACAGGCTCTTTAGGGAAATCAGTAAATCAGTGTGTGAATAGATGAAGTTCTTTCACAACCAAGTTGTTGCTACATGTGTTTGGTAATAAATGAATATTCTATTCAGTTACTCCTTTGTAAAATACAATTTGTCTGTAAGGTGAAGTTAGGTCTGATAGCCCAGAGCAAGACTTGAAATACTGAATTTCAAAAGCCAAGAAATTTATGAAACAAGAAATGAAGAAGAAATTTTAGAAACAAGACAGATATGGTTGATGTTGATGTTTTTACTTTTGTGTGTCTGCTGTGCGTTAGCCCTGGGATGACTCGTCCACATAGATCTTGAATGAAGAGAGGAGGTAGGCTGAACCTTATTTTGAGTATGAAGAATCATTTCCTGAAAAAACTCAAATCCCTTAAAGGAAAAAGAGAGGATCTGTTTTAATCATAAATCTCCATGAACCCTGCAAAGACATTGCATACCTGGGGGTCCCTAGGACAAAGCAGAACAGCTTCTCCTAAGCACCTTGGCATAGGCTGATGCCTGCAAACTTTTTAGTGACTTTGTACCATGCGTTGACTGGAAGGCAGCTTTTCCTGGCTTTTAGCAGTCACAGAGTTGGATCATAGAAGAAATCATGCCATAAAAAGAGTAATAAATAGCCTCCAAAAACAATGATCCAGTCATCAGTCAAGGCTGAGTAAGTTCTATGTTTTATTGAACCTTGTGCGGGACATAAATCAGAGGAAAATACAGTGATTCATATGTACTTTTGTGAGTGTTAAGAGTGAATTGCACATATTTCACAAACTAAACGTTTTGCTCAGTCTTGTGCTCTTGAAGTTCTTTGATGGTTTGTTGGGAAGCATGGTTGTTGGCACTGACATTCTTTCCCTATCATTCCCACGCTTGATTTCTTTAGGTTGTTCTTTTGAAACGTGTGTTATGATTTTGCTCTAGTTGAGATTTAAAATATAGAAACTGGGATTGGCCAGTGGAATTAAACTCAAGAAAACTGGCTACAATAGTCCATCCTTTCAGATCATAAGCTTTCAGTGGGTTTACGATTACAGTTAAAGCCTTACATGTATTAGATCATGGGAATACCATTAACGACTTCTCAAAGGCTTTGCAAATACCACGCTTTGAAAGTTTTGCTTTTAACAGTAATATTCAGGTTCACAAATCTTAAGATTGGATGAACTTAATTTTTTTTTGAACTTAATTTTTATTAATTGAAAAAAACAGCAATAAGTTGCTGGCATCCATAATGAAACTATATATACATATATATATGTATATATAGGATAGAAATAAGTACCTTAGCACTTTGGTGGAACCAATGAATAAAATATTCAAATCAAGTGAAAGGCATAATTTGGAATTAAAGTTACTGAACTGTCTGATCCTTTGGTTTTGCTGTTTTAAGGTTTAAATAACTAAGAGAAATGAACTTTGTCAGATAAAATAATGAAAACTAAGATAGTAAAGTGACCACCCTCCACAATAAGTACATAAAATTGTAGAGAAAAAACTACAGTGTTTTAAAAGCCTCTACATAATTAAACAATCTGTGTTGTTTAGATTTAGCAATCCAAAAGTCAGTTTATGATACCGATCTCCTTAGGCAGAAGAGCATGTATTCAAGTAAACTGAGAAATGGAAACATTTTTCATCAGGCAGATAATCGCCTGACAGTAATTTATTATTAGATACTTTAACCTTGATGGACTACTCATCTTCAAAAAAACTTATTTGTTTGAACAGGTCTTTTCTTATTAAAATATAGTAATTTTAGTTTTAGGACACAATCTCTAAACGGATTTAAGTTTCCTAATGGATCTCTTACATCATATAATAGATATTGAGTGAAGCAATCCTTTTCTTAAAGCCAAAATAAAGGAATATTTGTCATTAAATTTAAAATGAAATAACTTAGAGTCTCCATTTGAAAAAAAATTGTTATTCCGACCATTGATGAATGTGGAACATGTTTAGAATTGAGTTTAGAACATGTTGTTCATATTTTAAAATCTGATAACAGTAATCTTTATTCAGAGGGGAACGATATTGTTGTTTAGAAGCCAGTGATGATCTCTCATAAATATTAGAATGTTGACAGTGATTGAAGCGCAATATGACTTGTAGTGTATGATATCATATTTAACTTTCTGGTGCCTTGTTTTATTTTTCTGGTTGTGATGACTGTTTCTTGGTGGGAGAGTTGCTTGAACTGGCTTCTCAGGACAGAACATTGCAGAGGTATCGTCACGGATCCTTTGGAAGAATCTCTTTCAGTTTGATCTTTAGAAATGGGCAGGGTTTCTAAATTTGAGGAGTGTTTGGAAAAAATGAGTAACTTGAATCACAAAAACGAGTTGTTACAATTTACCCTAAGAGTTTTCATATGAGGATACTGAGAAACCAATGCACTGTGCATAATTACATATAGCATTATAATTATTGAGATTTATAACCTAGAATTACCCTAGGTCTTGGACATGCACATTTAGGGGGAGCTGACTATGATATTTGAACATTTTACAACCCGTGACCGCTACATGATTTTTAGTGATCTTACTGAAACCTATAGTTTAATTCCTTTTCTCTTCTCTGGGTTCTGTTGACTGTCTCCGGGACCTCCAGTGGCCAGTCTTATAGAGCTGACTGGTGAGTTTTAGAGCTGGAAGGAAACATACCAATCACAGACCAAGCTTCCCAAGTAGACATACTTTTATTTTTTGCAAAGTCCCCAAACTCCCCTCCCATCCAGGCTGCCACAATATGGAGAAGAGTTTCATGTAATGTATGGCTGAGACCCTTCACTTCACCTGAAGCTATCACAACATTGTCTGTTAATTGATTATACCCAGTACAAAATTAAAAGTTAAAAAAAAAAGTGCTGTGGTCACATCAGCGACATATGACAGCTTAGACGTACTTTCAGCCCGCACCAAACACTGCTGCCTTTCATATTAGGGTACTCAGAACTCAGGAAGATTTTTCCAACTAATTTACACACCCGGGATAAATCCGCACAGTCACACCCAAGAGACAGTCAACCAGTCAATTAAAAGGGGCATGTGGGGAAGGGTGTTTATCTTAGGAGGTGGCTTTGAGAACATTTTATTCTTTGGTGGGTCTAAGAGAAACAAGTTCTTTTGGGTGGTGTCCTTGGGTTCATTTTTTTATCATAAAGATTGAGTGTCATCCTGGTTAAGAATGAAATGAGGTGTGGACATGTGTGATGACTTCTTTGGGACTTAGGGAGCTGGCCGCTGCTTCATGAGTTGGCTCCAGTGAGTCCCTAGATTGTAGCTCAGTTTTTTAAAATTAGAGCCCAAAACCCATTGGATATTGGGAGCCTGGCTCCTGGGCCCTGACATGTTGATGGAGAAATGCAAACTGTGGGTTTGGAAAATGATCTTTATCAACAGGCATTTGTATTTCTGCCAGAGGCAAATGGGCTTTTATTAGCAATTACTCATCTCTGTCTTTCCTGTTCCCATTCTCAGGGTAAATAAACTGAGGAATGCATGGGGTAGAGGACTCAGAGTCAGAATATATTTGGAGCGGAGCTCTTTTTGGATACTGAGTTTGGGATCCTCAGCTGTCGTCTCTTTCCTCTTTAAATTTTATAATGCCTCTGCAAAATAGAGAGGCTAAGGGGATTCCTTAGGAGTCAGTTTTAAGGAGTTTATTAGCAGTTTCTTCTCTGGTTCTGCTTTTTCTAATAGGAAATGGGAAAATGATTCCAAATTTAGCAAGTTAAAAATGCCTTTCCAAAAGTCTATAATCTTCAGTATCATTTAACTCAGTAATTTAATTCAACAAATATTTACACTTGGTTGGTGATGGCAGTCCCATTATTTTTAAGTTTATTTTAAGTCTTGACTAACAGTGGGGATATTTTAAACCTTTCTCTGAAGCACCTGTAGAGCCACTGCCTATTTTGTGGTCCTCTGTTCGGGCAATTTAGAATTGTGGACATTAAGGGCATAGTAACCCACTCCAGTATTCTTGCCTGGAGAATCTCATGGACAGGGGAGACTGGCAGGGTTGCAGAGAGTCAGAGATGACTGAACTTCATGACTGAAGCAACTGAGCATGCATGCATGACAATTAAATCCTTTTGCTTACCATCTGGAATTTTCTTTTTGAAGTCCACCTGAAGGGTATTATCAGCACCAAAATTGTCATATTAACCTCCTTAAATGCAACTCAACTGACACTGCATATATAATAAATCTTTTATGAAACCAGTTTCCTACAGTGTCAGTTGTACCTCTGGGTTGAAAATAGAAATTGTAATCCCAGCGTAGCCCGTATACAGTTGCTCGGCGGAAATCTAAATGAAAAGATTGTTACATTTTTACATCCAAGAAATCTATGTGGAAAGCAGTAAGGATGGTAAGATGTTGTTGAGATTGTAAAGAGAGATGAAAATGAAAGAAGAGACGGAATAGGGAAAAAAAAAAAGAGTAGGTTTCTTTGAAACTCTTGAAGCCACTTGATTCCACCTTGTATGTAGCACAGTGTCCTTCAGGATGACCGTAGGGGTGACACAAAGGTGGCTTCTAAGATTCTTCTGTCCCTGCGTGGAGAGGAAATGACCAACGCTGATTTTACTTAGACACCTCCCTGGGGTGTCTCCCTCAGGGGAGAGCCTGGCGCCAGTGCTCTGCCTGGCATTTAGGCCTCACGGTGCAGGACTGAGCCCGGGTGAACCCAGAGCATTTGTAGATGCTGTTTGCACTTTGTTTTGAGGTCAGAAGGAAGGGGTGGAAGTTAGGCAGGGCACGGACCAGAAGCGCCCTCCTTTGTAGGAGCCTGGGGACTTTGGTGTTGGAGCCTACAGGCTGCACTCACCACTCATCCATCCAGAGTGAAGACACTTTGGGTCCCCTGGCGACACCGTTGCTGACCTCTTAGCTGGAATATGATTAGAGGTCGTGGGGCTTTGGTTAGATGGATAGATAGAGGCCTCATTCTGCATTCTCTTGGGGAGTGTCAGTGTCCATTCTGGTCTTGAGACGGTGGAGTTTTTCTTATGGACCCCTGACTCTGCTAGATTCACCCCCTTCTAACCCAGAACTTGCCCAAACCAACAGGTGCTCTCTGGCCTGCTGCGAATCACTGGGCTGCAGGTCTTTTGGGAACAGTACGACAAAGAGGAGGAAGGAGAGAAAGAAAAATAGAGAACCTTTGGGTAGAGTCTTCCCATGTGAGGCAAAGGCCCTCCGTCCCACCTGGCATGCCTGCCTCCGTTTCAGCTGCTGTGATGTTGGAATGGTTGTTTCTCCTTCCGTAACACAGATAACGGGATTAGAACTGGCCTTAGGATTGATCAAGAATGGGGTTCAGACCAGGACCGTGTACCAACTTAGTGATATTAATAAAATCAGAAATACTCTTGGTCCAGGAGGAGAGCTGTTTGTTTTTCACCAGAAATGCCTTGCAAACCCTCAGAATTTAATTTATTTTTATTGCAGTTTAATAACAGTTAGAAAAAGAAATGTCTTGTTAAAATGAATGCTCTAAATAAAAACAAGGTTAATTTTCCATTACAGTGTCTAATTACTTATCATCACCAGGGCATTTTTATATGGCGATTTAACTTCTTGGAAGCAGAAACTTGGCACACATTTAGGGAAGAAAGCAATACACCCAGATAGATATCAGAAGAGGGTCTAATTATATTTGGGCTGGAGTTGACACTTACACATGATTGCTCTGCCGAAGGCAGGAGGAGGGTCACTGAGGAAAGTCTCTGGTTTCTTGAGTGCTGGTGGAAACTGAATCTGGAGGGAGAGATGAGGTGCCAGTCACCTGTTGAAGCTGATGTCAGGACTTCTTGATCGGCCTGGAGGTCAGCTGTAAACGCTCCCTGACTCCCCTGGCAGAGTTCATGAGGATGAATGTGGCCCTTCTCCAAGGAGAAGCCAAGATGCAACTGAGCAGAAGCCAACCTGGGAGGCTCTTGGCACAAAATTAAATATGTTAAGAGTCTGAGCAGAGAGGCTTACGTGATTCCTTTTTATTGCATCTCTCTAGCTCACCACCATACCCTTAGAAACATGTGCTTCTGGATAGCAGGGATAGATAAGTATTTTCACAGAGTGCTTGCCACTGAGGTGATGTCAGTGTACTTTTGGTCACTATTATAAAAAACACTTCTGTGTTTGATATGTGATAGGATGATTGTCTTTTTGCTGTTCTTATGTGAGGGACGTCATGGAGGCATCTCATGAAGTCAAGGCTGTGCTTCCATCCCAGGAACACCAACAGGTCTCTAGCACTGACTTACCTGCTGGCTTCTACCACCACCTGCCCCCCTCCCTTTTCATGCAGGTACTTGAAATTCAGGATCATGGTCCTTCTGCAGACAAGATCACAGTCGCTTGTGGATTGGAGGATGTGTCACTTTGATGTTTCGTTTAAGCTGTCTGGGAGAATCAGCACTGCACACGTTCCTCACAGAAACTTGTAAACAACAGAATCTTATTATGTTCTTGTATCTAGGGGAAGTCGGAGTAAGAGATGCTCAGAGTCCCCTTCCTGAGTCCTGCAACATTTATCCCAAAGGAGTTGTGAACTGGGGAGGAAGGCTACAAATGCATACTCTAAACCTCATTCTTCATCTTCATCACAATAATGGAATTAGTGACTTGTTTTGAGGCTCTATGTGTAACAGGCACTGGACTCAGTGCTTTTTGATCTGCTTCCGATTGTTCCTAAGAGATGTTATCTCTACTTTTCTGATAGGAGGCTGAGAAATTAAGTCACTTTCCCAAAGTCACAGAATATATAAACATCTCTTCCAGACCAATTAAGAAAAAAAATGCAAGTAGGACTTCCCTGGTGGCGCAGTGGATGAGAATCTGCCTACCAATGCAGATAGGGGACTGGGTTCAATCCCTGGTCTGGGAAGATCCCACATGCCAGAGAACAGCTAAGCCCATGTGCCATGACTACTGAAGCCCAAGCTCTAGAGCCCATGCTCCGCAACAAGAGAAGCCACTGCAATGAGAAGCGCTTGCCCAGCTAGAGAGTAGCCCCTGCTCGCTGCTACCAGAGAAAAGCCCACAAAAAGTAACAAAGACCCAGCTCAGCCCAAAATAAATTTAAAAAGACAGCTTAAAAAAAGGAAAAAATGCAAGTAGAAAAATTGGCAATTCATAGAAATGAAGATCTATGTCCAGTGAACATGAAAAGGACTTTCCTGGTAATCAAGAAAACACAAATGAAAAAGAGGTACCGTTTCATACCCATCGGACAAGCGAGCATGAAAGAGTCTGATGCTATCGCTAGATGAGAAGGGTGCAGAACAATAGGCACTCTCATCCCCTGATGGTGGAAGTGTTGTTTGGTACAATTACTTTGGAAGCCATGTGGCAGCACCTGAAACTGCACATATGCACAGAAGCCCTTGATCTGGCACTTCCACCTCTGTTTACGCCCTAGATCACTGCATGTGGGCAATGGGATGCTGGGAGAGGAATGTTCCTGTCTCTGTTGTTTATGCTAATGAAAAATCTCAAGCAGTTTAACTGCCTTCAGAGGAAAAAAATCATATGTATTGTATTCATGCAGTTAAATTCATGCAATAATGAAAATGAATGTGTGTGTGTGTGTGTATGTGTGTGTGTGTGTGTTTGCGTATGCTCACTTGTGTCCAGCTCTTTACAACGCCATGGACTGTGGCCCATCAGGCTCCTCTGTCCATGGAATTTTCCAGGCAAGAATACTGGAGTGGGTTGCCATTTCCTTCTCTGGGGTATCTTCCCGACCTAGGAATCGAAACCTCGTCTCCTGTCTCCTGCATTGCTGGGTGGATTCTTTCCTACTGTGCCACTAAGGAAACCCAAAAATGGATGACCCAGACCTAACTGTATGAAGATAGATAAGATTTAGAATTACAAGGCTGAGGAAGAACAAGCTGTACGTTGACACCATGTATATAATGCTGGAAAATGTGTAGACTGATACTGTTATATTGTTTAGGAAAGCAGGTGCATGGGATTGGGAGGGCTACACACAGATTTTTTATTTTCCTGTGTAGTAATTTATTTATTAAGGAAAAGAAAAGGCCTAGTGTCAGTATAGCCAGGCATAAATATTGGACAAAGTTGATCACGGGCACAAAAATGTTCCTTACATTATTTTGTGGACTTTTCTGCATGTTTGAAAATTTTTATAGTATAAACTTTGAAAATGATAGTACAGGAGACTCCACATATTCATACACCTCTTGGTCTTGGGGACTTCTGATGGTTTTCTTCATTGCTTTCTATCCTGAAACAGAAACTTTTAAATACAAGCTTCCTGTATTCATACTCACAGTAGGGAAAGAACTTTATAATTAGACCTGTGTGTGTGCTCACCCTGAAACAACCAAAGCAGCTTCTGAAATTGGGTTTTGGATCTCACTTACCTACCCTGGCTGGATGGGGATGTCATTTATCACCAAGATAACTGCTGTTCCCCCAAGTAATGCTTTGGCATCTGAATAAATGGGCTGAGTTGGGCTTGGAGGCAGGAGGGAATTGCTGATGAACTGTGTGTTTATTTTCCCTAAATACCCATCAGTGATCATGCAAGCAAGAGTCGTGAGGTTCTTTTCCCCTCTTTCTTAATGATGTTTCAAAATCCAAGTAAATTGCCTTTGATTGCATCCTGCTTTGCTGTTTATCTGCTCAAATGATATGCCACCCTTAGCTTTTGACCAGTGGTCATTGCTATTAACAGTTTAACTTAAAATTTGTCTAGGGACATTGGTGAATATCAAATAATCAAAAACTGTTTTAAAAAACATAGCTTCTTGTATATTTTTGAGATTAGTTTTTTGTCAGTTGCTTCATTTGCTATTATTTTCTCCCATTCTGAAGGCTGTCTTTTCACCTTGCTGATAGTTTCCTTTGATGTGCAGAAGCTTTTAAGGTTAATTAGGTCCCATTTGTTTATTTTTGCTTTTATTTCTGATATTCTGGGAGGTGGGTCATAGAGGATCCTGCTGTGATGTATGTCAGAGAGTGTTTTGCCTATGTTCTCCTCTAGGAGTTTTATAGTTTCTGGTCTTATGTTGAGATCTTTAATCCATTTTGAGTTTATTTTTGTGTATGGTGTTAGAAAGTATTCTAGTTTCATTCTTTTACAAGTGGTTGACCAGTTTTCCCAGCACCACTTGTTAAAGAGATTGTCTTTAATCCATTGTATATTCTTGCCTCCTTTGTCAAAGATAAGGTGTCCATATGTGCGTGGATTTATCTCTGGGCTTTCTATTTTGTTCCATTGATCTATATTTCTGTCTTTGTGCCAGTACCATACTGTCTTGATAACTGTGGCTTTGTAGTAGAGCCTGAAGTCAGGTAGGTTGATTCCTCCAGTTCCATTCTTCTTTCTCAAGATCTCTTTGGCTATTCGAGGTTTTTTGTATTTCCATACAAATTGTGAAATTATTTGTTCTAGCTCTGTGAAGACTACTGTTGGTAGCTTGATAGGGATTGCATTGAATCTATAGATTGCTTTGGGTAGTATACTCATTTTCACTATATTGATTCTTCCAATCCATGAACATGGTATATTTCTCCATCTATTAGTGTCCTCTTTGATTTCTTTCACCAGTGTTTTATAGTTTTCTATATATAGGTCTTTAGTTTCTTTAGGTAGATATATTCCTAAGTATTTTATTCTTTCCGTTGCAATGGTGAATGGAATTGTTTCCTTAATTTCTCTTTCTGTTTTCTCATTATTAGTGTATAGGAATGCAAGGGATTTCTGTGTGTTGATTTTATATCCTGCAACTTTACTATAGTCATTGATTAGTTCTAGTAATTTTCTGGTGGAGTCTTTAGGGTTTTCTATGTAGAGGATCATGTCATCTGCAAATAGTGAGAGTTTTACTTCTTCTTTTCCAATTTGCAACTCCTACAGCTCAACTACAGAAAAATAAATGACCCAATCAAAAAATGGGCCAAAGAACTAAATAGACATCTCTCCAAAGAAGACATACAGATGGCTAACAAACACATGAAAAGATGCTCAACATCACTCATTATCAGAGAAATGCAAATCAAGACCACTATGAGGTACCATTTCACACCAGTCAGAATGGCTGCGATCCAAAAGTCTACAAATAATAAATGTTGGAGAGGGTGTGGAGGAAAGGGAACCCTCTTACACTGTTGGTGGGAATGCAAACTAGTACAGCCACTATGGAGAACAGTGTGGAGATTCCTTAAAAAACTGGAAATAGAACTGCCTTATGATCCAGCAATCCCACTGCTGGGCATACACACTGAGGAAACCAGAAGGGAAAGAGACACGTGTACCCCAATGTTCATCACAGCACTGTTTATAATAGCCAGGACATGGAAGCAACCTAGATTTCCATCAGCAGATGAATGGATAAGAAAGCTGTGGTACATATACACAATGGAGTTTTACTCAGCCATTAAAAAGAATACATTTGAATCAGTTCTAATGAGGTGGATGAAACTGGAGCCTATTATACAGAGTGAAGTAAGCCAGAAGGAAAAACACCAATACAGTATACTAACGCATATATATGGAATTTAGAAGGATGATAACAATAACCCCGTGTACGAGACAGCAAGGGTGACGCTGATGTATGGAACAGTCTTATGGACTCTGTGGGAGAGGGAGAGGGTGGGAAGATTTGGGAGAATGGCATTGAAACATGTAAAGTATCATGTATGAAACGAGATGCCAGTCCAGGTTCAATGAACGATACTGGATGCTTGGGGCTAGTGCACTGGGACGACCCAGAGGGATGGTGTGGGGAGGGAGGAGGGAGGAGGGTTCAGGATGGGGAGCACATGTATACCTGTGGCGGATTCATTTTGATATTTGGCAAAACTAATACAATTATGTAAAGTTTAAAAATAAAATAAAATTAAAAAAAAAAACATAGCTTCTTAGCTGGGAAGAATCATGTGGATGTTGGCACATAAGCTGGTGAGTTCTCTTTATAGTCTATAACCATGATTTGATTTTAAAACTTTGATGTGTGGTGTCAGGGATTGTTAGGAAGGAATGAGAACTATTACCATGGTAATCACACAGAGAGCTGTCTGTTAGGGGTGATGGATGGTCGTATTGTGGTTTGGAGAGGTTAACCTGGACCACATTACTTTCCAGTGACAACTGTGATGGCAGGTGCTTTGTTCAGCCTCTCTTAACAGCCCACAAATTCTTCTTTTCTCTGCAGAATAGTTGCAATGTATAAATGTTGCTTTAAGGTACTGTGACAAAACCCTGACATTTTGGGAGCTCTATCTTTCTATGTCCCTTCAGAGGGAATGTACTCCTTGGTGTGAATGAAACAGTCTGTACAGTCAAGAGTTTGCCAAAGCATTTCTCCTTCCAAAACCACCCCTCTGTCCAAAGTAAGGTACAGAGTGCATGAGTGCTCAGTCATGTTTGACTCTTTGCAACCCCGTGGACTGTAGCTGGCCAGGCTCCTCTGTCCATGGGATTCTCCAGGCAATAATACTGGAGTGGGTTGCCATTTCCTCCTCCAGGAGATCTTCCAGCCCCAGGGATCATACCTGGGTTTCCCTACATATCCTCCATTGGCAGGCAGATTCTTTACCAACTGCACCAGCTGGGAAGCCTCTCTCCAAAATCCATATATAAATGGAGAAGCAAATAGATCAAAGCATCCAGAGCCCACATCTCATCCCTACCGTCCATAGCCAGGGTCGCTGTGCTGTCTTTGGTACTTGGCAGTGTGGCGAGGTCTGCAGGAATTAATGACCACATCTGGAGGGTGGTGGCCAAATTGCACATGACTGAAAGGCCGGTGGATCTAGCAGACCTGCTGCCAGTGGACAGACTTTCAGGGCTACAGGGGCGAGGCCTTGTGCATTTGATCTTATCTGTATGGAAGCACAGAATGGCTTCGGTGAGAAGAATAGATTGAAACTTCATTTTTGTCACACTCTGTCCCCTTCCTGGGTTTCTCTAGTGAAATCTTATTCCTTCAAGATGGACTTACCAGGCTTGAGGCTCTGAACGGAGTGAATACTATCGAGAAACACACTCTATGGGCTGTGTGCGGCTGTCCAAGGAAGATAAAATGCAAGTCTTGCTCCTGCTGCCCTGACTGCCCATTTACTGGCAGCAAATCTGACGGCTCCACCTTTGATCTTCTCTTTGGAACGACTTGGGAAAGGACGAGCAAGGATTTGGTGTATTTATGGTAACTTTGAACAAGTTTCACTGACAGAGGGGATATATCTCACTAAGGTTCCAACCCAAGTTCTTTCTTTGTCACCACTGAACATTTGATTGAAATAATTCGTAACTTTCCCCAGAGGAGATTTTTTTAGGGAGAGAATGTTGTTAATTTTGTTATCCCTGGATATCATGGCAACTCATTATTGCTCTTAGCATGTTAGACAGCTGTGTGTCTTGGAAGCATGCTCTCAATCCTCAGTTGGGAGGACGGCAGAAAGGAATGTCCTACTGGAGGGCTGGATTTTTTTTTTTTTTTTAACTGGGACATTGAGCCTGGGCAGTTAGCTGCATAAACAAAATGTGTTTCACTTTTCAGAGAACGGGAAAGTAAAAATAATAACAATTATAAATGGTAACTGTGAGCCATTTGTAGAGGAGCCAACGGTGCTCCTCTATACTGAGTAATTTAACCATAAGTGGATACTCTATAGGAAGTAGTTATGGTTATCACTGTTTTTCAGAGGAGGACAGTATTAGTAAAACTCAGAGAGGTGAAGAAAATCGTTAGACGATCCCGTGAGGAAGTGGCAGAGTTGAGACTGGAATTCAGGTCTGTCTCTTTCAATATCAAGTTCCATCCTGTGATAATATGTTGTTGTTGTTCAGTCACTAAGTCGTGTCTGCCTCTTTGAGACCCCATGGACTGCAGCATGCCAGGCTTGCCTGTTCTTCACTATTTCTTCACTATTGCTCGGTGATGCTATCTAACCATCTCATTGTCTGTCGCCCCCTTCCCCTTTTGCCTTCAATCTCTCTCAGCATCAGGGCCTTTTCCAATGAGTCTGCTCTTTGTATCAGGTGGCCAGCTTCAGCATCAGTCCTTCCAATGAATATTCAGGGTTGATTTCCTTTAGGACTGACCGCTTTGATCTCCTTGCAGTCCAAGGGATTCTCAAGAGTCTTCTCCAGCGCCACAATTCGAAAGCATCAGTTCTTTGGCACTCTGCCTTCTTTATGGTCCAACTCTCACATCCATACATGACTACTGGAAAAATCATAGCTTTGAATCTACAGACATTTGTCAGCATAATGATGTCTCTGCTTTTTAATATGCTGTCTAGGTGTGTCATAGCTTTCCTTCCAAGGAGCAAGCGTCTTTCAATTTCTTGGCTGCAGTCACCGTCTGCAGTGATTTTGGAGCCCAAGAAAATAAAACCCATCACCTTTTTTGAGATCATACAAAGGTGTGTCAATTAGGAGTCAAGTATATCTTCTTGCATGGAGGCACCATGCTCTGTGTAAGGAAAGGTCCAGTGAATGCCGGCTCCCTAAGGATTTATTTTGAATGTATTAACTCCTTTACACATGTATTATACAAATGTATTTATGATCATTTCACATGTTTCTGAACAATTCCAGATGAATCTTAAGCAGCAGTGCCTTCTTTGGAGGACGTGAGTGGTGGGCAGATTTTGGGCCTGCAGCCGTCTGGCTGGGTCACCCTGAACTCATGTCATTATTTCTGGACATTAGTGTTCCCTGCCCAGGGATCAAACTGACACCCCCTGCATCAAAAGTGCAGAGTCTTAACCACTGGACACCAGGGAAGCCCCTGGAAGCTTCTTCTTCTGGATAAAGCTTTTCTGTGGGAGTCCAGAGTACAATTCCCAGGCATGCCTGTGTTCATTCATTTATTCATTCTTGTGAACCAGAGAGAAAGTACTGAACGATGGAATGCTAGCCAATTGCCTTGAGAGTTAAGATTTTGAGTATTTTTTGTGAAATATTCATTATTAAGTTCAATGGGGAAAAAAAAAATCTGGGACTTCCCTGCTAGTCCAGTGGCATCTGCCTTGAAATGCAGGCCTGGTTTGATCCCTGGTTGGGGAACTAACATCCCACATGCCGAGGGGCAACTAAGCCTGGGCAGTATTACTGAGCCAAGAGAAATTCAAAGTGAGAGAAAAAAATCTGGCCATTTTTTTGGCATCGCTTAAAACAAAAGAATAAAAGATTAATTTCTTTCATATTTTATCCAGTCGGGTTGGGGTGAGTTCTGGGAATCTCCATTTTGAAAAAGAGATTGTAATGAAAAGTCAAGTTTGGGAATCACTGTAGTAGATGGTAGCTTAAGGATGAGATTGAGGTAATTTATATCCATGACTCAAATATATGAAGCTGTTGAGCAGAATGATCCTACTGGATGGATTTTGAGTCAGATGGTCCTGGATTTGTTTGTGTTTTATTATTGGTGTGACCTTAGGCAAGTCATTTAGTCTTTCTGACACTCAATTTCCTCATCTGTAAAAGGAAGATAGTAATAGCTACCTAATAGGGTTAGTCATATAGGTTAAATGAGATAATGTGTATAAAGCACTTAGCATTAGTTCCTGGCACGTAAGTACTTGGTAATTGATAGCTTCTATTACAACTAATTATCTTATAATAATAACCTCATCTTGGTTGGCTGAAGCACAGCCATTTAGAGAATGATTACTATTCCTGGTGAATGAAACTCAAGAAAAATTAAATATCCTTTAAAAACCACTTCACTCTAGGGCATTCTTGTGGGTTATGTCATTGTACTGGCTGCCTTGTAAGTCCTCTGCAACCTGGGTGGTCTGTGAGCTGTTGAAGTCTTCATGAGTAGGTATGTTTCATTCTCTCCACCATTCTGGTTTATAGTGTGAATTTAGAATTTTGTGAATTCATACATGAGTGGCACAAACAAGTCAAACACTACAGCATCACAAAATGTGCTTTGTTACTTTACTTTTTACAAGAATTGCTCGGGATTCATTTACCCCTAGGAAATATTTCATCATACATCTATGCATCTCAAGAACTGTTTTAGAAAAGTGGCAGAATTTCTCAGCATGTTTTTTTTTTTCCCTTTGAAGAATAGAGTTAGGAAAAGTCTTTTCTTTTGAAAGAGAATATGTGTTTTTATTTTCTTATCTCAAAGTACTAAGAGAAGGAAAGAAATGCAGTTGATATCTTTCTTTCTGATTGGTAGTGTGGAAAAAGGTGGCAGGTTGGGGGTAATCCTTGTCTTCCTATATTTTTGAATCTGTGATTCAGAGGGAGTTCTAAAGGAAACCCCTGTATTACAGCTTTCAGTTGCTCATGGGGGTCTTTTATGATTGCCTTCTGATCAGTAATGATGACCATTGTATAGAAGGGGCTCAATGCACAGGGTTTGCATGGATTTTTCCTGGAATTGTGTTTCTTAACTACTCACTGGTATCTTAGGAAGCCAAGTATCTGCCAATGAAACTAACTGGTGGATCCCCTTCATAGGGTGAGAAGATTCCCATGGGCTGAAGGAAGTTACAGTGACCAGGGCAGCAGCTCTGTCCAACTATTTATAGTGGCGGTTCCTGCAGACAGTTTCTAGTGACATCATCCAGGTTCAGAAGGGGTGGGGGCTGGCTGGAAGCAGGTGGGATAGGAAGGAGGAGGTGCCTTGGGTGGTATTAATTTGTGGAGAGAATGCCAAAGTGGTCCCTTAAGCTCCTCAGAACCCTTGTAGAAATAGGACTCAGTTGGAGATAAGGATCTTTCTCCCCTCTCTTTATGTTTACTTTTGAAGACCATTATTTTTTTATTTATTTGGCGTGCTGTGCCTTTCTTGTGGCATGTGGGATGTAGTTCCCCAACCAGGGATTGAACCTGTGCCCCCTGCTTTGGGAATGAGGAGTCTTAATCATTGGACGACCAGGGAAGTCCCTATTTTCATGATTTTTTTAAACCTTTTATTTTATATTGGAGGATAGCCGATCAACAATATTGTGATAGTTTCAGGTGGATAACAAAGAGATATGGATCTGTGGCAGCCTGTTGAGAATACTCTGTTCCCGGTGAATTTGGAGAAGCAGTGTTTCTACTCTGGTGGGAGGGGAGCAGGCAGGGATAGGTCGGGGGTGAGAAAGAATGAGGGGGGTGGGGAGAGAGGAGTCAGCGGAAGGCTTAAACAGGCTATTCTCCTGACGTGTGGATCGTTATGTGCTTGTTCAGCACTTGTTGTCCAGATTTGAAAATGAGAATGGGACATTTCATTTGGGAAATTGCCCTGTGAGTACGTGCTGCTTCTCAGAGGCGTAACTCAGAACTGACAGCAGCGATGACTTGGGGTTGGGCCAGGACTTGCTCAGCCACATAGGTTGCCTCATTATCATATATATTATGATAATATATATTAATGATGCATTAAAGAGTTTCACCATCCTGGGTCATGGAAGATACTATTATCCCATTAGGATGCAGTAATAGTGCTCTTGCAGTGCTCTGCAGGAGATGTGTGTACTCGAGATGAGCAGGCAACGGGGGCACAGAGTTCAAGGTGGAATTGCTCTCAGAAAGCCTCCCCTAGGACTTCCCTGGTGGTTGAGTGGCTAAGCCTCCACACTCCCAATCAGGAGGCTGGGGTTTGATCCCTGGTCAGGAAACTAGATTCCAAATGCAGAAACTAAGAGTTCACGTGCCGCAACTACAAGATCCTGCATGCTGCAACAAAGACCAAAGAGCCTGCGTGCCATAACTAAGACCCAATAAACATAAAATTTTTTAAAACAGAGAACCTCCTCTGGGGCCCCCTTTCTCTGGGTTCATTCTGGGTCGGCTCAGTGCTTCATTGCTTCTGCATTGATAAGACAGACCTGCCTCCCCGGTGTGTGGGCAAGAGTGGTTGATTAAGGATTATTAACTTAATGCCCTGAGAAGATCAAGGTGCAATGAACAAGCACAGTCTCCACGTGAGGGCAGCTGTTCAGTGTCAGGATCATTCTGCTTTTCCTAAATGGCTGGACCCCAGAGAGGCCAAACCTGGACCAACACCTGTCTTCCTGTTGTCATGAGCTCATGATGGCTTTTACACCTGTGCACAAAAGTCGGAAGAACAATATTCCATGACGTGTGAAAGTTATATCAGGTCCAGGTATCAGTGTCTATGAAGTTTTACTGGGGACAGCCATTCCCCTTTGTATACATACGGAGTCCTTTTGACAGAGAAAGTGTGGTCCACAGGATCTAAAATATTTACTATCCTGGCCCTTCGCGGGAAGAGTTTGCAGACCCTTGAATGAGACTGTTGGAAACAGGGTCCCTCGGCTGTGAAATGAAGTTGTTACCGATCCACATGTGGGATGTCCTTCTAGGCTACAGCCTGATGCCTCACACACCAGGCTTGTGTAGTCATCTTGAAATGTGTGGAGGCCAGAAAGTGGGAGCTTAGTGGGGAATTTTACACAGACTCTCTGAACTTGGGATCAGGCTCTTAGCTCTATGGAGACATTTCCATGCCTTTCTAGAAATAACACTAGATTATTTTCTGCACAGAGACAGGGGTCAAAAATACTTAGAGGAAAGTGGTTGGGATTCCACTGAACTGGGGAGACTTTTCTTTATAGTTCTAAAGAGGAAATCTTTAGATTTCCCAGAGGAAATATGAGAATGACGACTGATGAGAGGCTGGGAGCAGCAAAATTACTGGCCTTTTTCCGTTTGAGGTTTGGGTGACTTTTATATGCTTC
The DNA here is from genome assembly GCF_032452875.1 of Bos javanicus. Classification (NCBI taxonomy): domain Eukaryota; kingdom Metazoa; phylum Chordata; class Mammalia; order Artiodactyla; family Bovidae; genus Bos; species Bos javanicus. The sequence goes on from NC_083896.1 coordinate 33,026,828, forward strand.
TTCTGACTTTAATTTGTTGCCTGGCCCTTGAAGTAATAGTAATAATAATAAACATTGTGCAATCACAGTAGCACAACCCCACCTGGAAGGGTGTGTATCACTGGATGAAGTGCATAATTGCTGTGGTCCTTTCTGCTGTGGTTTCCACACACATCTGTGTGTGTCCATCGGAACCATCAGCTCACCAGGGTCAGGGCTGCCAGGCCTCTCTGGAGGGACCAAGCGTGATTCTCTCGGTGCCTTGTCCCATCCTTGTTTTGTCTGAGCACTTGAGTTCCAGTGAGGCTTCTGGGTTCCAAAGCAACTGTGAAGTGTTAGGGGAAGTGGGAGACTGAAATTAACCTGAGGAGGCGCTAACTTCCTATTTGTGTTGGGTTGTTCCAGCCACCAGCCTGAGAATCCTTTAGGTTTAACCCTTGCCACTGGGATGGAGTGGAGAGTGTGAGGGCAAGTGGAAGGCAGAGTAACTTCAGAGGAGAAAGTGGTTGATGTTGCAGGTAAAATTCTACCTGGAAGAGAAGTATGTGTGGGAGCACTTCATCAGACTTTCTTACACCAAATCAGAGGTGAAGTCACAAAGCAACAATAATAACAATAATAAACAAAAGAACTGTAAAAACAAATACGCATGATAGCAGACACTTACGTAATTGTTCCTATATACCAGGCACTGCTCTGATGACTTATGTGAATTAACTTATTTAATTCCTAATGCAATCATATGAGACTATTTTTTTTTCTTTTTTTTGGAAGTAAAGTTGAATTACAGCATTGTTTTAATTACTGCTGTACAGCAAAGTGATCAGTTATATGTATACTGTTTTTCATAGTCTTTTACATTATGGTTTATCAGAGGATATTGAATGTAATTTCCTGTGCAGACTAGTTCTCTTATAATCCCTGTTTCACTTGCAGCTGAGAAATGAAGCCTAGAATGTGGGAGAGGGTAGAATCAATGACTCTCCCTCCTAATTGCTATTTTCAGGCCTCATTGCATTTGAGACACTATTATTCTTCCTATTTAATAGTCGTGTCCGACCCTTGGGACCCCGTGGACTGTAGCCCACCAGGCTTCTCTATGCATGGGATTTTCTAGGTAAGAGTACTGAAGTGGGCTGCCATTTCCTTCTCCAGGGGATCTTCCCAACCTGGGGATAGATCCCTTGTCTCCTGCATCACAGGCAGATTCTACCAACTGAGCCACAGAGAAAGCACCTAATAGAGGAGGAAGCAGATAGAAAGAAGTAGGGAGATAGACCTCTTCTTGGGTGGGAGATTATGGGAGAGAAGAGGAGAGACAGCAGGATTCTAGGTTGTATAGAGATTGACTACATTAAGGGATAATCTCTGAGATCTATGATGCTAATATAGAAAGACAAAAACTCTACTCAAAAAATATGTGAGAAAAAAAAATATGTGAGGGAAGGCAGAGGAGAAATCAAAACCTGTCACGCATAGAGAACTGTGTTGCCTCATTTGGAGCTTAAACACCTGAAGAACTTATTTTCAAAAGCATGGTGCTGGGTACAAAGTAGGTCTTCAGCAATATTTAAATTTATTTTTCTTTTATTACAACCAATTTGACTTTCCCTTACCTAGTTCTTTATTTCTAGGCAATAAAAACACCCCTAGAGTGATGAGGACATGTTTTTTTTGCCCTCAAGGAGCAGTAAAGTTCTTACACAGCTGGAGCCCTAGAGAATGTCTGGATACCCAAATATGCCAGGTGTGCCAGTGATGGACGAAATTCACTATTTTATCCATTATGCTTCACTTCCTTAGGTATTGTTCCAGGGTGAGTACGATTTAAGTAAATTTCACCTGATTGTTGGATGCCAAGGTGGGAAAGGAGGGGTGGGATGGATTGGGAGATATATACACCACTATGGATAAAGTAGATAACTAATGAGAAGCTACACTACAGCACAAGGAGCTCTACTCAGTGCTCTGTGGCGCCCTAAATGGGAAGGAAATCCCAAAAGGGGGATATATGTGTGTGTATAACTGATTCACTTTACTGCACAGCAGAAAATAACACAACATTGTAAAGTGACTATACTCCAATAAAAACTTTAAATAAATAAATGTCACCTGATTATAAATATTGTTAATATAAATATCAGGTAGATAAAAATATTTATATAAGATATGTAGGATAGAAAAATAACAATACAGAGGGGTAGATGAGGGAGGGACTGCAAATTTGAGATTAACAGATGCAAATTAGTATATAGAGAATGGATAAACAAGGTCCTACTGTATAGCATAGGGAACTCTATTTAGTATTTTGTGGTAAACCATCATGGAAAAGAATATGAAAAAGAATATATATATATACACACACATAACTGAATCACTGTTGCACAGCATAAATTAATACAACATTTAAATCAACTACACTTCTATAAAAAAGAGTAATGGTGAATAGCTGTGTACCTGCCACTCGGTTTAAGACAAAGGGCATTTTGTCTCAGGCTGCCTATGCTCTGGCCTGACACTGTCCTCAGCGCTTTGTCCATTAAGGACCCCGTATCTCAGCTCGCTATGCACACCTTGTGGTTTTCTGCAGTCTTACCATGTATTTGATGGTTCAGCTAGTAAAGAACCAGCCTGCCAATTCAGGAGATGCAAGAGATGCAAGTTCGATTTCTGGATCTGGACAAAGTGAAAGTGAAGTCACTCAGTCGTGTCAGACTCTTTGCGACCCCATGGACTGTAGCCTACCAGGCTCCTCCGTCCATGGGATTTTCCAGGCAAGAGTACTGGAGTGGGTTGCCATTTCCTTCTCCAGGAGATCTTCCCAACCCAGGGATTGAACCCGGGTCTCCTGTATTGTAGGCAGACACTTTACCATCTATCTGGACATGGAAATGACAACTCGATCCAGTATTCTTGCTTGGAAAATCCCATAGACAGAGGAGCCTGGTGGGCTACAGACCATGGGATCTCAAGAGTTGGACACAACTGAGTGTGCACACACGCACATCATATATTTATATCTCTTAATCCCTTTAGTTTGACTGTATATTTATTTTTTTTTCTTGGAAGAATTTCCTCTTCCCTTTTTATTTAAATGTAAACTGCAAAATAAAATCACCAAGTCAGTTGATTGATTATTCATCAGAGACTTGTGACAGGTCAAGAAATCAATTATTTATCATTTTAATTGTGAGAGAATGGTCCATGGAAAGAATAAAATAAAATTGTTAAGAGAAGTACTGTTGGGTTTCATACCCACCATTTCCTTTCAAATTACAAGTTTTACAGTTAAACCACAGTGCAATTAAAATGTGAATGGACTGATTGCACAAAGAGTCCATCATCTCTTAATCACATATTGATTAGCTCTGCTGGTTTTTGAACTTGTTATAAATGTATTTTTGTGACTTGTTTTCTCATATAACACCCAAGATTTGGAATCATGTAGATTCCAAGAATCACCTATGCTGTGTGTAGCTGCAGTTCACTCATGTTCGTTACTGTATAGAATCCAGTATATAAATATTATATGTTTATCCACTCCATTGACTTTTGCATTGTTTCCAGTTCTTATTACCAATATTGCTGCTTGAATATTATTGCTAAAGTCTTTTTTAAAAAACAATGACCAGGAAGACTCATTTAATTTTTTTTATTATTAAAAAAATAGTCTTAGAGCTTAATGAAAATTATAATGTTTGTTCTTTGCACAGATAAATGTAGTTTCCATTTGGGGGCACATATTACATATTACATGGGTTTATTTTTAGTTGCTTTTGGGGTTAATTTTTTTCCTGAATTGATAATGATCTGTGTATTTTATTTGATAAACAAATCGAAGCATTGACTGTAAAAAAAACTGCCCCGTTTTACAGGAAAGGCTTTGTAAATATTTTGATAAACAAGTTTGAAAATAGTAGTTAAATTAGAATGTGAAGGACTTTCTTCTCTAAATTAAACAGGATATAAACTTTTGTCATCCAGAGCAACAAACAATGTTTCATTATGTAGCTCAGAGGGTCATTGCCCTCTTCTTTTATTTGGAGACTAGAAAAGAAATTTTTAACATTTTCCAACTTAAAAAGATAGGACTGAAAATACTTGTGAAATCACTGCTAGAATTGTGCACAGGCACAGAGATTTAACTGGAGAAGGATTTAGAGTTCAGTCTGCTTTTTTTTCGGACTAGAAGGAAAACCAAAGCTCCGAATAATTAGATGACTTCACCACCATCACAGCAAGGCTCTAGTCTTTTAGATAGGATTTCTCTAAAACAGTGTTGTGAGCTATAATTTCATTTTGAAATTAGAAGCCACAGCTTCTTTTCTTTTTAAATTTATTGACCATCTTCTGTGCTTTTTTTTTCTTTAAGCTTTTGGCTGTGCAGCAAGGCACGGGGGATCTTACTTCCCTCACCAGGGGTTGAACCTGCGTGCCTGAAAGTGAAAGTGCAGTCGCTCAGTCGTGTCCGATTCTTTCGGACCCCGTGGACTGTAGCCTACCAGGCTCCTCTGTCCATGGGATTTTCCAGGCAATAGTACTGGAGTGGATTGCCCTTTCCTTCTCCAGGGGATCTTCCCAACCCAGGGATTGAACCGGGTTCTCCCGCATTGTAGACAGACGCTTTACCGTCTGAGCCATCAGGGAAGTCCTGCGCCGCGTGCATTGGCAGCAAGATCATTTGAATCAGGCTGCAATCGCAGGCAGTGGGTACCGGGTGTTTGGGGCTGGGTGTGAGGCTTTTTTGTGTTTCTGGACTCGCCCCTGCCCTCCTGTCACTCCCTCCAGCGCCCCACGGAGCCCCACCCTCTGCCCCATCCTGAAATAGCCGTAATTCAGCGGGAGGGGGGCGGGAATTGCTGGTGAGCCCTGCATTTGCCCCGGGGTGGCTTTTGATTTCCTTTCCCTTTCTGGAGAATCTGAAAGCTTAAAATCTGTTTAAAGAACCTGGACTGGTAGGAATGTAACAGAGCCTGGCGGCCACCGTGGAGACTGAGGGTCCTGCCCGGCTCCGCTGTTGGTGACTCTGGACCAGCCACCGTCCTTTCCTGGGTCTCTCCTTTTCGATTGTGAAGCAGGTATAATAGTACTAATACTGCTTTTTTGAGCTGAATCTCCAGCATTTTATACAAATAATTTCACCTCTGAAATACATTTGAGGAAGAAAAAAAAAAAACAACCCCACATATTTCCTTATGTTTTTACATCAAAACCAGGAACACATTTGCAAGAGGCCAGAGTGCTAGTGGTTGGTTGCTGGGCTCACGACCTGTCCAGCCTGGTCACACACCAGTGCCCTCCTCTTGCACTCCAGCAGCACTGACACAGTGGGGATATTATACCGAAACTGTCACTGTCCCTCCTGTGGGGCTCTGAGCTTCCATCAGAGGCAAGGTTTGTGCTTCATTCTTCTTTGTGCTTCTGGCATCTAACATATTAGTGGCGCATGGTAGGTACTAAGCTTCCCAGCTAGTGAAAAAGAATTAGCCTGCCAGTGCAGGAGATGCAAGAGTCGAGGGTTAGATCCCTGGGTTGGGAAGATCCCCTGGAGAAGGAAATAGCAACCCATTCCAGTGTTCTTGCTTGGGGATTCCCATGGACAGAGGAGCTGGACCATGGGGTCGCAAAGAGTTGGACATGACTGGGCAACTGAACAACAGCACCAAACTGTTGAGAATTGTCTGTCCCTGGTGTTTCTTTACAGGAACTTGTTTTTTCCCTTATCATTTTCTTGTCCACACTTTCGGGCATGTGAGATCTTAGTTCCCTGGCCAGGGATTGAACCCATACTGCCTGCGTTGGAAGTGCAGAAGTCTTAACTTCTGAGCGGCCAGGGAAGCCCCTACAGAAATCTTTCTTACTATATTTAATGGGTTTCTCTCTCACTCAGCCTTCCCTGCTTCCTCCACACAGTTGACTTTTTTACCCGGTCTGGGGACCACCCAGATCCTACACATGCAGTTTTCACACATTGCTGCTCCTCCGTACACCCCCTTTTTTTGGGGTGGGGTCTAAAAATTTATAATATGTAGCTTGCCACACTTAGCTAATAGGCTTTATTATCTGGAATGGTCTGCTTCAGCGTGAGAATCCTTAAGTTGAAGGCTTTATTTGTCTATTTTACTGTGTCTGCTGTTTTTTTTTTTTTTAATTCTCTTAGTTCACCCTAATTGTACTTCACCATGAGGGATAACGGTTCATTTCAAGTTAATCTACGAGACTAAAGTGTAGCCTATTTGATGGCAGACCGGAGTTAAATGGCAGCTGTTAAGCAGTGCATAGCAACTCCTCACAAGGGCTTAAACATGAAAAAGCAATCGGAGTAATAGAATATGCTGGAATTTGATGAGGACACTGAATGCTACAGGACAGGGGACATGAACTTGCAGTTGCAGACAATGACCATGCTTCCAAAGCGAGAGCTCCTGAGCCCTTCAGCCCCATGGTGCCCCCAAGAAGGGCTGCTGGGGTTACCAGCAAGTTTCCCGTGTAGCTCCCTGGACCTTTATGCTCTGTCGTCACACACCACCCGTTCCTTTCTTCCTTCAAGTTCCCTGTGATAGAGACATACAGACTTGCCCCCTTCATGAAACCGTAAGGCTGATGATCAAACCAATTGCAAAACCTTTTAAAACTTTCAGAGATGAAAAGTGGTAAGAAATGGAAAGAAGTCACCCAGTGCACGTAACTGGCATTCAACATTTTTTTCATGAAAGAATCTAGTCTAAGTTAGTGGCTATCAAAAAATGCCCTAGTTGAAAGTATTTTAAGAGTGTGGACGCCCTAAGCGGGTGGGAGGGAGACCCAAGAAGGAGGGGATATATGTATACTTATAGCTGATTCACATTGTTGTACAGCAGAAACTAACAGCATTGTAAAGCAGTTATACTCCAATTTAAAAATAAATTTAAATAAAGAGTGTGGGTCCATTTGGAAATAAAAATTATTAATAAGCTCTCTTGCCTTTTTTTTGTGAACAGGAAATTTTGTCGATGGTTGTTATTTTTTGGATTTTATATAAACTTAGATTCCGAACAAGTTTATCAAAAACTTAGTGTCTCCATTGAAAACCTTAATTCAATCTAACCCTTAATTGATGGAGTGATCCATACTTAACTTTCTGGCTAAAACAAAAAAATCTAATAGCACTTATTGTTTCAAGTAGAGTTCATTAAAAACAAAACAGGTGTTGTGCTAAGACTGTGGTTATGATGGGGACAGAGCCTCAGAGCTCTGCCCCTGTGGTTGTGGGAGAAATATGCAGAGGAATAAATGTGGAGTCACCAGCGCAACGAGACATGGCACGTTCCATGATGGGGAAGGTCTGTGTGCGGAGGGGCGTCTAACCCAGGCTGGGATGGCGTAGCAGTTACGGAAGGCAGCATTAAGATGAAACTGCGGGATGAAGGAGCAGGCTGAAAGCGGTGCCCCAGCAGAGGCAGGACATTGCTAAACTGAGTTCGTGTTCCTGAATGCTGTAATAAATGTAGTTGAGCTTTTTTTTTTTTTTGATGGTTGAAGATCTTATGACCTTCAGGGTAATTATTATTTTTTTTAGTATTTTTAAAATTGAAGTATAGTTGATTTATAATGCTGTGTTAATTTCTGCTGTATAGTCAAGTGATTCGGTTACACATGTTTATACATTCTCTTTTATATTCTTTTTTGTTACAGTTTATCACATGATATTGAATGTAATTTCCTGTGTTGTACAGTAAAACCTTGTTGTTTATCTGTCTAAATATACTTGTTTGCATCTGTTAAACCCAAGAATAATATTTTAATCATCAGTGTTTATATAATATTGCAGATGAAATTGTATCAAATGTAGTAATATTAATGACAACATGGTCTGAAATGCATCTTGAGAAGCTGTATTTTAAAAATAAAACTCAATACTACTGTGGTAAGACTATGAAAACCATTAGGGTGAATTGTGTGTTCTTGAATCATGACTTATTGTTGCTTCATAAATCTATTTTTCCCCCCTTTTCATCATTTTCCCCTTGGAAGGTCAGAATATTTTTCATGTTTCTTGATGAAGTTAGGACTTCGTGTTTTACCAGGAATGGAGGTTCACTGATGTACTGGGTTTACTTTTAATTTTATAATGAGCCCCTGGAGTGACAGGGGTAAGCTGTTTCACTTCTTTTGAACTCTTTTTCCTTTAGAACAGAAACAGTATGCTCATTAGTCAAGTGCTTGGAGATTCTTAAATATCAAATAGGAAACTTAGGAAAATGTAAAGTATGATTCTCTACATAAAAATGTGTTTGCCTGTTCTAAGCAGATGTATGATAAATGTGTCCTGAAGTAAGTCTGATTGAGAATTTAACCATTTATAGTTCATTGTAAAGCATTGGAATCCTAGTTGCAGCAGGTGAAAAGAAAAAAACTCGCTGATAATTCTATTGGACTTTGAGAGAGTCGTGTGAGAGTATTCCTTGGGCATACCACACAGCTGTGGGATCTTAGTTCCCTGACTGGGGATTGAACCCCGGCCCTTGGCAGTGAAAGCATAGGTGTGTGAATATTTTTGATTCTGCTCCACTCATCATTTGGTTAGCTCAGTTCATCAGAATCTGCATGGGAGTTCAGGAGATATGTTAGCTTGGTTTGTGCAGGATACAGCTCAGCACCATTTGCAAAAGCTGAGTCTGAGTTCTAATACTTGCTTTACGGAATCTCAAGAGAGCCCAGTGACCATGCTGGGGTTTGTGAGAGAAGGGGCTGTGTAGCTATGAGTTTCCTTATCCTCAGAGGCTTAGGATAACTGTGTTTTGTTCCTTGGTAATATAGTGGCTCGGAGAAAACCATTTCTGACTACTTTACCTCCCTAACTTATTTTGGGATTATAGTTCAACTCTAGGGATATTTTCAGAAAGAGAAAAAAAATGTAGCCACTTTTTTCCATAGCTCTTTTTTTAAAAAAATCATTTAGAAAGTATAGTTACATTTCCTCATACTCATTTCAAGCTATTACCAACTTCTTTCTCTTTCTATTCTATCTTCTTTAAAAAATTTATCTTTAATTGAAGTACAGTTGCTTTACAATGTTCAGTAGCTCTTCAAGGAACATCATACAGACCACTTGGCAGTCCGTGGATCAGCTCATGTCCACCTAGTAGAGTGGTCCATCAGTATTGCATTTATAGGGGCTTCCCTGGCAGCTCAGACGGTAAAGAATCTGCCTGCAATTCGGGAGACTTAGGTTCAATCCCAGGGTCAAAGATCCCCTGGAGAAGGGAATGACTACCCACTCTAATATTCTTGCCTGGAGAATTCCAGGGACAGAAGAGCCTGGTGGGCTACCATCCCTGGGGTCACAAAAGAGTCGGATGCGACTGAGTGACTGACACTTTCTCGTTTTTCTTGATTGCATTCATAACACTTAGGGGTTTGGCGCTGTAGGCTCTCCTGAAGTAGAGTTAATTAGGCAGCTTAGTTTTGAGATTACGGTTCTCATGGGAAGACTTGCAGATTGACTGGAGTGGCAGAGTGGGAGGACCAGTGGTTCTAGAAAGCCAGGAGAACAGATTAGACTGTAAGCCAGCTGCTGCTTGTCCCAAGCCTGGAGAGTCTTTGATTAGAACTGTAGACCTATAGACCTGAAAGGTACTGAGGCTGCTCATCTTAAGGACCTTTGTTTGGCGTAGGACAAACAGGTGTGTATCAGCTCAGAAAACATTCTTGGAGCACCCACTCTTTGCCAGGTTGAGGGAGCAGCTACAATGATGAATTATCCCCTCAAAGAGCTTACTGAGCAGTAAAGGGCTGCAAACATAAGTCAATTTAAATACTCCGTGGAGGCACCGTGGGAGCACAAAGGAAGAGATTCAGCCCTGTCCCTGTAGGAGGCAGCAGGAAGGGCTGGGGAAGGCTTTATGGATGAGAAAACCTAAACTGAATCTTAAAGGATGAAAAAAATTAGCCAGGGGAATGAGAAACCTGGGGTGAGGCTAACAGCATCCTGGGAAGAGGGGAAATAGAACCAAAGATGAGGCGGCTTGGGATAGCATGTGTCTGGGAGCTGCGGGCAGCTCAACAGTAATAGGAGGTAAAGTGCAGAGAGCAAGTGCTGAGAGGTGGGGTGGGAAAGGACCACACCATAGAGGTTTTGTTCTGTACACTCTGGAGAGTCCCTACCTGGCTCTAAGCAGGAGAAGAGCAATCGAGTTTGGGTTTGGGGAGAATCACTATGGGGGATGGCTTTGCAGGAACAAGACTGAACACAGGAGGACAAGTTAGGAGGCTCTTGCCATCATCCAGGGAAAAGATGATGGACTAGGACAGTTCCCATTGTCAGGTGGCTCAAGTGGTAAGAAATCTGCCTGCCAATGCAGGAGACGCAGGTTCAATTCCTTGGTTGGAAAGATCCCCTGGAGGAGAAAATGGCAACCCACTAGTATTCTTACCTGGAGAATTCCATGGACAGAGGAGCCTGGGGGGCTGCAGTCCATGGGGTCGCAAAGAGTCGGACACGACTGAGCACATGTGAACGCACACGGGACAGTGGTAGGATTGGACCAAGGATGGAGCCTTAATGGGCAGGAGAAAATTAGGAACCTAAGCAAACCCCCAAAGAGAGAAAAGAAAAAATCAGCAAAGAGTGTCAAGAAGAGGATTTCAGAAGCAATGGGTGATGGAAGCTACTAAATGTAGCTGAGGGATCCAGTTGGCTAAAGACTGAGAAGTGTCCAAAATGGTGGTCTGTGACCCAGCAGTACCAGTAGTATCTGGGGGCTGGCTACAAGAGCAAACTCGTGGCCCACACGAGAGACATGGATGTAGAGATGGCTGTTGACGATCTGGACAGATCATCTTTATTGGAGTGGCTGGGACAGGATCAACACTGCAGACAATTTGGGAGTTAATATAAAACGAGAAAGTGGAGCTAATATTGTCTTGAAAGAAACTTGACCGAGACAGAAAAGTGAGTTTGTTAGAGACAGGTGTAAGTCAACAAGGCACATTTCTGGAGCTTCCCTGGTGGTCCAGTGGTCACGACTCTGTGCTTTCAGTGCAGGGGGAACGGGTTTGATACCTGGTCAGGGAACTAAGATCCCACATGCCACACAGCATGGCCAAAATAAAATAAAATAAAAATTATATGTTAAAAAAAAGAAGACACATTTCTTAGCATGGCTAAGACTTGAGCACCTGTTTTTGTTTTGTTGTTTTTCCTGTCTAAAGGAAAGTAGGAAGATTGAGGTTTATGATAAGGAGGTGGCTAAAGAAAAAAAAAATATGTAGAAGACTTACATATCCTTTCATAACCGTGTAAGAACAAATGTAAATTACTGTATAGTGGGATTGAAAGAAATGGCTGTTGCCTTGGGGTTGTGAGGCATGGGGTTTAATTCTGGCTCTGTTTTTCAAGGTTTCTTTGAGAAATCTTGTGTATGAATAATAATACATTGTAGGAGCCTCCCTGGCAGTCTAGTGGCTAAGACTGTGAGCTCCCAATTTGTGGGGCCTGAGTTCAATCCCTGGTCAGGGAACTAGATCCCACATGCTGCAGCTAAGAGTTCAAATGCTGCAGCTAAGACCTGGTGCAGTCAAAGGAATAAACAGATAAAAATAAATATTTAAAAATCCCATATGTTTAAAAAATAGTACATTGTGTATTAATAATAGCCCACAGCTATTTATGGCAGGGACCTGGTTAGAATTCCAAGTCCCTTACCATTAAGTGTGTAAACATGAGCAAATCATCTAGACATTCTTAGCGTTTGTTTCCTCGTTTCTAGAAAAGGCAAAATAATATCCACTATCGTGAGTTAATGTGGTGATTAAATGAGAAAGTGTGTATGTAAACTCTACGGTGTCCCCTATTAGCATAGACAGGATAAGTACTCAACAACTGTTTGAAGGAATGACTAAGAGAATTGATGTAAAAATCAGCACGTGACTAGGCAGGCTGTTTAATATCGGAATGTTGCAATTTCCCCATCTGTGGAAAAGGGCTAATAATAGCACCCTTTCATTTATAGAATTTTATTAAGAGAAAAAGGAGCCATTTATGAAACAGTTGTATGAAATTTAATGCTTCAGAAGTTAAAGGAAACATTTCACAGTACTGACGATTAACTGATTGGCTATCTTTTTCTGTGTCAGTTTCCTTGTAAATCCTCTAAAGGAGAAATTAGTCAAGTAATCAGTCAATCAGCGATCATTCATGCGTATGTGCATAGTCGCTAAGTCGTGTCTGACTCTTTGCAGCCCCATGGACTGTAGCCCGCCAGGCTCCTCTGTCCTCCAGGCAGAAATACTGGAGTGGGTTGGCATTTCCTTCTCCAGGCAGCAATGACTCATTGAATGTCTAATGTATGTAAGAGAACATTCTAGACACTGAAGGAGAGCCACAATAAACCAACAACAAAAGTCCAGGAGGAGCTTCAAGTCTAACAAAAGACATGATGTTCCAGGGTAGAAGTGATTCTAGCCATGTCAGGAGCTCAAACAGTTCGCGGTCAGGAACTTGTTCAGAAGAGGAGAGCATTTGCAAGTCACTTCTTTTTGCGGATGCACTTTGTTTGGAGAAATGGCAGCTGCTAAGACCAGTGGTGCCCTTGGAATAATCCCATTCCTTGAGCTGCAGTAGTCTCCCTGGCAGCTTTGCGACTTCAAGGAACTCTGACCCCAGCGGCTTCCTTGGCCTCTACATTTCTTACTCGGGAACGAGCTCATTTGGAATGGTGGTCACTGATTACTCTGAAATTTCTTCCTTTCCACTGCTTTTTATATACAGACTAGGTGGTGGGAGAAATAGAAGAGGACGTAACAAGGCAGGGTTGTGAACTTCGTGTTCATCATGGAAATTGGGTGACTGCTGCTTTGTCTTCTTGGACATCCTTGAAGGCTGTGTGAAATTTGCATCTGCCTGGAGATGTTATGGCCAGTTCATCTGTGAGGCTGCTTCTGCTTTCTCAAGCTTTGGCTTCCCGGTGGCAGCCTCCACTCTTGGACCACCATTTCTCAGTATACTCCCCACCCTGAACCTTTGGTCACAGTGCTCACTCAGCATGAGTATTTCCCAAGCTGCTGGTGACTGTGGAGGGCACAGTACTACTAGCACATGAGGTTCCATCTTATGTTTCCTGTATGACCAGTTGGCATGTTGTGTTGTAGAGCTGATGTGGAGTGGTGGGTGCCGGGAGGTGAAAGCAGTAATAGAGCCTCCACCCGTTTCTTGCTGAGATCTATCTCGATTGCTTCCATTGCAAGTGGATTTGGATGCAATGGAAATTTGTACTTTTCTGTAGGCAAAGAAAGGTCAGTAGGAGTAAGGACTGCATCAGAACAAGCAATGGGATGCTGAACCAAGGATCATTTCTTTTTTTGAGGTTTCCCTGGTGGCTGAGTGGTAAAGAATCCACCTGCAATGCAGGAGACCCGGGTTCGATCCCTGGGTCCTGAAGATCCCCTGGAGAAGGGAATGGTAACCCACTCCAGTATTCTTGCCTGGGAAATCCCATGGACAGAAGAGCCTGGCGGGCTGCAGTCCATGGGGTTGCGAAGAGTCAGACACGACTAAGTGACAAACACTGATTTACAATGTGTTAATTTCTGCTGTACAGCAAAGTGACTCAGTTATGCACATATATACATTATTTTTCAAATTCTTTTCCATTATGATTTATCCCAAGATATTGAATATAGTTCCCTGTACTATATAGTAGGACTTTGTTGTTTATCCATCCTACATATACTAGTTTGCACCTGCTAATCCCAAACTCCCACTCCATCCTTGGCAGCTACGTATCTGCAGGAACCCATTCTAAATAAGGATTTGATCAAAACTTCTGTGAGAGAGAATCCAGTGTCCATTTCACCCTGAGATTTTCCAGAAGGAGCATTATTGAGACCCACAGGCACACCTGCCGACACAGCCATTTTTGTTACAGTTCTGTCTGCTATTGCCACATCCTTATGTAAACCCAGATCGGAGAGGTCATCGTGGGAGGCTGCAGGCTGACATGGGGGAACAATGCCCCCATTCACAGGGTACAAGGGCGGGCCTGTCTCCTGTGCCAAGCAAAATGGTGCCCAGGGTAGATGTCACTCTTCTAATCTTGTTTCAGGTGATTAGAACCAATTAAGAGGGTGACACATAGCAGAGACGGAGAAGGAAAACACAGAGGGTGTCAGTTGGTTTCTCTTGGCCCAAGAGAGAGAGCAAGCATTTGCATCTGCCTGCTTCACAAGTGCCCTTGTAAACTGTTGGACACCTTTAGCTTGTCTGCTGACCTTTCCGGGCTCTTCTCCCCCTTGGTTCCTGAAACAGCAGAGTTGCTACCTGCTCAGTGAGAGTCATTTAGTCTTAAAGAATCTGGTGGGAAATGCTTTTCTCTTTGGAGAGCCTACTGTTATTGCATGCTTCCTTCCCAGGAGCACACAGAGCCTGTCCATTTGGTGCAAACCGTGGAGGGAGGAGGCCAACAGGTGCCATTGGGGGAGCATTCTGGTCCATTCGGGGGGCACCAGGCTTGTTTTGATCTTCACTCAGATGGGAGGCTTTAGCGGGATCCCCTCTTGGGCTAGGAAGGGGACTCTTTGATCTTGCTTCGCCTAATAGGCAGAACCCTCTTCTCTGTTTCCTCTAAGGACAAAAATAAACAGAGAAGCTGAGTTTGTGGACAGCTGCATAAACATGCAATTTGGAAGTATGCAAAAAATATGTGGGTTATATATACATTCGTACACATATCCTCTTGATCTGGTCTTGCATCCTTGTGACCATCGCTGGATCTGAGATTTTCATCGGATGCAGTAAAATCCAGTCCCTTAATGCTTCGAGGAGTTTAAGGACTCAGAGCACTTGGGAAGAAGCATTTCTCTCCCTTGGACATGCAGCAGTTCTGAGACATTCCAACTGTAATCATTTCAAGTGTAATAAGACAGCCCTCCTTAACATGTCAAAAGCAGGCTACTCACACTGTAGACGGCAGGTAACTTGATTGTGTAGTAGAGGCAATAAGTTTACACTTAGACAACAGAGTCTGCAAGTCTGAGGCCAAATTCGTCTTCTTTTCTGTGCCCCTCCCTCCCAAAGAGGTCTTTCTTCTGACACTTATCACTTATTTAATGGGACCACCATTTGCCTGCTCACAGGCACAAAACCCTGGAGTGACCTAGTCTCCTTTGCTCTCAACCTCCAATCAGTCTCCATAAACGTTCTCTATTAGTCTGTCTCTTCATTGACAGAGTTCAGGTCATTGACGTGATCAGAACTAATGCAACAGTTTCCTAACTGATAGTATAGCTTTACATTTAATGACATACATAAAATATTTCGGATAATAATATGATAAGATGTGGAAAGCTCATACACTTTAGATGCTTGGGAGAACAGAGAAGAGACATTGACATTCAAGAGACGGCAGTGGTTAAATGTTTAGAAACGTTTCACTATTTAGTGCTGGTCTCTAGTTATTTTCCATGGCTTTTCCTCCCTGACCAGTCCTGCAAGTTTTTGTCTTTGTACCCGTGTCACAATGCTCCCTCTGCCTAGAATGCTGGCGTTCATTTTTTCCTTCTGCCGATCAAAATCCTCTCTGTTAATCAGAGTGGCTCATAGCTATGTCCTTCCTGAACGTTCCAGGCAGAAATCTTCACTCCCTTGACTGGATTTCCAGAATTCTTATATGCTTTATTCCACTTTTAATTGAATACCTTGCTTTCTAGTTTCCTGTGTATATTTCTTACCTGTCTCCTTACTAGATTATGGATTCCTGGACCAAAGTGGGGTTTATTTTATTTACTGTGTTTTTTCTTAATTGAAGTCTAGTTGATTTGCAATATCGTATTAGTTTCAGATGTAGGGCAAAGTAATTTGATATTTTTTCAAATTATTTTCCATTATAGGCTATTACACTGAATATAGTTCCCTGTGCTATATAGTATATCCTTGTTGCTTATCTGGTTTATGTATAGCAGTGTGTATTAGTGGTCTTCCATATTCCTAATACACACCTCCTCTCCCTCCCTTTTCCCTTTGGTAACTATGTTTGTTTTGGATGTCTGTGAGTCCCTTTCTGTTTCATATAATGTATGAAAGTGAGTGAAGTCTCTCAGTCATGTCCGACTCTTTGGGGCCTCAGGGACTATAGCCTACCAGGCTCCTCCATCCATCCATGGGATTTACTAGGCAAGAATACTGGAGTGGGTTGCCATTTCCTTCTCCAGGGGAATCTTCCCAATCCAGGGATTGAACCTGGGTCTCCCACATTGTAGGCAGACGCTTTTACTGTCTGAGCCACCAGGGAAGTCCATATAATATATAATGTATAGGGTAATTTATGTTATTTTTTTTAGATTCCACATGTAAGTGATATTATATAATATTTATCTTTCTCTTTCTGACTTCCTTCACTTAGTATGATAATCTCTAGGTCCATCCATTTGCTGCAGATGGCATTACTTCATTCTTTCTATAGCTCAGTAATATCCCACTGTATATATGTACCACACCTTAAACTAGTCATCTGTTGTGGGATGTTTTTTCCCCTCAAACATATTTGTTACCTGCAGAGCATAGCATGGTGCCCTGCATAAGGTAACCCCTAAACAAATACTTTAAAAAGCAGATGGATGGTACCAACCATGATATCCACACATTTATCTAATATTCCTTGGGTGGGGGGAAGGGATAAATTAGGAGACTGGGGTTGACATATACACAGTTCTATATATAAAATAGATAACTGTTAATAATAGGACCTGAATACTGTATTCACAGAAAACTCTGCTCAGTATTCTGTAATGACCTATGTGGAAAAAGAATCTAAAAAAGAATGGTTATATGTATAACTGATTCACTTTTCTGTACAGCAGAAACTAACACAAAGTTGTAAACCAATTATAATCCAATAAGAATTAATTTAAAATTAAAATAAAAAATAATATTTTTATGCCCATCATTTTGTGCCTTTGTGCCCATGATTTCTTTTCCTAACCTTATTGAGACCAGGCTTTTTCTCCAGGAACTCATAGCCTGATTCAATTAGCAATTCTTGACAGAACATTATTTCTAATTACCCTGATCCCATCACCCTCTCCTGGAGAGTCAAATCTCACTTAAAGGATGCTTTCAACAATTGGGCCCAGTGCTCTGTGAGATTGGTCTTTAGCGATTCAAACTGTAATCAACTCACATCCCCCCTTTCACCCATACCTGCTCCACAGACAGCTGTTAAATCATGTTTTCCATGTTATATCTGTTTAATTAATTTATTCATTCGGTAAACTTTGCTCCTGCTCACTTGCTTCAGTCATGTCCAACTCTTTGCGACCTCGTGGACTGTAGCCTACCTCTGTCCATGGGATTCTCCAGGCAAGAATACTGGAGTGGGTTGCCATGCCCTCCTCCAGGAGATCTTCCCGACCCAGGGATCGAACCCTCGACTGTGTCTCCTGAACTGGTACGTGGATTCTTTACCCGCTGAGCCACTGGGAAGCCCAGTAAACTTTGAGTATCTATTAAATGCTCAGTACTCTACCAGATGCTGTCTCTAAGATTTAATTCTGGACTTAGACGCAGTTTTGAAATTGAGCTCAGGGACTTCCCTGTGTGGTCCAGAGATGAAGAATCCACCTCCCAATGCAGGGGACACAGGTTCGATCCCTGGTCTGAGAAGAGCTCACATGCTGCAAAACATTAAGCCCATGTGCCACAATTACTGAAGCCCTCGCTCTAGATCCTGTGCTCTGCAACAGGAGAAACCACGGCAACAAGAAGCCTGTGCATTGCAGCTAGAGAGTAGCCCCCTTCACCACAACTAGGGAAAGAAAGCCTGCGTGCAGCAGTGAAGACCTGGAGCAGCCAAAAATACAAAATAAAAATACTGATAAATAAATAAAATTTCTTTGAAAAGAAATTGAACTCAGTCTAGTAGGAAAGACATACATAAATAGAAATTACCCACAGAGTGTGACAGTGCTGTGACAGAAATGTGTTTTTGTTATATAGTCACAAGCCTCTTCCCTGGTGGCTCAGTGGTAAAGACTCTGCCTGCAGTGCAGGAATCTTGGGTTCAATCCCTGAGTTGGGCAGATCCCCTGGAGGAGGGCATGGAGACCCACTCCAGTATTTTTGCCTGGAGAATTCCATGGACAGGGCAGCCTGGTGGGCTACAGTCCATGGAGTCACAAAGAGTCAGACGCGACTGAATGACTAACACATACACATACAGTCACAGAGGAGGGATATTCCCTGGAAGGGAAGAAGGTGGGGAGAGGGCAGAGAAGGATTCCTGGGGATTTGGTAATTCTGTGAAAGCTTGGAGCAGTAAAAAAGAAAAAAAAAAGTAACTTAACCAGGGGAAGGAGAACAGGGCAAATAGGACAACCTTTGCGAGTGTGTGTGTGTGTGTGTGTGTGTGTGTGTGTGCAGGGGCGGGGGGTGGCTGAGAATGCCTGAGAGTATTCGGAGGACCGACCAGAACAGGGTCTGTGATGAGTGAGGAAGCTGCAGAGGTGGGCAGGTTTTGCATGCCTTGCTAGAGAGATTGGATTTTGTCTGAAAAGCTACTGAAGGATTTATTTATGTCTGTGGAATTTAGCCCATGCCAAGCTTTACAAATTCTGATAACATCTGCAGCGCGTTACTTTTTTGTGGCATGAGAGGACGGTTTGGTAAGAATACTTTTTCTGTTTCCAGATAAATTTTGGATAAAAACATTGGAAAAGGCATACTAACACATGGACAGAGGCCCCTGACATGAAGGTAGCCATTCAACAGCATTGAGTATGGGTGGTCAGCAAGCAGCTGCAGGGCTTACAAAACCTGCTCACTGTCCTGACCTGGCCCTTCCTGTCTCCCCAGACTCCTGCTCTGCTTCGTGCACGTCCTCTCAGCTGTCCCTGGGATGCGCGAAGCTTTTCCCTGTTCTGGTCCTTTGCCTCAGTCATTCCGCATCCTGATACACTCATTCTTTCTATGGCTGGTTCTCCTCAACCTTGAGATTTCTTCTAAAAGGTCTTTTCAGAGGCTATATCTCAGACTTCTTAATCCCAAACCCCACCTGGATATTTTCCATCATTCCATCTGAACACTTCTTGCATATACTTAATACAAGTATGCTTATATATTTGTTAACTTTCTACCATATTATTTATTCATCTTCTGTCTCTTTCTCTAGACTGTAAGCTTTCTTTTTAAATTTATTTATTTTTGATGGAAGGATAATTGCTTTACAATATTGTGTTGGTTTCTGCCATTCATCAACATGAATCAGACATAGGTATACATGTGTCCCCTCCCTCTTGAGCCTCCTTCCCACCTCCCATGCCTTCCCACCCCTCTAGGTTGTTACAGAGCCCCAGTTTGAGTTCCCTGAGTCATATAGCAAATAGGCTGTAATCTTTCTGAGAGGAGAGACCAGGTCTCTCTGTCTACCACAGATGCTCAGGAAATATTTAGGTGCTATTAAATGTGGAGGTTTCTGTGTGAACACCCATCAAATATGGTGGAACATGAACCCTAGGATATGGGCAATGACCTTTGCTGACCTCAGGCTGACCAAAGGGGAATCTAATCACTATCCAAAATCCACGGTGATGGCCATATTATAGATGAGGCTAAATTATAGCAAGATTCTTTCCAAGTATATTCTTGGACAGTCTCAAAGTAGGTCTGTGATTCAGGGGATGTCACAACCTTTCTGCTTATGCTATGGTGACCCTCCCTGTAAAAGTGAGTCTATAAAGAAAGTCAGGGGGACTTCCCTAGTGGTTCAGTGGTAAAGAATCCTTCTGCCAATGCAGGAGACAAGGGTTCAATCCCTGATCTGGGAAGATCCCACATGCTACTGGAGCAACTAAGCCCGTGTGCTACAACTATTCAGCCTGTGCTCTGGAGTACATGAGTTGCAACTACAGAAGCCTGTGCACCCTAAAGCCCATGCTTCATAACAAGAGAAGCCACTGTGGTAAGCCCACATGCCACAAGTAGAGAATAGCCACTGCTCACTGCAACTAGAGAAAGCCAGTGCAAAGCAAAAAGCCAGTGCAAACCAGTGCAGCCAAAATAAATAAATATGATTTTAAAAAAGGCAGTGAGTAGATATAAATGAGAATAATATGGACATGATGAAGTTATGCTCAATAACTTGCCTTTTAAATATGGCAGAGCCATGTTGACATGGAGATTCAGTAATGGAATTGTGGGATGATGAGCTACATGAAATCAGGAGTAGAATTGCCACGAGGCTCCTATAAGGCAGAGTTCAGAGAAAAGAGGTTTATTCACTTACAGACAGGAAGACTGGGAGGCTTCATGATAGTTTGTGAGCGTGTCAATCAGTAAATCAACAAGCATTTGTTGACTTACAGTTTGAACTTGGTGATAAGTTGCTTTTCAACCCTGGCTGCGCAACAGACTCCTCACAGCCCACCTCAGGCCATTTAAATCAGAACCTCTAGGGGTGGGGCCTGGGAATGAATATTTTGAAAAGCTCCCAAGATCATTTTAATTTGCAACTGGGATTGAGATTTACAGGCATGGAGTCTCTTTGGAAGATAATCAGATGTGTAATACGACTCCTGTCCTTAAGGGGCTTGATTGGAGCTTGAAATTTAACAATGACAACTCAAGTGATAACACAAAGCCTGTGCCAAGTGAGTAGTTTGTAACATGTGTAGATGAGGTTGGAGTAGGGACATATTTTTGTACTTGGGATACTTCAGTTCAGTTCAGTTCAGTCGCTCAGTTGTGTCTGACTCTTTGCAACCCCATGAATCGCAGCACACCAGGCCTCCCTGTCCATCACCAACTCCCAGAGTTCACTCAGACTCACGTCCATCGAGTCAGTGATGCCATCCAGCCATCTCATCCTCTGTCGTCCACTTCTCCTCCTGCCCCCAATCCCTCCCAGCATCAGAGTCTTTTCCAATGAGTCAACTCTTCGTGTGAGGTGGCCAAAGTGTTGGAGTTTCAGCTTTAGCATCAGTCCTTCCAAAGAAATCCCAGGGCTGATCTCCTTCAGAATGGACTGGTTGGATCTCCTTGCAGTCCAAGAGATTCTCAAGAGTCTTCTCTAACACCACAGTTCAAAAGCATCAATTCTTCAGCACTCAGCTTTCTTCACAGTCCAACTCTCACATCCATACATGACCACAGGAAAAGCCATAGCCTTGACTAGACGGACCTTTGTTGGCAAAGTAATGTCTATGCTTTTGAATATGCTATCTAGGTTGGTCATAACTTTCCTTTCAAGGAATAAACGTCTTTTAATTTCACGGCTGCAGTCAGGGACAATTAATTAAATATCAGTTATGTACCCAGCCTTGGAATAAATTCTGAAGGCGATACAGAGGAGAATAACACACAAGAAACATCTGTTTCATATAGAGGAAAACAGAATTAACAACTTTGAAAAAACCAGAATGGTATTTGCTATGGTAAATTATGATTGGGAATTTAAGTGCATTAAGATATTGAAAAGGAATTCCCTGGTGGTTCAGTGGTTAGGACTTGGTGCCTTCACTGTGTGATGCAGGTTCAATCCCTGGTCAGGGAACTAAGATCCTGCAAGCTGTGCATTGTACCCCCGCTGCACCTCCCTCACCTCCCCCACCAAGAAAAGTATTGAAGAGATACAATTAAACATATTTGGAGAAAGTTTCTAGTTGGAGGTAGAATTTGAGTTTTGCCTTAGAGAACTGCAAATAATTTAATTCTACAATTTAAAGAGGACATACTTCTTCTTCCCAGGCAGCATGGTATGCACTTTGCAGGAATTATCTCATTCAGTGATCACAGTATACTTCTGAACTATGTTATTATTACCTCTCTTTTGCAGGTGGCAAAACTAAGGCTTATTGAAGAAGACATTTGTCAAAGGCCACACAAGGTATAAAGTGGTAGAGTTAAATTCAAAACCAGGGCTGTGTGGCCCTTGGACTGGGCTTGAACTCATGTCTATAATACCAGCATGAGCAGAGAGGGAAGGCCAGGGTAGGCAAAGTACATTTCTTGCATGTTGAGTAAGTAGCAGGTGAGGTTGAGTAGACCTTTGATTGAAAAAGTGAGTTGGGGCCCAGTTCAGTTTATCAGAGATTTTGATGTCCATTTCATGGAATGTAACTTTATATAGATCTCTCAGCAGGTGAATAGATAAAGAAGATGAGGTACATTTACACAATGGAGTACTACTCAGTCATAAAAAAGAATGAAATAGGAATTTCCCTGGCAAGCCAGTGGTTAAGACTCTGCCTCCCAATATAGGGTGTGTGTGTTCAAGCCCTGGTCGGGGAGCCACATGCCTCATGGCCAAAAAACAAAAACCATAAATCAGAAGCAATACCGTAACAAATTCAATAAAGATTTTAAAAATGGTCCATGTCAAAAAATATCTTGAAAAAAAAAAAAAGAATGAAATAATTCCACTTGCAACAACATGGTTGAACCTAGAGATGATCATACCAAGTGAAGTAAGTCAGAAGGAGAAAGGCAAATACCATATGATAAAACTTATATGTAGAATCTAAAATATGATACAGATGAACTGTTTTACCAAACAGAAACTGACTCACAGACATAGAAAACTGACTTGTGGTTGTCTGGGAGAAGGGGGCAGGAGAGGGTTGGATTGGGAATTTGAGGTCAGCAGATGCAACTATTATATACAGGATGGATAAAAATCAATGTCCCGCTATACAACAGGGGGAGCTATTTTCAGTGTTTTATATATTATATATATATAACTATTTTCATATATTTTATATATATATATATATCTGAATCACTTTGCTATACAACAGAAATTAACACAACATTTTAAGTCAACTATACTTCAGTAAGGGCTTCCCAGGTGGCACAGTGGTAAAGAATCCACCTGCCAATGCAGGAGACACAAGAGATGCTAGTTCAATTCCTGGATAGGGAATATTCCCTAGAGTAGGAAATGGCAACCCACTCCAATATTCTTATCTGGGAAATCCCGTGGACAGAGGAGCCTGGTAATCTACAGTCCATGGGGTTGCAATAGAGTTGGACATGACTGAGCTACTGAGCACACACACACATACATACTTCAATAAAATAAATTTTAAAAAATGTCTCAGAAGTCAAGGCATGAAGGCTGAAGGGCCTGAACAAGGTCAGTGACAGAGGGACAAGGAAGCATTCGATTTGGGGCACCTTAGAGAGGAATATCTGTTCTTCATGTCCAAAGATGGCAGAGCATGTGGGATTGGACAGTAAGTACCTTGGGGCTTATTTTGGCTTGATTTGAGTTTGAATTTCCTTACATTACATTAAAGAAAGGTAGGGAGACGTTCAAGGTCAGGAGGGGCGGCGGTGAGGAGATACCGCTCCTCCAAGGTAAGGAGCAACGGCTGCACTTTGCTGGAGCAGCCGTGAAGAGATACCCCATGCCCAAGGTAAGAGAAACCCAAGTCAGACGGTAGGCATTGCAAGAGGGCATCATAGGGCAGACACACTGAAACCATACTCACAGAAAACTAGTCAATCTAATCACACAGACGACAGCTTTGTCCTGATGGAACGTGGTCCACTGGAGAAGGGAATGGCAAAAAACTTCAGTATTCTTGCCTTGAGAACCCCATGAACAGTACGAAAAGGCAAAATGATAGGATACTGAAAGAGGAACTCCCCAGGTCAGTAGGTGCCCAATTTGCTACTGGAAATCAGTGGAGAAATAACTCCAGAAAGAATGACGGGATGGAGCCAAAGCAAAAACAATACCCAGCTGTGGATGTGACTGGTGATAGAAGCAAGGTCTGATGCTGTAAAGAGCAATATTGCATCAGATCAGATCAGATCAGTCGCTCAGTCGTGTCCGACTCTGCGACCCCATGAATCGCAGCATGCCAGGCCTCCCTGTCCATCACCTGGAATGTTAGGTCCATGGATCAAGGCGAATTGGAAGTGGTCAAACAGGAGATGGCAAGAGTGAACGTCGACATTCTAGGAATCAGCAAACTAAAATGGACTGGAATGGGTGAATTTAACTCAGATGACCATTATATCTACTACTGTGGGCAGGAATCCCTTAGAAGAAATGGAGTAGCCATCATGGTCAACAAAAGAGTCCAAAATGCAGTACTTGGATGCAATCTCAAAAATGACAGAATGATCTCTGTTCGTTTCCAAGGCAAACCATTCAATATCACAGTAATCCAAGTCTATGCCCCAAACAGTAATGCTGAAGAAGCTGAAGTTGAATGGTTCTATGAAGACCTACAAGACCTTTTAGAACTAACACCCAAAAAAGATGTCCTTTTCATTGTAGGGGACTGGAATGCAAAAGTAGGAAGTCGAGAAACACCTGGAGTAACAGGCAAATTTGGTCTTGGAATATGGAATGAAGCAGGGCAAAGACTAATAGAGTTTTGCCGAGACAACGCACTGGTCATAGCATACACCCTCTTCCAATAACATGAGAAGACTCTACACATGGACATCACCAGATAGTCAATACCGAAATCAGATTGATTATATTCTTTGCAGCCAAAAATGGAGAAGCTCTATACAGTCAGCAAAAATAAGACTGGGAGCTGACTGTGGCTCAGATCATGAACTCCTTATTGCCAAATTCAGACTGAAATTGAAGAAAGTAGGGAAAACCACTAGACGATTCAGGTATGACCTAAATCAAATCCCTTATGATTATACAGTGGAAGTGAGAAATAGATTTAAGGGCCTAGATCTGATAGATAGAGTGCCTGATGAACTATGGATGGAGGTTCGTGACATTGTACAGGAGACAGGGATCAAGACCCCCATGGAAAAGAAATGCAAAAAAGCAAAATGGCTGTCTGGGGAGACCTTACAAATAGCTGTGAAGAGAAGCAAAAAGCAAAGGAGAAAAGGAAAGATATAAGCATCTGAATGCAGAGTTCCAATGAATAGCAAGGAGAGATAAGAAAGCCTTCCTCAGTGATCAACGCAAAGAAATAGAGGAAAACAACAGAATGGGAAAGACTAGAGATCTCTAAGAAAATTAGAGATACCAAGGGAACATTTCATGCAAAGATGGGCTCGATAAAGGACAGAAATGGTATGGACCTAACAGAAGCAAAAGATATTAAGCAGAGGTGGCAAGAATACACAGAAGAACTGTACA
Source organism: Bos javanicus (assembly GCF_032452875.1). Lineage (NCBI taxonomy): Eukaryota > Metazoa > Chordata > Mammalia > Artiodactyla > Bovidae > Bos > Bos javanicus. Next base: position 33,051,898 of record NC_083896.1, read on the forward strand.
AAAAGATCTTCATGACCCAGATAATCATGATGGTGTAATCACTGACCTAGAGCCAGACATCCTGGAATGTGAAGTCAAGTGGGCCTTAGAAAGCATCACTACGAACAATGCTAGTGGAGGTGATGGAATTTCAGTTGAGCTATTTCAAATCCTGAAAGATGATGCTGTGAAAGTGCTGCACTCAATATGTCAGCAAATTTGGAAAACTCAGCAGTGGCCACAGGACTGGAAAAGGTCAGTTTTCATTCCAATCCCTAAGAAAGGCAGTGCCAAAGAATGCTCAAACTACCACACAATTGCACTCATCTCACACGCTAGTAAAGTGATGCTCAAAATTCTGCAAGTCAGGCTTCAGCAGTACGTGAACCGTGAACTTTTCCAGATGTTCAAGCTGATTTTAGAAAAGGCAGAGGACCCAGAGATCAAATTGCCAACATCCGCTGGATCATGGAAAGAGCAAGAAAATTCCAGAAAAACATCTGTTTCTGCTTTATTGACTATACCAAAGCCTTTGACTGTGTGGATCACAATAAATTGTGGAAAATTCTGAAAGAGATGGGAATCCCAGACCACATGACCTGCCTCTTGAGAAATCTATATGCAGGTCAGGAAGCAACAGTTAGAACTGGACATGGAACAACAGACTGGTTCCAAATAGGAAAAGGAGAATGTCAAGGCTGTATATTGTCACCCTGCTTATTTAACTTATATGCAGAGTACGTCATGAGAAACGCTGGGCTGGAAGAAGCACGAGCTGGAATCAAGATTGCCAGGAGAAATATCAATCACCTCAGATATGCAGATGACACCACCCTTATGGCAGAAAGTGAAGAGGAACTAAAAAGCCTCTTGATGAAAGTGAAAGAGGAGAGTGAAAAAGTTGGCTTAAAGCTCAACATTCAGAAAACGAAGATCATGGCCTCTGGTCCCATCACTTCATGGGAAATAGATGGGGAAACAGTGGAAACAGTGTCAGACTTTATTTTGGGGGGCTCCAAAATCACTGCAGATGGTGATTGCAGCCATGAAATTAAAAGATGCTTACTTCTTGGAAGGAAAGTTATGACGAACCTAGATAGCACATTCAAAAGCAGAGACATTACTTTGCCAACAAGGTCTGTCTAGTCAGGGCTATGGTTTTTCCAGTGGTCATGTATGGATGTGAGAGTTGGACTGTGAAGAAAGCTGAGTGCTGAAGAATTGATGCTTTTGAGGTGTGGTGTTGGAAAAGACTCTTGAGCGTCCCTTGGACTGCAAGGAGAACCAACCAGTCCATTTTAAAGATCAATCCTGGGATTTCTTTGGATGGAATGATGCTAAAGCTGAAACTCCAGTACTTTGGCCACCTCATGCGAAGAGTTGACTCATTGGAAAAGACTCTGACACTGGGAGGGATTGGGGGCAGGAGGAGAAGTGGACGACAGAGGATGAGATAGCTGGATGGCATCATTGATTCAATGGACGTGAGTCTGAGTGAACTCCGGGAGTTGGTGGTGGACAAGGAGGCCTGGTGTGCTGCGATTCATGGGGTCCCAAAGAGTTGGACACGACTGAGCGATTGAACTGAACTGAACTGAGGGAGATTTTGGAGTTGAGCATGTCTCTCCTTCTTTTAAGAAAGAGGCCAATGGCAATTTTTCTGAAATTGTTTAACTTTTATCTAAATTAGCTCTAGCCTGTAAGGATTGAATGACCTTTGATTCAGTTCAGCCCTGGATATTATTTAATGTAGGCCCTGAGACTAAGGACTAAGCTACTTCACGTGGCTTATCTTAGAGCTTCTGAGATAAAGGAATTACGTAAGTTCAACCTTTCCTTCTGATGTAGAACTGGTAATATTTTCTCAGTGAGCCAGTAAGCCTTAGTTCTCATTTCCCCTGTTTTCTTTAGTATTAATTACAGGTCCCGGGTTGTGTATAGATCTTTCCTTAATAACCCAAGAGTTTACCAAATGAGATCTTCTCCAAGTCTTGGATGGGAAGCCTTTCCAGATCTTATCTTGGGCTTCCCTAATGCTGTACTGACACCTGTGTCTTCAAGTGCTGTGCTCGCACTGCCTGGGGTGACAGCAGGGAGAAGCAGGGGACAGTTCCGAGTCTGCCTGGAGCTCTCTGCTCTTGCTGTCCTGTGCTAGCGTAGGAAAGACTCTATGCCTTGATGACTGGGATCCTGGTTGTGAGAAAATACTAGGTGAGCCAGGAGCGTTATTACTAATGATTTTCACAAGGGCCGAAGTGTTTGGGCCAAAAATAATTAGAGTGAGCAATAGAGCTACCAGAAGAGCAACCAAATAATGAGATGGCAATTAATGAACCAGCTCATTGTTCTTTTTGGCTCCAGGATATTAAGCCTTTCATTTTGTCATGATGACTAGTAGTAATATTGTTCATTTATACCTTTATTTAATAGTTATTGTATCCCTTTATTTGATAGTTATTTTACTTTTCTTTTAGTTTTAATCTTAATTTAATATCAAATCTTTTATTTTATTAATTTATTTGGCCGCACCGGGTCTTAGTCTCAGTATTCGGACTCTTACTTGGACCATGTGGGATTGAGTTCCCTGACCAGGGATCGAACCCAGGTCCCCTGCGTTGGGAGCGTGGAGTCTTAACCACTGGACTACCAGGGAAGTCCCAAGTCTTTTATTTTAATTAAAAAATTGGATTCCATCCCTCATACCCACCCCAACATAAACCTTATGAGCAAGAATGCTTTTGGTGCTTTGTAACTTTCTGATTTCCTTCCCTGTGATAGGCCCCATAATAAAGGTCCCCAGTAAGTGTTTTGGTGTGTCGATAATGATCCACTCCAGTATTCTTGCCTGGGCAAGAGATCCCATGGGCAGAGAAGCCTGGCGGGCTACAGTCCATGGAGTTGCAAACGAGTCAGGCACAACTGAGCAACTGAGCATGCTGTACACTGGACCTCCCTTTAGGTATCCATTTCCTCCTCCCTTTAGATCCAGAAGTATCGGGAAAAGCCTTTCACCTTACTTTCATAGCCAGGCCTCCAGGATGCCATGGGAACTGCCAGCACACAACTGACCCAGGCATCAAGCTTCCCCTCCTACGACTGCCTGCCCAGAGATTCCAGACAAGCAATGCTAGGTGCTCCCCGGAGCCCATTTGTCCTAATTTGTATATTAAGTGCTTCTCCTATCACCTTCGGTGTTTCTCCCTTCTCCTCAAGAAAGACCAGATTGCTTGCAAACCATTTCTCAGACCACAGAACACTGAGTCGTGGAAACTTTGGGCTTCTTTCCATAACTAAAGTGTTCAAAGAGTTGTAAGCCGAGGACTGATCCTGTCCTTTATTGCACAAGTTATGTTTGCACAAGACATTTATCAAGATTTGGTTGAACAAATTCCTCTCCCCCAACCCTAACTTTTCTTTGTTCTCCTCCTTCTGAAGAAAAGAGGTCAATAGGCCAGTTTAGATCTTCTCTGAAGCCTTAGCTGACCCTTGCTGGTTCTGAAGTAAAAGTGTGGCTTAAGACCCACTAATTTCCCTGAATCTTTCAAAGATTCTGTTTCTGGAGGCCCCTTCTTCCAAGGTCCAAACTCCCCTGGGCTCTTCTCTCCCTTTTTTGGCTTCTCAGAGTTCACACCCAGAGAGACCCATTGGTTTCAGAGATGTGGATTTTTTAGAAATCTTCTGGTCCCTCCCCCTTTAAAAAAAGATTTATTTATTTAGCTAGATCCTCTAGAGGAGGGCATGACAACCCACTCCAGTATTCTTGCCTAGAGAATCCAATGGAAAGAAGAGTCTGGCGGGCTATAGTTCATGGGGTTGCAAAGAACTGGACACCATTGAGCGACTAAGCACACACACATCTATTTATTTATTGGCTGTGCTGGGTCTTCGTTGCTGTGCAGGCTTTTCTCTAGTTGCGGATAGTAGGGGCTACTCTTTGTGGTGGTTTCTTTTGTTGCAGATGAGCTTTAGGGCATGTGGGCTTCAGTAGTTGTGGCTCCCCACTCTAGAGCACAGGCTCAATAACTGGCACATGGGCTTAGTTCCCAAGGCATGTGGGATCTTCCTGGACCCAGGGATTGAACGTGTGTCCCCTACATTGACAGGCAGATTCTTTACCACTGAGTCACCAGGGAAGCCCAGAAATCTCCTGTCCTTTGTTTCATCTTTGTCTTGTGTGGGAAAGGTTGGATTAGATGGGCTGGCTGACCTCCATGTAGACACTCTGTTGGGTCTGCAGGTGGGTTCAGGGCTGAGGCTGCCATGGAGGGTAAGGCTAGGGTGTGCTTTTTTGAAATTTCATTTGTTTTTTATTTTTTGGCCATACCTCTCATCGTGTGGGAATCTTAGTTCCCCTACCAGGGATCAAACCCTGGTCCCCTATGTTGGAAGTGCAGAGCCTTAACCACTGGACCACCAGGAAAGTCCTGGAGGTGCTTTTTTGATCCTTATGCCTGACTCTGAGTTGGGTCTCTTGTATGTCATACTTGGGATCCATGCTGTGTGTGGATTCTGAGATTGTTTACCGGCCTTGACAAGAGGTGACATTGATAGTGGCTGTGGGGAGAGTAGGGTGTGGCTGGGGTGGAGGTGGGAACGCTGGTTATGAAAGACTAGCAAACATTAGTGTGTGGACAGTGGGAGGAGCCACGTGGGGGATGGAAAAGTTTGGCAGGACAGGCTCTTCCTACATGAACTTTCTCAGAAATTCCTTAGCAGAAACGAGCTGGCTTGGTGCTTCTGAAGGAAGCTATAATGGCTGTGTATCTTTGACTGTAATGCCCAAAGAGTTTTGAAACTCAGGATTATAGAGATTCTTGCTGGTTAAGAATAAGAAGAAATTGTGTTGCCCATGACCTGTACTTGGAGTTGGTGTGTTCGTGTTGATTATTTCCCATTTGAACTCTGATGAGCCAGGTGCCCTCATCAGTTAAGTGAGCAGGATAACAGGTGTCACCACGAGTCTGTATTTAATTGCTGCCTTAGAAAAGTGACAGCCTGAGCGTGACTCTAATAACTTCACTATAGGCCTAAAAATATAAAAGACTAACTGCGGTTCTTCATCTTCTCTGTGAATGGATGTTTGCCACTGAGATCCTGGTGTGGTGTAGATTGGTATGAGGCTATTTTGGGAGGCTTTTGCAGTGTCCAGGGAGTTCATCCAACCAGGGTCTTTATCTGTACTTTAAATGACATGACCACACTCCTGCCTCTGCCAGCCCTCTAATGAGCTGTGGGGTAGTGATGTGGATGCAACAGACCAGCGAGGGACCCCGCTGTCTTCTGACTCTCTCAGCTCCGCTCCCAGGCCTGAGAAGATGCTTCCTGGGGCAGCTCTCAGCTTAGCTCTCAGATGTGTGATGAGAGAGGGAAGGCGGGTTCTGGCCTGAAATAAGGACCCAGGGATGCTGGGCACAGGGCCTGCGGGGTTGGACCATTGGAAGAGAGCTTGTGCCTACAGGACACACTGTGTGTTCAGCTCTTCTCACTGGGGCCCGAGTTGCTTTGGTCAAAAACTCTCTTTTCTGTGCTGAATCTAAAGAGTAGAGATGAATCTTTTTTGACTGTTGAAGCTACTGCAGAGTCCCGTTGAGTCTGAGCTAGTAGTTAGTTATGCTTCATGTGGGAACTGGTTTCTGTCATGTTGAAGGCAGGAAGGGGAGAAGTTCTGGGAAGGACTGTGCTTGTCTGGGGGTCCCTGTCCGATGATAACTTTTAGTCTATAGGTGTATTGCCCTTTTCAGTTTAGCATAGTATATATATAGTGGTATAATAGTATAAAATAGTATATGTAAGTGAAGTACATCAATGATTACATTGACATTTGTATAATTTTCCATTTTCTGATTAAATTTCAAAATCTTATTCTAGTATTCATCTCATAGGCAGAAGAGACCCTAAATTAGTATATATATAGCCTTATTTTATTTATTAATTTATTTTGTTGAAATATAGTGGATTTGCAATGTTGTATTAATTTCTGCTATACAACAAAGTGATTCAGTTATACATATATATATATCCATTCTTTTTAAAAAATATTCTTTTCCATTATGGTTTGTCTCGGAGTATTGAATTATATGTCTTTATTTTAAAAATTTGTCCCTTTGTAAATCAACTCTACTTCAATTGAAAAAATTCTGTGCTTTGAGATATCTTGGTAGAATTCTACACTGCAGTTTATTGACCTTATTTTTTTTCTGTTAATAATTGACAATTTTTGAACCAGTAGTCCTGAGCTTAGAATCTAGTGAGAAGTAGGGTTTATCTGTGCTTGTACAACTTTTCTACAGCAATTGTTAACACATTCCCAGCTCTGGAAATAAATTTGACTAATTGGGAGAAGCAGTGTTGATGTATATCTCTAGAAATAAGAGTTGCAAGTTCTATAAAAATGCCTCTCTGCTTCTCACATGGTCAGTAGGGAAATGGCTCATGGAAAATGAGAAAATACCTGGGTATCTGGCTACAAATCTGAGTTTCTTGCCATGTGTGTGGCTTGGCTCAGTTCTTTGGTCTTGGTAATAGGCTCATTATTGCCATGTTAGATGGATTTCAGTATGTCATACTTTGTTTCCATCCAAGCTGTTCCCCAGGAAACACAACTGTTTGTCCTCTTTTTCTTGTTGGACTAAAACCATGGCACCATCTTTCTTCCAGGCAGACCAGTCTATCCAAATAGGACCTCCTATGTCTTTCAGAAATCTGTGAGCTTTGCTGGTTTTTCTGTATATGGAATGTACACAGCTTTTTTTTGGTGTCTGTGTTTCTGTAGATTTAAATTTTCTACACTGAAACATGTTGCTTCCTACTGGGAAAAAAAATGAATGTGATTTAAGAAGAAACAAAAGATGATATCCTTTGTCTGTTTCTTTTGGAGAGGGGGAATGGGGCACTGAGTCATGAAAATTATGGAGCCTTGAGATAAGAATTAACTATTTGGATGTCATGTGAGCCAACATGTATGCCCCATGCTAAGTCACTTTGGTTGTTTCTGACCCTTTGAGACCTAATGGACTGTAGCCTTCCAGGCTCCTCTGACCGTGCAGTTCTCCAGGCAAGAATACTTGAGTGGGTGGCCATGCCCTTCTCCTGGGGATTTTCCCCGTCCAGGGATCGAACCCACGTCTCTTACATCTTCTGCATTGGCAGGTGTGTTCTTTACCATAGTGTTACCTGGGAAGCCCATGTGAGTCAATATTAGTGCCTAATTCACAAGCACACCCTGGAAGAGGCAGAGGCTTAACTGTGCTTCAATGTGCATCAACTGGCTGGAACAATAGAATGCCATAAGGGAAAGTCCCTGGTAAGGTGTATTTTAGGATTTTGAAAGGTAGCATGATATAATAATGAGCATGGCCATGAATCAAATTTCTGTACAGATTCCAGATATTTGCCCTCATCATCAGATAATCTTTGTGAGGAGTAAAAGAGATATGTGTGTGCGAAGGTTAGCCCGTGGTGGTGCCAATAAACTCTCCTCCCTTTGTCCCCTCCATCTGCCCATCACCTTGAGGTTATGGGTGGAATTTAAGGGATGTGAGGTTGACTTAGCATCTGTTAAGCATCTCTTCTTTTGGAGAGATTGGGTTATTATTTTTTTCTTATGAACAAATTGATGTCAATGTTTTGGGCCATTGAGCTTTAATACAGTCAGAGATCTACACTTATTTCCACCTTTCTCTTAAATACCTACTAGGATGTTTAGGAAAAATTTCCAAGCAGAAGTCTTTCAGACTGGCTGTTAAAAATATCAGATTATTAGCTGTTAATCTCTAATATGTTCAAACTTCCTAAAAACTGGACCACATGATTACAGCCATTCCAGAAAACAGTATGGAAGTTCCTAAAAAATGAAAGATAGATCATATGATGTGATAATTTCACTTCTGGATATGTATCCAAAGAAAGTAAAATCACTGTCTTAAAGAGACACCTGTGCCCTCGTGCTCAGTGCCACGCTATTCATGACAGTCAAGACATGGAGACAGCCTAAGTATTCGTTGACATATAAATAAAGAAAATATGAGATAAACATTCTCTATGCAGTGAAATATTACTCAGTCTTGAAAAAGGAGGAAAGCCTGCCACTGTGACAACATAGATGAACCTGGAGGACATCACGCTGAGTGAAATGTCAGACAAAGACAAATACAGCATGAACTCCTTTAGAGGTGAAGTCTAAAATAGTAGGACTGAGAATTCCCTGGTGGTCCAGTGGTTAGTTTCCACTGCAGGGGTACAGTTTCCATCCCTGGTCTGGGAGCTAAGATCCACCCACATGCTACACTGTGTGGCAAAAAAAACAAAAACAAAAAACAACTGTATAACTCATAGAATAGAAACAGAGAAAAGATTTGTAGGGAGCTAGATTGCAGAATAAAAGCATTAACCATTAAAATAAATAGACTATATGAATGAGGAAGAATTAGTGTCTGAAGCCAAAAGTACTCAGCACTCTGGCAGGCTCTTGCCTAGAAAGGCAATACGTGACGTGAAAAAAGTGACGTTAAAAGAACATTTGTCTCTTCAACGGACAGAGTCTGAGCAAACTCCGGGAGATAGTGAAGGACAGGGAAGCCTGGAGTGCTACAGTCCAGGGACTCACAGAGTCAGACACGACTTAGCGACTAGACAACAATAACAAACTGGAGGTCTGGGCTCTGGTCCTAGTTCAGACATCGACTTTGTGTGACTTTATCCCGTCAAAGGCTGGGTTAGGAAAAACTACTCTCTGTGTTTTGTTATTCAATGTGTCATTCCCTATAAATCAAATAGCGTCGAAGTCTTAATTGTGTGTGGTGAGATTAATTCAAAGATAGTCTTTTGCCTTTATAGTTAAAATCTGGATCACCTATGAGGCTATCAGATGAGTAAATAATTCATCAGTCCACTCCCTTGTGAACGGACAAGATTTAGTGGTTCTGGGGAAGTTTACGTGAGGGCATTAATACTCTTGCTCTTAGCTCACTCATTAACTGCAGCTAATATTTATTTAGTTGATGCCATTTGCGAAGCATGGGAAGTACATCGTGGGAAAGGAAGTATAAGACAAAGACTTCACAATCGAGTTGACGAGTGTAAGAGACTCCGTATGTCCGAGTGTGGTTATTGCTCGTAAAGTCGTTGTATCTTGGTACTCAAAAGGACCCTAGAAACCACCCAACTCCCCCAACTACTGATGAGGAAAACTCAGAGAAAGAGAGACCTCATCGTGGACTGAGGCCAAGGCGAGGGGAATGGCGTTGTTGAGTAGAGTTGGATCTTAGACAGGATGGGGCTCAGTGCAGGGAGCATCTTGCTGTAGGAACAACTCTCTTTGGTCCAGTTGACCAGTTAGTTACCATGGTCCACATGATTGACATTCAGTGTGTTGCAGGATTTTATTGCTGTTTTCTCTTATTACCTACAAGAGCAAGACTCAAGCATGAGTAAATATTGATATCTGTTGTATAATTTTCTCACTACTGTTTGGGGGTACGCTGGCTGCCATTTGATCTTAACTCCTTGAACAAAAGAGAAAAGGAGAGGAATTGTTTCATTCTAACAAGAGCCTTCCACCAAACAACAGAGTTCTGTCCCTCTCTTTTCAATTAGTAGATTCCTCTCAAGTTTGAGTGCATTTTGCAACACAGTTATGTATCTGCGTAAGCTTCAAAAGTACACTTTTATCAGAAAATAATGGGGGACCAGGAAGAGGAGATTTAACCATTGAAATCACATGACTATCTGCATGACATCAAGGAATCTTGATGGAGATGCCTGCATTATGCTGGTTATCACAGTAGAGAGAGATGTGCTAGTCATTGACTGTACTGGGGGCTTACCGGGCACTGGTTTGAGAGGCCTCCAGTTTAATGTTTTGCCTTCATGTTCCAGGGTATCCCAGGTGAGTAATGCTTTACAGTGGTAAAGCATTCACCTGCCAATGCAGAAGACGTGGGTTTGATCCTTGGGTTGGGAAGATCCCTTGGAGTAGGAAATGGCAACCCGCTCCAATATTCTTACCTGGAGAATCCCATGGATAGAGGAGCCTGGTAGGCTACAGTCCAGGGGGTGGAAAAGAGTCAGACATGACTGAGTACACACACAGAGAATGCATAGGGAGAGGAGGAAAACTAAATTGGACTTAGAAAATTACATTTTGGCATGAGATGCTCAGTGTTTGGTGGCTGCTTCTCCTCCTGGGTAGTCAAGAGCTTGCCTGGGCCCCACAGGACCACTGACAGAAAGCAATCTTCAGTGGCTTCTCCTTGGCACTGCCCAGGGTCCTAGCACAATATGTATTTTCCCGGTCTGCCTGGTGGAGATTCCTATACCATGAAGATAGGTCTGGAATATCAGAGAAGGGGAGAAATTTTCAAAACTTACGTCAAGAGATTTCCTAGTGAGTAAGCTTATTGAAAGTGGATCCTTCTTGAAATTCTCTGGTCATTTCCACTGACCCTGTATTCCTACTTGTGCTGCTTGCTTCTTACACTGCAGTGTCTCTGGTTTATTGGTCCTATTTCCTTTCCCAGCTCCATTGATGAAGATGTACCCCAAGGCCCAGTCCTTCATCCCCTGATGGTCTTAAATCTTTGTTCTTGGGAGATGAATTCTACTTTCAACCCTTCAGTTATGTGCTGACCAAAGGTTAGTGCCTTGTTGAGGAAAAAACTCTATGAGAAACTGACTGAAAGCTAGTGAGACCAAAGCACAGGAGTGAGAAGACTGTCCCACGATTCAGAAAGCGGGCAAGGTCCAGATCCTGCAGGGCCCTCACGGGCCTTGGTGAATAGTTTGGGTTTAGTTTTAAATTCAGTGGAGATCTGAGGAACAGTTTTATCCATGAAAGTAACATGTTTAAATTTGCATTTTAATTCATTCTGGCAGTTGCTATCACAATGACCCACGTACAGCAGCTTGGGTTATAACTTGGTAATAACAGAGGTGGAAAGAGTTGCTGTCATTCACTTGCTAAGTCATGCCTGACTCTTTGCGACCCCACGGACTGCAACCTTCCAGGCTTCCCTGTCCTTTACTATCTCCTGGAGTTTGCTCAGATTCATGTCCGTTGTGTTGGTGATGCTATCTAAACCATTCCATCCTCTGCCACTCCGTTCTCCTTTTGCCTTCATTGTTTCACAGCATCAGGGTCTTTTCCAGTGAGTCAGCTCTTCAACTCTTATTCTATGTAAAATCCATAGACTCATCTCCGAGTCCTGCAGCAAAAATGAGTTTATGACCATGCATGCCTGCCAGGAATCATATGTCAAAATCAGTGTATGATTTTACCTCAAACTAAATAAGCCTCTGCAAGCCATGTCTCTTCTAATGAAACACTGTCACGGGACAGAGGCAGAGGCTCTCTGCTCCCAGCAGTTCTGCTGCAGTATTGAATCTTCCAGCATCTTCTCTGTTTGCCCTCCTCTCTCTTCCCAATCTAGTGCTTCTCCACATCCTGTGGGTTCTTCCTAGACAGTGATTCTGAAATCTGTTCCTTCCTTCCCTCTCAGAACCCAAGCTCCTCCTTTTTTCATGACCAGCCACTGTACACTCTAGAGTGCAGAAATCCATCCTGAATTCCCATGAGTCTTCTGCCATCCAGCATTTGCCATACGCTTCTTTGTCTACTTATTAACTTTTATTGTAATGCCTCATGTCTCCAGTGAGATAATTAGCTTCGATAGGCTTCACAGATGATGGTGACAGTGAACCAGAGGGCCCCTCCTGGTCAGTTTTGTGTAGCCTCTATCCCTGTGACAATAGAACCTTAACTGGAAATGACAGTGTACAAGAGACAATACAAAGGGGGATTAGGTTAGCACAGAAAGCAGGATTAATGTTTGTTTTTTCGATTGTTTTCTTGGCCGTGTCACAAGGCCTGTGGGATTCTAGTTCCTTTACCAGGGATTGAACCCATGCTCCCTGCAGTGGAAGCACGAAGTCTTAACCACTGGACTGCCTGTGAAGTCCCAGGATTATGATTTCTTTGGAAATAGAAGCATCTCTGAAATTTGGAAAGGTAGTACTTTTTTGACTGTTGGAAAAAAAAAAAGACTACCTTTTTTTGGTATAGTTCTTCATTTTTTACAAAATTGTTTTATACTCATTATCCATTGCTATCTTTCAACAAGCTTGGGAGAAGTATTATTAGTGTCATTTTTAGGAAAGAAAGCTGAAGGTTGGAAGGATGGTTTGACCAAGACCACAGACCCCAAACGTGTCAGAACAATGTCTCCAGTCTTCTAATACCAGGTAAAATCAGTTCAGGTCAGGCATGGCATTTTCACTGGGAAGATGCACTTAAAATTTTTTTTTAATTTTTATTTGAAGGATAATTTCTGTACAATATTGCTTTGGTTTTTGCCATACATCAACCTGAATTAGCCATAGGTATACCTATGTCCCCACCCTCTTGATCCTCCCTCCTACCTCTCACCCTTTCCCACTCCCCTCGTTTGTTACGGAACCTCAGTTTGAGTTCCCTGAGTGCATTTCCATTGGCTGTCTATTTTACATATAGTAGTGTATGTGCTTCCACGCTACTGTCTCCATTCATCTCACTCTCTCCTTCCTTCCTCCGCCCCAACCCGTATCCATAAAACGATGCACTTTTTAATTCTGTCCTGAAGAAGTTTGCAATCTAGTGAGCAATAGATGGGTAAACACATTAACTCTTGCTCCAAGGTTCGAATTAAGTAAGGGTGAATAAGGACACGTACAAAAAGCTGGGGTGGGGGTGCCTGGAGGTAGGAGTGATGAATTCAATCTCTGTACTAAACAACAGCTGCTCTGGGAAGCTTTCCATCCATGAGTGGTTACAAGGAATGGCTAAAAGCAGGTGTGGGTGTATGGAGACAGCAGAATGGCCAGGAGGAGAAAGACAATGTCATTTCTTATGTATGCTTTGGTGCCAGAGGACATGGAGCAGTGACAGCTAGAGGGTGGTTGATGACCACATCTGGGTGGGTCACTTTAGGCAGGATGGGAAGGTTCACACACCTATCTTCCAGCTTAATTGATTTCACGGAGCTCCCAGTGAAGCCCTGTGTTTTTGTGGGCGTCTGTCATTTTGATGATGCTGCAGGTTGAATGTGGTAAGACCGAGCTTGTTTCTTTGCGAAATCAAGAATCTGAAAAGATGGCGTGATGCAGTCCAGCCTTCTGGGGTTGCTCTCATGTCTCCTCTTTGTTTCCCAAATCTTCATTGCTCTAAATACCCAAAATGTCTTCTCTCCATCCCTTTGTGAACCTTCTTCAGTTTTTAATTTCACTAGATGCTTATTCCAGAATCTACATTATGGCAGTCGCATATGGATGCTGGAATAAATTTATTCCACATGTTTCTAATTCATTTACACTTAACTCATCAAAATGCCCACCCACTTTTTTTTTTTTTATGAGGTAGTTGATGGCTAAGATGTTTTGTTAGCCTTTGAGTTGGCCTCTTAAAACATTTTCTTTTTTCTTTAGTAATACAAAGCCATAACCTGTAAAGGGAGCATGTATTCCATTAACTCTTACTGGGCTAGAAACTTAGTATGTCACAGAGTTAAATGGCCATTCAGCCTCATTATATCCTCTTTCCTCCCTTCCTTGCCTTTCTTTCTCTACAGCCAAAGAAATAGATACACAAATATTTAAATAAAATTCACATGCTGTTTGGTCCAGAAACTTACATTTAAAAATGTACCCAGCAGGGATAGATGTTCATTGCAGCATTATGTGTCGTAGCAAAAACATAACTATCCTAAATGTCCACAAAGGGAGGAATGACTGAATAAGCATCAGGTGCAATCACAGTGTAGACCGCTGTATTTAAAATGTTTATGTAGGGGGAGGAGCCAAGATGGCGGAGGAGTAGGACGGGGAGAACACTTTCTCCCCCACAAATTCATCAAAAGAGCATTTAAACATCGAGTAAATTCCACAAAACAACTTCTGAATGCCGGCAGAGGACATCAGGCACCCAGAAAAGCAACCCAACTCTTCGAAAGGAGGTAGGAAAAAATATTATAAACAAAAAAAGAGACAAAGAGGGAGGGACGGAGTTCCGTCCCGGGAAGGAATCTTAAAAAGAGAGAAGTTTCCAAACATCAGGAAACCTTCTCACTGCCGAATCTGTGCCGAGCTTTGGAAGCACAGAGGGCAACATAACAGGGAGAAAAAATAAATAAACAATTTAAAACTCGCAGATTGCGAGCCCTACGGTAACTCCCCCAGCAGAGAAGCAGCGCAGACGCCTGCATCCGCCATTAGCGAATCGGGGCTGGGCAGGGAGGCGCGGCGTGGGCTGCATCGCTGAGAGTAAGAATCTGGCCGGAATACCCTGAGCGCTATCTGAGCGGAATAATTTGGGCTAGCAAACCAGACTGTGGGATACCAACCACGCGAAAAGCCAGCCCTAACCTAAGACCGCCAGGCCCGCGCACGGAACAAAGGACTGAACAGAGATAGCCGGCTGCAGATCTTCCCCCTCCGGTGACAGGCAGCCAGAGCCGGAAGGGGGCAATCGCAGCCCCAGAGAGACATTATCTATAAAATTGTAAGCAGGCTTCTTTGCTAACTAAAACTTCTTGGGGGTCTGGACGGTCAACATCTGCCTGAGAAGGTGCGCCGGTTTTACATCCAGATAACCGAGTGGCGGGGAGGCGATAAGTCGCAGCATTGGCGCTCGCCTGGGAAGAGGAAATTGGCGCTCGGACCTGGGAAGAGTACAAAACGCAGGCCCAACTGAGTCTGCGCCTCTGAGGACTACCCGAGTGCCTGAACCTGAGCGGCTTGGACCTGGGAGGTGCATGCAGCCCAGGGCCAGCCTCGGATTGTTCCCGGCGGAACAACCTAGAGTCCGAGCAGTGTGGACAGGGAGGCTACACGCGCCGTGAGCAGGGGCAGACCCAGGGTGGCCGAGGCACTGCGAGCCCACGCCAGTATTATTTGTTTGCACCCTCCCTCCCTCCCTCCCCACAGCGCGACTGAACAAGTAAACCTAAAAAAAAAAAAAAAAAAAGTGTCCTCCACCGTGCCCTTTGAGTCAGGGCGGAAACCAGATACTGAAGAGACTAGCAAACAGAAGAAGATATAACAGAGGGAAACGCCTTGGAAGCTACAGGCAATAGATCAAAACCCTGTGGTGACTACGGACTACATAGGAAGGGGCCTATAGATCTTGAGAAATATAAATCTGACCAAGGAACTAGCCAAAAATGAACTGAACCCACAACACCCACAAAAAAAGAAACAAAAAAGTCCTAGATATATTTTTATTATTTTTACGATCATTCTTTCTTTCTTTTTTTTTTTTTTTTAATTAAAAAAAAAAAAATTTAAGTCCTCTATTGTTCCTTTAATTTTCACTTTTATAACCTATTACTCTGCAAAAAAAAAAAAAAAAAGACCCTATTTTTTTCTTCTTCAGCAAACTTCATATATATATATTCTATAATTTTTTGACCTTGTTGTTTTTTTTTGTTGTTGTTGGTTTTTGTTTTTTTCTTCTTTTCTTTAACATTGTATTTTTGAAATTCCAAACTCTACTCTAGATTTTTAATTTTCGCTTTTTGGTATATGTTATCAATTTTGTACCTATAGTTTTTTTTATATAATTTCTGTGATTTTTTTTTTTTTCTTCTTCTTCTCTGTTTCTTTCTCTTCTTCTTTTATATAACATTGTATATCTGAAATTCCAAACTTTACTCTAGATTTTCAATTTATGCTTTTTGGTATTTGATATCAATTTTGTACCTGTATTTTCTTTATAATTTTTGTGACATTGTTCGTATTTGTTTGTTTGTTTTCTCTCTTTATTTTTCTTCTTCTTTTTTTTTTTTTTTAACATTGTATTTTTGAAATTCCAAACTCTACTCTAGATTTTTAATTTTTGCTTTCTGGTATTAGTTATCAATTTTGTACCTGTACTTTCTTTATAATTTTCGCGACCTTGTTTGTTTTTGTTTGTTCATTTTTCTCTCTTTCTTTTCCTTCTTCTTTTCTTTAACATCGTATTTTTGAAATTCCAAACTCTACTCTAGATTTTTAATTTTCGCTCTCTGGTATTAGTTATCAATTTTGTACCTGTACTTTCTTTATAATTATCGCGACCTTGTTTGTTTTTGTTTGTTCGTTCTTTCTCTCTTTCTTTTCCTTCTTCTTTTCTTTAACATCGTATTTTTGAAATTCCAAACTCTACTCTAGATTTTTAATTTTCGCTTTCTGGTATTAGTTATCAATTTTGTACCTGTACTTTCTTTATAATTTTCGCGACCTTGTTTGTTCGTTCTTTCTCTCTTTCTTTTCCTTCTTCTTTTCTTCAACATCGTATTTTTGAAATTCCAAACTCTACTCTAGATTTTTAATTTTTGCTTTTATGTATTTGTTACCAATTTTGTACCTTTAAGGACCCAATCTTCAGGACCCATTTTTCACTAGGGAGTGAGATTACTGGCTTGACTGCTCTCTCTCCCTTTGGACCCTCCTTTTTCTCCACCAGGTCGCCTGTGTCTCCTCCCTAACCCCTCTCTACTCTACCCAACTCTGTGAATTTCTGTGTGTTCCAGATGGTGGAGAACACTTAGGGAACTGACTACTGGCTGGATCTGTCTCCCTCCTTTTCATTCCCCCTTTTATCCTTCTGGCCACCTCTGTTACCTTCCTCCTTCTTCTCTTCTCTGTATAACCCCGTGAACATCTCTGAGTGGTCCAGTTGTGGAGTGCACATAAGGAAGTGACTACTGGCTAGCCCACTCTCTCCACTATTGATTCACCTCATCTCATTTGGGTCACCTCTAACTCCCTCCTCCCTCTTCTCTTCTCCATGTAACCCTGTGAACCTCTCTGAGTGACCCTCACTGTAGAGAAACTTATCATCTTTAATGTAGATGTTTTATCAAAGGTGCTGTATAGAAGGAGAAGTTTTGAAACTACTGTAAAAATAAGACCGATAATCGGAAGCAGGAGACTTAAGTCCAAACCCTGACTCCAGGGAACTCCTGACTCCAAGGAACATTCATTGACAGGAGCTCATCAAATGCCTCCATACCAACACTGAAACCAAGCACCACACAAGGGCCAATAAGTTCCAGGGCAAGACATACCAAGCAAATTCTCCAGCAACAAAGGAACACAGTCCTGAGCTTCAAGATACAGGCTGCCCAAAGTCACCCCAAAACTATAGACATCTCATAACTCATTACTGGACATTTCATTGCACTCCAGAGAGAAGAAATACAGCTCCACCCACCAGAACACCGACACAAGCTTCCCTAACCAGGAAACCTTGACAAGCCACCTGTACAAACCCACACATAGTGAGGAAACGCCATAATAAAGAGAACTCCACAAACTGCCAGAATACAGAAAGGACACCCAAACTCAGCAATTTAAACAAGATGAAGAGACAGAGGAATAATCAGCAGATAAAGGAACAGGATAAATGCCCACCAAACCAAACAAAAGAGGAAGAGATAGGGAATCTACCTGATAAAGAATTCCGAATAATGATAGTGAAATTGATCCAAAATCTTGAAACTAAAATGGAATCACAGATAAATAGCCTGGAGACAAGGATTGAGAAGATGCAAGAAAGGTTTAACAAGGACCTAGAAGAAATAAAAAAGAGTCAATATATAATGAATAATGCAATAAGTGAAATTAAAAACACTCTGGAGGCAACAAATAGTAGAATAACAGAGGCAGAAGACAGGATTAG
Organism: Bos javanicus; assembly: GCF_032452875.1. Lineage (NCBI taxonomy): Eukaryota > Metazoa > Chordata > Mammalia > Artiodactyla > Bovidae > Bos > Bos javanicus. The sequence goes on from NC_083896.1 coordinate 33,069,566, forward strand.
TGAATTAGAAGATAGAATGGTAGAAATAAATGAATCAGAGAGGATAAAAGAAAAACGAATTAAAAGAAATGAGGACAATCTCAGAGACCTCCAGGACAATATTAAACGCTACAACATTCGAATCATAGGGGTTCCAGAAGAAGAAGACAAAAAGAAAGACCATGAGAAAATACTTGAGGAGATAATAGTGGAAAACTTCCCTAAAATGGGGAAGGAAATAATCACCCAAGTGCAAGAAACCCAGAGAGTCCCAAACAGGATAAACCCAAGGAGAAACACCCCAAGACACATATTAATCAAATTAACAAAGATCAAACACAAAGAACAAATATTAAAAGCAGCAAGGGAAAAACAACAAATAACACACAAGGGAATTCCCATAAGGATAACAGCTGATCTTTCAATAGAAACTCTTCAAGCCAGGAGGGAATGGCAAGACATACTTAAAATGATGAAAGAAAATAACCTACAGCCCAGATTATTGTACCCAGCAAGGATCTCATTCAAGTATGAAGGAGAAATCAAAAGCTTTTCAGACAAGCAAAAGCTGAGAGAATTCTGCACCACCAAACCAGCTCTCCAACAAATACTAAAGGATATTCTCTAGACAGGAAACACAAAAACGGTGTATAAACTCGAACCCAAAACAATAAAGTAAATGGCAACGGGAACATACTTATCAGTAATTACCTTAAATGTAAATGGATTGAATGCCCCAACCAAAAGACAAAGACTGGCTGAATGGATACAAAAACAAGACCCCTACATATGTTGTCTACAAGAGACCCACCTCAAAACAGGGGACACATACAGACTGAAAGTGAAGGGCTGGAAAAAGATTTTCCATGCAAATAGGGACCAAAAGAAAGCAGGAGTAGCAATACTCATATCAGATAAAATAGACTTTAAAACAAAGGCGGTGAAAAGAGATAAAGAAGGTCACTACATAATGATCAAAGGATCAATCCAAGAAGAAGATATAACAATTATAAACATATATGCACCCAACACGGGAGCACCACAGTACGTAAGACAAATGCTAACAAGTATGAAAGGAGAAATTAACAATAACACAATAATAGTGGGAGACTTTAATACCCCACTCACACCTATGGATAGATCAACTAAACAGAAAATTAACAAGGAAACACAAACTTTAAACGATACAATAGACCAGTTAGACCTAATTGATATCTATAGGTCATTTCATCCCAAAACAATGAATTTCACCTTTTTCTCAAGCGCACATGGAACCTTCTCCAGGATAGATCACATCCTGGGTCATAAAGCTAGCCTTGGTAAATTCAAAAAAATAGAAATCATTCCAAGCATTTTTTCTGACCACAATGCAGTAAGATTAGATCTCAATTACAGGAGAAAAACTATTAAAAATTCCAACATATGGAGGCTGAACAACACGCTGCTGAATAACCAACAAATCACAGAAGAAATCAAAAAAGAAATCAAAATTTGCATAGAAACGAATGAAAATGAAAACACAACAACCCAAAACCTGTGGGACACGGTAAAAGCAGTCCTAAGGGGAAAGTTCATAGCAATACAGGCACACCTCAAGAAACAAGAAAAAAGTCAAATAAATAACCTAACTCTACACCTAAAGCAACTAGAAAAGGAAGAAATGAAGAACCCCAGGGTTAGTAGAAGGAAAGAAATCTTAAAAATTAGAGCAGAAATAAATGCAAAAGAAACAAAAGAGACCATAGCAAAAATCAACAAAACCAAAAGCTGGTTCTTTGAAAGGATAAATAAAATTGACAAACCATTAGCCAGACTCATCAAGAAACAAAGGGAGAAAAATCAAATCAACAAAATTAGAAACGAAAATGGAGAGATCACAACAGACAACACAGAAATACAAAGGATCATAAGAGACTACTATCAACAATTATATGCCAATAAAATGGACAACGTGGAAGAAATGGACAAATTCTTAGAAAAGTACAACTTTCCAAAACTGGACCAGGAAGAAATAGAAAATCTTAACAGACCCATCACAAGCATGGAAATTGAAACTGTAATCAAAAATCTTCCAGCAAACAAAAGCCCCGGTCCAGACGGCTTCACAGCTGAATTCTACCAAAAATTTAGAGAAGAGCTAACACCTATCCTGCTCAAACTCTTCCAGAAAATTGCAGAGGAAGGTAAACTTCCAAACTCATTCTATGAGGCCACCATCACCCTAATACCAAAACCTGACAAAGATCCCACAAAAAAAGAAAACTACAGGCCAATATCACTGATGAACATAGATGCAAAAATCCTTAACAAAATTCTAGCAATCAGAATCCAACAACACATTAAAAAGATCATACACCATGATCAAGTGGGCTTTATCCCAGGGATGCAAGGATTCTTCAATATCCGCAAATCAATCAATGTAATACACCACATTAACAAATTGAAAAATAAAAACCATATGATTATCTCAATAGATGCAGAGAAAGCCTTTGACAAAATTCAACATCCATTTATGATAAAAACTCTCCAGAAAGCAGGAATAGAAGGAACATACCTCAACATAATAAAAGCTATATATGACAAACCCACTGCAAACATTATCCTCAATGGTGAAAAATTGAAAGCATTTCCTCTAAAGTCAGGAACAAGACAAGGGTGCCCACTTTCACCATTACTATTCAACATAGTTTTGGAAGTTTTGGCCACAGCAATCAGAGCAGAAAAAGAAATAAAAGGAATCCAAATTGGAAAAGAAGAAGTAAAACTCTCACTATTTGCAGATGACATGATCCTCTACATAGAAAACCCTAAAGAGTCCACCAGAAAATTACTAGAAATAATCAATGACTACAGTAAAGTTGCAGGATATAAAATCAACACACAGAAATCCCTTGCATTCCTATACACTAATAATGAGAAAACAGAAAGAGAAATTAAGGAAACAATTCCATTCACCATTGCAACGGAAAGAATAAAATACTTAGGAATATATCTACCTAAAGAAACTAAAGACCTATATATAGAAAACTATAAAACACTGGTGAAAGAAATCAAAGAGGACACTAATAGATGGAGAAATATACCATGTTCATGGATTGGAAGAATCAATATAGTGAAAATGAGTATACTACCCAAAGCAATTTATAGATTCAACGCAATCCCTATCAAGCTACCAACAGTATTCTTCACAGAGCTAGAACAAATAATTTCACAATTTGTATGGAAATACAAAAAACCTCGAATAGCCAAAGCGATCTTGAGAAAGAAGAATGGAACTGGAGGAATCAACCTACCTGACTTCAGGCTCTACTACAAAGCCACAGTTATCAAGACAGTATGGTACTGGCACAAAGACAGAAATATTGATCAATGGAATAAAATAGAAAGCCCAGAGATAAATCCACGCACATATGGACACCTTATCTTCGACAAAGGAGGCAAGAATATACAATGGATTAAAGACAATCTCTTTAACAAGTGGTGCTGGGAAATCTGGTCAACCACTTGTAAAAGAATGAAACTGGACCACTTTCTAACACCATACACAAAAATAAACTCAAAATGGATTAAAGATCTAAACGTAAGACCAGAAACTATAAAACTCCTAGAGGAGAACATAGGCAAAACACTCTCCGACATACATCACAGCAGTATCCTCTATGACCCACCTCCCAGAATATTGGAAATAAAAGCAAAAATAAACAAATGGGACCTAATTAACCTTAAAAGCTTCTGCACATCAAAGGAAACTATTAGCAAGGTGAAAAGACAGCCTTCAGAATGGGAGAAAATAATAGCAAATGAAGCAACCGACAAACAACTAATCTCAAAAATATACAAGCAACTCCTACAGCTCAACTCCAGAAAAATAAACGACCCAATCAAAAAATGGGCCAAAGAACTAAATAGACATTTCTCCAAAAAAGACATACAGATGGCTAACAAACACATGAAAAGATGCTCAACATCACTCATTATCAGAGAAATGCAAATCAAAACCACTATGAGGTACCATTTCACACCAGTCAGAATGGCTGCGATCCAAAAGTCTACAAATAATAAATGCTGGAGAGGGTGTGGAGAAAAGGGAACCCTCTTACACTGTTGGTGGGAATGCAAACTAGTACAGCCACTATGGAGAACAGTGTGGAGATTCCTTAAAAAACTGGAAATAGAACTGCCTTATGATCCAGCAACCCCACTGCTGGGCATACACACTGAGGAAACCAGAAGGGAAAGAGACACGTGTACCCCAATGTTCATCGCAGCACTGTTTATAATAGCCAAGACGTGGAAGCAACCTAGATGTCCATCAGCAGATGAATGGATAAGAAAGCTGTGGTACATATACACAATGGAGTATTACTCAGCCATTAAAAAGAATACATTTGAATCGGTTCTAATGAGGTGGATGAAACTGGAGCCTATTATACAGAGTGAAGTAAGCCAGAAGGAAAAACATAAATACAGTATACTAACGCATATATATGGAATTTAGAAAGATGGTAACAATAACCCGGTGTACGAGACAGCAAAAGAGACACTGATGTATAGAACAGTCTTATGGACTCTGTGGGAGAGGGAGAGGGTGGGAAGATGTGGGAGAATGGCAATGAAACATGTAAAATATCATGTAGGAAACGAGTTGCCAGTCCAGGTTCGATGCATGATGCTAGTTGCTTGGGGCTGGTGCACTGGGACGGCCCAGAGGGATGGTGTGGGGAGGGAGGAGGGAGGAGGGTTCGGGATGGGGAACACATGTATACCTGTGGCGGATTCATTTTGATATTTGGCAAAACTAATACAATTATGTAAAGTTTAAAAATAAAATAAAATTGGAAGAAAAAAATAAAATGTTTATGTAAGTGTATGTTTAGGTATTGGGATGAATTACATCAATTATCAACAAAAACAGAGAACAATTTTTAACATATGATACAATTTTAATAAATACAAACTCACTTTCACCCGCTGTAAACAATTTGAAAGTCTTCTTTCTTTATGTGTGTTTTTATAAAAAAAATTAATTAAAAAATTACTTATTTATTGGCTGCACGGGCTTTTCTCTAGTTGCAGTGAGCAGGGGCTACTCTTTAGCTGAGGTGCATGGGATTCTTATGGCAGTGGCTTCTCTTGTGGAGCACAGGCTCTACGGGCTTCAGTCGTTGTGGTGCATGGGCTCAGTTGCCCCATAGCATGTGGGATCCTCTTGGACCAGGGATCTAACTGGTGTGCCCTGTGATGTCAGGCAGACTCATAACCACTGGAACACCAAGGAAGTCCCTATATGGATAATCTTTTTTTTTTTTTGGAAATGAGTTGTCTGAGGAGACACACATGCTGATAAAGCAAGAGACTTTTTGTTTTTTTTTGTTTGTTTGTTTTTTTTGGGGGGGGCTATTAGTAGTAATGAGAGTTAATTTTAGGGGTATAGTTAACAGGAAGAGAAAATTCTCAACTTGTGAAGAATCATCCCAGTCATGTGTCATTGTTTTCTCAGTATAAATGGATCCTTTGCAGTGTATAAGGAAATGTAGAAAATTGTTTTATTTGTGGCCAAGGTAGTAGAGACTTATAAGGAAGGTCTGCAAAGTTTATCACTGGCTGATGGCCCAAAAGAGAAAAAAAATTCTCTAGAGAGTTTTGCCATGTGTTAGTACTCTAACTCTCTTGTTAAACTTTTTTTTTTTTTTGAGAATTATAATAAAATTATTTATCTTAGTGACTTTCAATAACTTTGAAAAACGTGTGTGTTGAATTTTCAAGCTACATTAATTTTGAGAACTATAGTTAAACATATTTGAGTATTTAAATCATTTTTTCTTTGTACTATAATGTCAGTAAAATGATATGGCCATATTCTTTTTTTTTTTTTTTTGACAGCTTTAATTTTTCAGCACTTTATTATTTTTTTTTATTTGATAAATTTAACGCCTTTTATTGCCATACCTCATTTTACTGTGCTTTGCTTTAGTGAGCTTTGTAGATACATGTTTTTGTTTTGTTTTTTTTTTCCTTGTTAATTTTCTGTTTAGTTGATCTATCCATAAGTGTGAGTGGGGTATTAAAGTCTCCCACTATTATTGTGTTATTGTTAATTTCTCCTTTCATACTTGTTAGGATTTGTCTTACATACTGCGGTGCTCCCATGTTGGGTGGATATATATTTATAATTGTTATATCTTCTTCTTGGATTGATCCTTTGATCATTATGTAGTGACCTTCTTTGTCTCTTTTCACAGCCTTTGTTTTAAAGTCTAATTTATCTGATACGAGTATTGTGACTCCTGCTTTCTTTTGGTCCCAATTTGCATGGAAAATCTTTTTCCAGCCCTTCACTTTCAGTCTGTATGTGTCCCCTGTTTTGAGGTGGGTCTCTTGTAGACAACATATGTAGGGGTCTTGTTTTTGTATCCATTCAGCCAGTCTTTGTCTTTTGGTTGGGGCATTCAACCCATTACGTTTAAGGTAATTACTAATAAGTATGATCCCGTTGCCATTTACTTTATTGTTTTGGGTTCGAGTTTATAATCTTGGATAATCTTCAAGAATGGTAAGGGAGGAGGCTTCCCTGGTGGTCCAGTGGTTAAGACTTTACCTTCCAACACAGGGGATTTGGGTTTGATCCCTGGTCAGGGAGCTAAGATCCCATATGCCTCAGGGCCAAAAAGCTAAAGCATGAAACAGAAGCAATATTGTAACAAATTCAATAAAGACTTTAAATAATGGTCCATGTTAAAAAGAATCTTAAAAAAAGATTATTCTTATAGACAAACAAGCACTGAACTTTGATGTCTGGTTGCCACTTACCCTCAGCTTAGCCTTTTCTTAGTCCACCTTCAACACAAGATGAGGCACGTTAATTTTAACCATGCATCTCTGTTTGCCCTGCAATTTTTAGTGATTGACTTTGGTATGGTCCTGTGTGCCACCACCTTCATCCTTCTTTGCCTGCAACTAACCTTGGGAAGGGCTATGAATTGTTTATCCAGGTGTGCAAAACCACAGTAGTTATTGCTTGATGGTTTTAGGGGACGTCACTGGTACTAGTGGTAAAGAACCCACCTGCCAAGGCAGGAGACATAAGAGACGTGGGTTCAGTCTCTGAGTTGGGAAGATCCCCTGGAGGAGGGAATGGCAACCTGCTCCAGTATCCTTGCTTGGAGATCGCATGGGCAGAGGAGCCTGGTGGGCTGTGGTCCACGGGGTCGCAAAGAGTCAGACATGACTGAAGCGACTTAGCACACATGCACTGGCTAGATGAGCCCTCTCACCGATTTACTCTAGCTGTCTTGTTTTGCTGTTAGGGCATGTAAAGACCCCCACTTGGCAGAGAGAAGCTGGCATATTCTAGTGTTGCTGAATCTTGCTTTTCATGCATATGTGCAGAGGATAAGAAGAGAATGCATGCGTAGCTTACAATTAAGTCTGCTTTCTTGCTAAGTCCAACTTCCACTGAGCTCATTCACGGAGCATCAAACCATTGAAGTGAAAAGAGGAAAGAAAGAGAGCTAACGGCAATTAAATGCATTTCATCTGTATAGTAATCTACACGGGGAAATTATTATTACTCCTGCTTTACAGAAGAGGAAATTGAAACTAAGAAAGTTTTCCTAACCTGCTCAAGGTCCCTCCAGGAGTCAGTGAGGTCCCGTTCTTTCCATTGTCCTAGCTTACCAGCCAATGTGTAGGGATGTGAGTCCATGGGAGCCATTTGGTATGGGTGGTTTTATGATTTTCCCCAGGAAACTCAGCCAGAGCTCCCCAGTTGTTCCACCGAGTCTGTCTTTTAGGTTAACTGAATACATCTCTACCCATGTCTCTGTGTATGCTGCCTCTGTTCCTCAGAAGCTTTCTGCGGGTATATAGGTCACACATTCCCAGGACATAAATCAGTCAAGCAGGCAGCTTAGAGATCCTTATCCACTCAGACCTTTGACCTTCGCTTGTGTCAACCAGAATGTGGGTGTAGAGAGCCAATGTAGGGACTTGGTGTCTTGGAGGAATGGAAGAGGAACCCCTAGGAGGTGTATGGGTGCCGACATGGTGCTCTGGGGTTCAAGTCCTGCTGTAGCTAGGGGTAGACTGGTGTCTACCAGTGGGGAAGGAGGAATTATGTTGGGGAGCTGTGCCTGAAATTGGCCATTCTGGACTGTGCCCATACTCGGCCCAGTTGCATTCACGTGTGTCACTTCCACTCAGTTTGCAGAATCCACTTGGGCTTCCCAGGTGGCTCAGCAGTAAATAATCCAACTGCCAATGCAGGAGACGAGGGTTTGATTCCTGGGTGGAGAAGATCCCCTGGAGGAGGAAATGGCAACCCACTGCAGTATTCTTGCCTGGGCAATCCCAAAGACAGAGAAGCCTGGCCAGCTACAGTCTATGGGGTCACAAAAGAGTTGGACAAGACTGAGCAGCTAAACAACTTGCGGAATCCACGCGATGGAACATTCTGTTTAGCCTCCTGAATGTTCCACTTCTTCCCAGGCTGCCGGGGATGTCCCTGAGCATCAGCCTATCACAAATGTGCTCAGGTTTTCTAATCCCAAAACAGTTTCTCAAAACTGTCCCACATTTGGCAGGCAGCTATTTCTAGGTTGACAGTACACGCAGTTACGTGATACCCATCTTACAGCCTTATTGGTCTGGGGGCTGGGTTAAACAAAACAGCTATTAGAAGATGCATTCACTGTGGTCATGTTTATATTCCTTTTGTCAACTAAAATGTGTTTGTTTAAACAAAGTCTTTGGTTTATGACAGTCATTACTCCCTCTCAGTAGCAGATAATGTGCTCAAATTTCCCAAGTGTATGTAAATGATCCAGGGTGGCTGGGCAGCTGTCTTCAGTCAACATTTTCACATAGTGATAATTCTCAGGAAAAGGAAAAGGCATACTTAATACATAGTGTTATACATTATCTGCCTTCTCAGTAACCCAAGTGGCCCCCCTCCATTGTATGTGCTCATTTATCATTTCCCCTCTATTTTTAAAACCTAAATTCGATTTTTTAACCAAAATGTAAATAGGGGGCTAGATGATTTCATAGGACTTCTGTGAGAATGTGAAATGGGAGTGTGTAAGTGCTTGGTGGAATGAAAGCTCTGGGTACTGTTTTGTTGGAAATCAGGTCATATATTAAAACAAGGAAAGACAGGGAGCAGCTGGCTGGAGTATATTGGGTCTCACTTTTCTGCTCTCTGGTTTGCCTCTCAGGAGACGCCCCGCTTTGCTGCACACACAGAACCCACCCTGTGTCCTGGTGCAGCCATGCTGTTCTTTCCTTAGGGACACACATCAAATACTAAAAACACAATATGGTGTCTCACTGCGATTGTGTTTATTTACGATGATGGCCTCCCTGAACCCTCCAAACATTTATCAGCATCCCAGAGGCCTCGTGGGTATCTCCAACATCAGAAGGTGCTCTTTTCACTGAGTGAAGTTGCTCAGCCATGTCTGACTCTTTGCAACCTCATGGACTGTAGCCCCTCCAGGCTTCTTTGTCCATGGGATTCTCCAGGCAAGAATCCTGGAGTGGGTAGCCATTCCCTTCTCCAGGGGATCTTCCCAACCCAGGGATCGAACCTGCATCTCCTGTGTCTCCTGCATTGGCAGGAGGGTTCTTTACTGTCTGAGCCACCAGGGAAACCTACTGGGGGAGTACAATTTTGTTACTGAACCTGCATCAGAGTATTGGGTAAAGATTCCTGAAATTATAAACTTCGGTGATTAGAATGTTGCCTTAAATCACTACCATTCTTCTGAAGTTTTTTATTTTGTTTGCGTTTTTTTAATGTGAGGTTTTCATTGGGTTTAAACTTTGTGGAATCAAATATTATAAATCTCCAAAAGCCATTTTTAAATACCCATAATTGCTTTCAGCCTATAGAGACCAGGATTGTCAAAAGAATAATTTTTCCCAATGGCACCCCACTCCAGTACTCTTGCCTGGAAAATCCCATGGACGGAGGAGCCTGGTAGGCTGCCCATGGGGTCGCTACGAGTCGGACATGACTGACTTCACTTTCACTTTTCACTTTCATGCATTGGAGAAAGAAATGGCAACCCACTCCAGTGTCCTTGCCTGGAGAATCCCAGGGACAGAGGAGCCTGGTGGGCTGCCGTCTATGGGGTCGCACAGAGTCGGACACGACTGAAGCGACTTAGCAGTAGCAGCAGTAATCTGTAAGGTCAGGGGAAGTCTAATACATTTTTAGTAGGATTTGCTTTTTTAGAGACTAACAAGTTGATTCTAAAATTCAACTGAAAAAATTAATTAATGACAATAGCCAAAAAAGTTTTGTAGAAAGAATAAAAAGGGGAAATTTGTTCTATAATAAAACTCCCCAATACCCCACAATAATAAAAGTGGAATGGTCTTATAATAGGATCATATATTAGTTCAGTAGAGTCCAGAAACAGATACATGTATATATAAAGTAATCCATCTATTTCTAAGGCCCCATAGGACCCAGTGTATCTGTAGCATTCTACTCAATGACAACTGAAATCTGATTACAGAAGCCTTGAGCATGAAGATCTTTAGTATTTTTTAAAGGAATATATTCAAGGATTTTACCCAGTACACCCCTAAAATGTTTTTCAGAAATCCTCTCAAAGTAGTCTTCACTCTCCCCAAAGTGCAGACTCTCGGCAGCCCCCTCAAAATCTGCCCCTTTCTGTTCCACCCGGTTTCCTAACTCTAGCCTCCCCAACCCCACCTCCTCCTGCACACCCACCGCCCTCCTGTAGCAGCTCTACACCTGTTTATAACCATACTAATAGAGGGCAGCCCTTGAGAAGGGTGGTTCTTGTCCTAGTTTGGCTGCTTTTCTGCAAAGCAGGAAGCTCTCATACTTATGGTGACTAAAATTCCCCAGTAGACTCTCAGAATTCTGATAAACAGAAATTCCCAACTTCATTTCTTTAGGAACTTAATGTCTCAAAGCTGATACTTTAAGTAATGGACTAGTAAGATTTGGGGAATTGTTGGCTATCTGTTTAGGAAAAATAAAGTGACATGTCTATATTTTACCAAATAAACACTTTGTAACTGTGGGTTTCAGTAGATTAGAATATACATTATTAGATTTAGAACTTATGTATATTTGTGAATATGTGCATGCTAAGCCGCTTCAGTCATGACTGACTCTGTGCAGCCCTAATCTATGGACTGTAGCCTGCCAGGCTTCTCTGTCCATGGAATTCTCCAGGCAAGAATAATGGAGTGGGCAAGAATAATGGAGTGCCAGGCCTTCCTTCAGGGGATCTTCCTGACTCAGGTATGGAACCCGTGTCTCTTAAGTCTCCTGCATTGGCAGGCGGGTCTTTACCACCAGCGCCACCTGGGAAGTCCATGTTTGTGTATACACAGGGGCAGTTATGGAAGTTTACCTCTAAGATTTGGAATTGAAAACTGAGAGGGGAGACCTTTATTTTATATATTTCCAATTACTTTAAAGTTCTTTTATAACAAATTGTGTTACATTGGTAATGAGAAACAAAGTAGTGAATTTTGCCGGTGGTCCAGTGGTGAAGAATCCTCTTGCCAATTCAGGGGACACAGGTTTGATCCCTGGTGCAGGAAGATTCCACATGCCTCAAAGCAACTAAGCCCGTGTGCCACAGCTGTTGAAGCCCGTGCATCTAGAGCTTTTGCTTAGCAATAGGAGGAGCCACTGCAATGAGAAGCCTGCCTGCTACCAGGAAAAGCAACCCCTGCTCACTGCAACGAGAGAAAGTCTTCATAGTAACAAAGACTCAGTGCAGCCATAAATAAATAAACAATTTTTTAAAAATAGTAGTATAAGAAGCTTTTAGATCGTTTCTTTTTGAAGAAGCAGCATTTCATAATGTATACAGATACAAAACCACTGTACAAGGTATCCTACTTTTTCTTATTATAAAATATCATTCCCAGATTCTTTTCTTTAAAAGAAAGAAGAAAACCTTAAGTGTTAGCCTTGTCTGGATAGTTATTGGAAATAGTAGCCCTTGATGATTTATTGTTTAACAACTTTGTGGTTTCTACTGGGTCTTATCAGACATGTGGTCAAAGAACAGGAGAAGTTACCTGTTTTCGTAGTTGTGACTGGGGTCTAAAAACAGAAGCATGGAAATGAGTAAGAAGAGAAATGCCAGCCTAGAGGAGAGAGCATACACATAGCACGCAGGAGCTTTTGTGAACGCTAAACAAGTGTGAGTGTTATCTGGCTCAGATATTCGCCTTGCTCTTGTAGTGAGTTGTCGGGGCTGGGCTGAGTCCCAAAGGGCACCCCAGAACTTCCTGTTTTCGTCATATATCAAGATGGGCTCGGGATGAAAGGTGCTTTCATGACATTAGTATGAAAGTGAACAAGTGAAAGTGTTAGTGGCTCAGTCTTGTATCCTCTATCCATGGGATTCTCCAGGCAAGAATACTGGAGTGGGTAACCATTCCCTTCTCCAGCGGATCTTCCCAACCCAGAGATTGAACCTGGGTCTCCAGCAATGCAGGCAGATTTTTTTTTTTTACCATCTGAGCCGCCTTATATGAGGAAGCCCCATATAAGAGCTTGAAGAATTCTTCGAAATTATCTCCTTTTACTCACTTTACAGCTGATAAAACTGAGGCCCAGAGGGATAAAATGATTTCCATAGGTAGTGATAGTGACATTTTAAACACAGTTCTATGGAATAATGGAAAGGAAGGACTTTTTCACTTGAGCCTTAAAAGTATCAGCAAATAAGAAATGGTGCAGCCCTCAAGCCACTCAGCCCTCAGCCACTACCCCCGCCCCTTGGTGAGCCTGAGGGAACTCAGGAGGGAGACCAACAGGCTGCAGGCTGCCCACTACCCCTGACCACTGCAGCTGCCCCCAGCGGTGCACCCCGAGGGGGCTCAGGAGAAGAAGGAAGGGCTCAGCTATACTGGCCCCAAATAGCTGAGGTGCATATCAAAGGAATGACTTTAGTGAGTCCAGATTTGTTCTTCTCTTGTGCGGAAAAGTGCTAAATCCATTAACTTGGGATGTCTGTGTTTTCTCTCTCCTTCTCTTTTTAAAGCTTTTATTGGAGTATAGTTGCTTTACAATGTTGTGTTAGTTTTGGCTGTACAGCAAAAAGAATCACCCATATGTATACATATATCTGCTCTTTTTTGGATTTCCTTCCCATTTAGGTCATCATAAAGGACTGAGTGGAGCTCCTTGTACTATACAGCCGGTTCTCATTAGTTATGTATTTTATACATAGTAGTGTATGTATATCAACCCCAATATCCCAGTTCATCCCACCAACCCTTCCCCCTTGTTGTCCATGCATTTATTCTCTACGTCTGTGTCTCTATTCATACTCTGGAAATTTAAGTTCATCTGTACCATTTTTCAAGATTCCACATATAAGTGATCTTATAGGATATTTGTTTCTCTCTTTCTGACTTACTTCACACTGTACGACAGTCTCTAGGTCTGTCCATGGTTTTCTTTAGTTAATAGTAATCCTTTGATGTTGTGACCACCTAGTCTTTGTTGCAAATATTCCTATATATCCTGGCTCCTCCCCTACCTCTTCAGAGCAGTCCCTTGGAGCTATCTGCAAAGATGCTCCTGGGCTTCATGTCTTAAGAAAGTCCCTAAAATATAAAACATAACTCTCAACTTTTAGGTTGTACAATTCTTTTCAGTCAACAAAAGAGAAAACGTATTTTTGGACAGGAAAGGTCTCCTCTCTTAAAATTCAGAAGAGGCACAGAACTGTCTGGGAACTACCACGCCTCACGACCCCAGCACACCCTGGGGCAGACATTGCTAATCAACCCCAGCTCTCTTCCATCAGCTGGACTCTGACCCAGCCTGAGAATCCTCCTTAACATAGAGCTGGAGGCAGCCACTATAACAGATCTGAATTTTCATGTGAATTAAAATCTTTTGGGCCCCTCTTTTCTAAATGATGCATCTATGTGATTCATGGTGTGGTAACTGCCCCGTAGTTCAAGCCAGAAGAACCTAGTTTGACTCCTAAATGTGCTTGTTTCTAGCTCTGTGACACCGTCTAAGTCCTTTAGCCTTTCTGGCCAGAACTGTTTTCTTGTCTCTGAAATGAGGGAGTTGAAGTAACTTTTAAGCATCTTTCTACCTCCGAAAAATGTTTTGATTCAATGTTTGTAGACTTCCCAGGAAGAATTTATACTTAGAACCATGTATTTTTTATAAAGACCGGAGGTGGTTCTCAGGTACTTTGTATATTACGAATCTATTTCAGATTCCTTAAGTCTTCAGTTCCTTGCTTTATCTGACTACTTCCTTCTATCTGCTGTGTCATTGACCCATATCTGTGAAACCAGAATTTAAAGATTCTAAAGGAAGAGATGAGGAAAGAGTCATTTAAAACCAGAGGGATTTTGGGACCCTCTTCTTTGTCCTGTAAGACTTGAATGTTCTCACCCATTAGGCTGATCTAACCTGCATGTGTTCTGTCCGCCCAGCCTTCCCCATTTATACCCGGTTGTGAACAGGAGGCCCTGCCAGGCAGACGGGTCTCACTGTGGGGTCCTCTGGGATCTCTGGCCCCCTTTCTCTCCCCGCCCCTGCCCCGCCCCATGTGACTCGCCTCCCTGTTTGTCTTCCAGGCCCCACTTCCCTCCGGGCATATCCTCTCCTCTCGGTGATCACCCGACAGCCCACGGTCATCTCCCATCTGGTCCCCACCACCCCGGGAATCGCCCAGGTTCTGTCCCGCCACCCGGCCACTGAAGCTGCCTCTGCGGAGGCCCCAGGCGAGAACCACGGGAGCAGCGAGTCTGAGACGGAACAGCCCACGCCCCGGCAGAAAAAGCCCCGCCGGAGCCGCACCATCTTCACCGAGCTGCAGCTCATGGGCCTGGAGAAGAAATTCCAGAAGCAGAAGTACTTGTCCACCCCAGACAGGTGAGGACACGGGGAAGGGACTGTTCCAGGAAAGGCCCTTGAGAAGGGAGACTCCTTTTGCTCTCAATGTGGCATGGAGGGCCACAAGGACTGTTCTAGGGTTTGTGCAGGACACTAGGGCAGGAGTCTGTCCACGCCTCAGCTCAAGTAATCTCAGCCTTGGTTAAACAAAAGCCAGCCCACCTGAGTGCTTCCTAGGTGGTGCAGTGGTAAGGAATCTGTCTGCCAGTGCAGGAGATGCAAGAGACCCAGGTTTGATCCCTGGGTGGGGAAAATCCCCTGGAGTAGGAAATGGTCAACTCACTCCAGTATCATTGCCTGGAAAATTCCACAGACAGAGGAGCCTGGTGGGCTAATTATAGTCCATGGGGTTGCAGAAGAGTCAGACACGACTGAGCCATTAAGCACACACATAGCTCACCTGAATTCATCATACTTAGTCCCAGAAGCCTGCCTGATGCTGAATTTTTACTCCTCACTGCATCTCTGTATGTTAACTACTGCAGTACAACAAGCATGGTGAAAGTGAAAGTTGTGTCCGACTCTTTGTGACCCCATGGACTATACAGTCCATGGAATTCTCCAGCAGAATACTGGAGTAGGTACTCCTTCCCTTCTCCAGGGGATCTTCCCAACCCAGGGATTGAACCCAGGTCTCCCGCATTGCAGGCAGATTATTTACCAGCTGAGCCGCAAGGGAAGCCCAGCAAGCTTGTTTACCATACAACAAGCATGGTAAAGCTTAGCAAATGGTTGCCCAGGCGCTCAGCTGGGAAACAGGTTTGGTGTTTAAAACCACTGACACTTAGGATCAGATGCACTGGGACTAGACCTGGAGTTGAGGTCCATGATCTTCCCAGGCTTCTGCCTACCCTCCAACCCCCAACTGGCTTAGCAGGCACACCTGGCTTCTGCATGGCAGCCTGGATTAATGGGGCTGCGGAGCTGTCAGATGTCCTGATGAACTTGACAGGTACCAAGTCAGAACCATTTGGCTGAGACCAAGAAGGACCTGGATGAAGGTCTCTTCTTTAAACCCTTTTGAGATCTCAGTGAGGGTGGCTATGACCCCTGCTTTACTCAGAGGCTTCAGTACCTCCCCACTTTCTTTAATTTAGCATCTTAGCAAAGAAATATGCCGCAAGAGTGTATGTTCTACCTTGTTCTTTCAAACTCACTCTGGAATGACTAGCCTAATGTGTGACCCTGTTTATTGGAAGGATTTTCAAGGTACTTTTGCTCTTTCTTTGCTTACTGCCTTGTCTATTTCAGGTCTGACCCTATTAAAGAGAAGGAAAGGAAACTCAAATGCATTTCAAGCTGTTTATTAGCTGCTCGATAAAAATTTGAGAGAGGAGCTTGCAAGTCATTGATTAAAAGGGAATTTGTTTACTGATTCAGTTAGTTGAGCTCCCAGCAGCTGTGTGCAAGGCATTGTGGCAGGGATTATGGGTCCAGAAGATAGCAGACAAGAGACTTGCTCTAGAGGAGGTCACGGGGAAGGATGTGGCTGCAGTAACCACATCACGACTTGGGGTGTGGATGCCAACATGTTCCTGAGGGCTCCAGGAGCACAAAAGTATTGCTGAGTGTATCTGGTGGCAGCTGGGAAGCCTTCTCAGAGGAGGCAGCACTTCAGAAGCACTTTGATCCCAGGAGGGAGAGGGCATCCCACAGAGGGAACAACGTGCGAAAGGCACAGATGTGCTGCTGGGCATGCTGAGTGCTCTGCAGGTGATAGATGTCTCCAGCTCCAGGAGTTGGGGGGTGGTGTATGGGGGGAGTGAGGCTGCAGAGATGAGAAGGACCCTGTATGTCTGACCAAAAGATGTGGACTTTGTTGTGCAGGCTGTGTGTCGGTAGCTGTGAAGAGCTGCAAGTGTTGTGGCCAGATTTATGTTTTATTTTTTTCATTTTTTATTTATTAAAAAAAATTTAGGCCATGCCCTATAGCATGTGGGATTTTAGTTCCTTGATCGGGAATCAAACTTAGGCCCCCTGCATGGGGAGCATGGAGTTTTAACCACTGGACTAGCAGGGAAGTCCCAAGATTTACATCTCGGAATCTTCATATTGGTAGCACCATACATAACAGAGAGGGAAGAGTGAGAAGAGATCGAGCAGGGAAAGCAGGTGGACAGAGTCCAGGGAAGGTTATTGAAAAGAATTAAGGTGGAGACAGTGGGAACAGAGACAAGAGAATAGATCTGAGACCTGTTGTGAAGCCAGAACAACAGAATTTCCATTGGCGTGAGGCAGACAGCTGAGAATTCTGTGGCTCCTGCCTGGGCCACCAGGGAAAGAGGGACAAGCATTAACTGAAGCTGGAAGGCAGAGGGCAGAGTGAGTTTGGTGAGGAAAGAGTGCATTCTGTTTTGGACATGTGCAATTTGGGGCACCTTCAGGCAGAGGATGGAGGCAGGTCTGTGGTTTGGGGATTAATAGATGAGATCTCTGGGGCTTCCCTGGTGGCTCAGATGGTAAAGAATCTGCCTGCAATGAAGGAGACCTGGATTCGATCCCTGGGTCGAGAAGATGCCCTGGAGAAGGGAATGGGTACCCACTCCAGTATTCTTGCCTGGAAAATCCCATGGACAGGGGAGCCTGGCCGGCTACAGTCCATAGGGTCGCAAAGTGTTGAATACAATTAAGTGACTAAGCACACTCACGCGCGCGCACACGCACGCACACACACACACACACACACGGTGTTCTGCTATTCTGATGCTCCCTGGTGTAACGAAGCACCTCCTGCACTCAACACACGTGGAGTACAGGAGGTGGAGTGGGCATCTGGATTTATGAATCAGCACACTCAAGATGACATTCTAGGCTTATTTTAGAAGTTAGAATTTTTTTTTTAGCAGAAATGTTAGTTCCAAATCAACCTCCTAGGGCTTCCTGCTACCTGCCCAGGCACCTCTCAGGTGAGCTTGATTCACTTGCCTGCAGAAGAGGACCATCTGGCTGGCGTGGAGGCTGCCGCCCAAGCTGCCCCACCAGCTGTTCCTCACCTCGTACGTGACCGGGGCCATGAGCACGCCTCCTCCCACGGCGCACACCCTCTTCCCCTGTGTTTGTTTCTCCAGTCTCCTAGGTGACCCCATTGAAGCGAATTTGCACAGGGAAGTGAGAATCTGTAACGGCGGCAGGTAATGAGAGAGAGCTGATGACAGCGAAGTGTGTTTCTGGGGCCAGCATGAGTCAGGAGTGCATTTTTCCCAAGTGAGCTCATCCTGGTTTGCCAATGCTGTGGCAGAGCTGTGAACTGATCCTTCCATTCACTGATGCACCTGACGGCCTTAGGTGAACTGGCCAGGAAGGCTATGGAGAGGGGGGAAGCCCTCTGCCTCCAGGGAGGTCTGGGAGACCCGTGGGATGGCCCCCCTGGGCTCTTGGTGTTTAAATGAATAGCTACCTGGGATGCCAAATTGTGGCCAGAAAGGCTACGATGCAAAATTTACCTATGCCCCCCGAAAAGCTATCCAGAGATACCGTAAACTGCTGTATGGTTGTTAATAACACTTTTGTTTATAGTGTACCCGCCGGGTGACAGGCATTGTTAGGTGCTTTGCATTAGCAGTTCTCAAAGGGTTTGGTCTTGGGACCCTTTTACATTCCTAAAAATTTTTGAGCCCCACCCCCCAGAAAACTTTTGTTGGTTAAACTATTGATATTTACCAAATTGAGTATTAAAGTTGAGAAAATTTAAAAATATTTAGTTACTCATTACAGGATAACAATATTAGACCTATCACATTAACATAAATAACAGTTTTTAAATTTAAAAATTTTCCAAAAAAGTGAGAAAAACTGATCTTGTTTTCACTTATGCAAATTTATGTCTACCTTAATAAAAAAAGTTTAGATTCTCATATGTGCTTCTTGGGCTTCCCAAGTGGTGCCAGTGGTAAAGAATCCACCTGCTAATGCAGGAGATGCAAAAGGCGCAGATTCAATCCCTGGATCGGGAAGATCCCCTGGAGAAGGAAATGGCAACCCACTCCAGTATTCTTGCCTGGAAAATTCTATGGACAGAGGAGCTTGGTGGGCTACAGTCCATGGGGTCACTGAGTCGGACACGATTGAATGCACACACACCTGGGCTGCAGGGCTTCATTAGTGGGGAGGCTAAGGACTGCTAGCACAAGGAATTTACTGGCTTCAGTCTGTTAATGACTTTCAATAAAACTGTCAGCTTACAGTAGCCCTTTTACTGGGCAAGCAGATAGGTGTGAATGGGGATTGAAGCCAGGAGCTGAAGTCCTTGAAGGAAAATGGTTTTTCTTATTGGAGATTGAATTGGGCACTCTGGTCCAAGCAGGGGGTCTGAGAAGGGTACCTGGCATGCCAGGAGCCACACCTGGAGCCTTCACTCCTGTACCACTGGTCTTCCTGATGGTGAGGTGTCGCTTGTTACTCCTCAAGTAGAGAAAGTTGAAGCTGAGGTGCTGTGCTTAGTCGCTCAGTCGTGTCCTATTCTTTGTGACCCCATGGACTGTAGCTGGCCAGGCTCCTCTGTCCATGGGGCAAGAATACTGGAGTGGATTGCCATGCCCTCCTCTGTGGGATCTTCCAACCAACCCAGGGATCGAACCCAGGTCTCCTGCATTGCAGGCGGATTCTTTACCAGATGAGCTACCAAGGAAGCCCCAGGGAAGCTTGGGTGCAGCTGAGGCTGTGTACCCAAGTCCCTTGGCCCAGGCTGGTGGCTCTGCAGGCTACAGAGAAATGTAGGACCACGATTGGCCATGGAATGGGGAGCAGGAAGGGGACGGATGTAATGTTCCTTTTGGAATCCGTAACAGTTGAGGGCAGGGATGAAAGATGAGTCAACCCGTCAAAACGTATTTTTGAGCCCTCGTTCTTGATTTAGAATGCGGTAAGCACGTTTGTGATTGTGAAGGAAGCAGTGGAGTCAGGGAGGCAGAAATAACTCATGAGAAGCAGAGACCAGCGAGAACTCAGAGCTCCCTGGTTGAGACGTGACCTGTGCAGAGGAAGCAACCTTCAAGGGGGTTTGTAGAGATAGCAGGGGTCGGGGGTGGGGGTTGCGGGAGGCTTACCACCGGGAAAAATGGGACTTTACCTTTCCTCCCCAGTTTGGATTTGGGGTCAGAGCCTTCATTTTATACAGGATCAGAGTAAAGAGTCTGTCAGGTCAGGGAGAGGACTTTGCAGTGAAGGTTCAGAAATTCCTTTCAGGTTCCATGTAGACAGTTCTTAGGCTTGGGCATCTATTTTTTAGCTTCACAGTTTCCTCCATAGGATTCTGGGAAGGAAAGCAGAGCTCTTTGGGAGGAACTGGTTTAATGGGGAGGTCCACGTGTTGGTAACAGGCCTTCCCCTCTTCCTCATCATCCCCCTGTCTCTCGTGCCTTCTAGGTTGGACTTGGCCCAGTCTCTGGGACTCACTCAACTGCAGGTGAAGACCTGGTACCAGAACCGCAGGATGAAATGGAAAAAAATGGTAAGAAAGAGAATAAGTCTTAACCATGGGCCCATCATGATCGGAAGAATTCTTACTACAGGGCTGGCAAGAAGGCAGGAAGGACCCTTTGGTGGATTGAGCTCCAGAGACTGGAAGGCCTTTTACCATGCTGGCTGGGAGGGAGGCCGTTTGAACAAAAGGATGAGCAATTCTTTCTGACCTGGATTTCCTGACCAGAAGGATATTCTTTTTCACAGTTTCATTGGAAATAAAAAGGAAGCCTCCAGACTTGTCTGTTGCTGCTTTTAACCCCACCTAAAATCCCACGGACGGAGGAGCCTGGTAGGCTGCAGTCCATGGGGTCGCTAAGAGTCGGACACGACTGAGCGACTTCACTTTCCCTTTTCACTTTCATGCATTGGAGGAGGAAATGGCAACCCATTCCAGTGTTCTTGCCTGGAGAATCCCAGGGACGGCAGGGCCTGGTGGGCTGCTGTCTCTGGGGTCGCTCAGAGTCGGACATGACTAAAGTGACTTAGCAGCAGCAGCAGCTAGCCTTTTCAAAGAACTTCCTTCCCACTCCCACCAATAGCTAAGAATAGAAGTCAGTCCTCTCTGTTTTTTAGAGGACATGTAGGGTGCACCTGCTCTTGTAGAATTCTCAACTCTAGTGGGCATCAGAGGAACCTGGGTGGCAGGTATGAATGCAGAACTCAAGGCCCTTCCTAAGATTCTGCTTTGCTGGCCCAAGGCAGGGAGTGTTAACTAGCACCCAGGTTCCTCTGATGCATATGGTATAGTGACTCTGATTTCCCAAATACCACTCTAGTGCCTTACAGATGAATTGTTCCCTATTTGGTTTTTAAATGAATTTATATAGCAATAGAAGGGGAAAATGTGGAAGCAGTGACAGATTTTATTTTCTTGGGCTCCAAAATCACTGTGGACAGTGGCTGTAGCCATGAAATTAAAAGACGCTTGCTCCTTGGAAGGAAAGCTATGAAAAACCTGCTGCTGCTGCTGCTAAGTCACTTCAGTCGTGTCCGACTCTGTGCAACCCCATAGACGGCAGCCCACCAGGCTCCCCCGTCCCTGGGATTCTCCAGGCAAGAACACTGGAGTGGGTTGCCATTTCCTTCTCCAATGCATGAAAGTGAAAAGTGAAAGTGAAGTCACTCAGTCATGTCCGACTCTCAGCCACCCCATGGACTGCAGCTTGCCAGGATCCTCTGTCCATGGGATTTTCCAGGCAAGAGTACTGGAGTGGGGTGCCATTGCCTTTTCCCTAGACAGCATATTAAAAAGCAGAGATAACACTTTGCCGACAAAGGTCCACATAGTCAAAGCTATGGTTTTTTCAGTAGCCATGTACAGATATAAGAGCTGGACCATAAAGAAGGCAGAGCGCCAAAGAACTGATGCTTTAGAATTGTGGTGCTGGAGAAGACTCTTGAGAGTCCCTTGGACTGCAAGGGGATCAAACCAGTCAGTCCTAAAGGAAATCAGTCTTGAATATTCACTGGAATGACTGATGCTAAAGCTGAAACTCCAATACTTTGGCCACCTGATGTGAAGAGCTGGCTCTTTGGAAAAGACCCTGATGCTGGGAAAGACTGAAGGCAAATGGAGAAAGGGCAGCTGAAGATGAGATAGTTACATAGCATCACTGACTCAATGGATATGAATTTGATCAAACTCTGGGAGATGCTGAAGGAAAGGGAAGCCTGGAGTGCTGCAATCCATGGAGTTGCACAAAGTTGGACACGACTTAGTGACTGAACAACAACAAATTAGTGTAAACAGCTCTTTAAAAAAGAAAC
Organism: Bos javanicus; assembly: GCF_032452875.1. Lineage (NCBI taxonomy): Eukaryota > Metazoa > Chordata > Mammalia > Artiodactyla > Bovidae > Bos > Bos javanicus. The sequence goes on from NC_083896.1 coordinate 33,091,704, forward strand.
ATCTCTACATTTTAAGGACCTCATTTCATAATGGCTTAGCCCTCTCTTTTTCTTATTCAAAAAAAAGCAACAGTTAAATCCAGATTTTCCAAAGCAGTTGTCTCACTTCCAGTTTTGAAAATTCCAAGGGTCAAAGCCCAGAGAAAACAGGAGAGTTGGGAAGAGAGTGGGAAGAAACCTCTGACCCAGGCCTTTCCATGTTCTCGCTGGGTCTCTGGCCCCCTCTCCTATCCTGTGGACCGAGCATCTCAGGCCTGCCTGCATGATGTCCTAATTGCTAGGCCATCTGGTCACAAGCCTTGGTGTCTCAAGGGCTGGAGTATGAATTTTCTACAATGACCAAATAACTAAGACCTCCTTCCCCTGCACCAGCTACCTAGTTTTCAGAAACAAAAAGAGTTAATAGGCACTTTTTGATAATGGGTAATAGATTTGAGTTTTGTCCATTTTGTGTTTTTATCCAATATATGTATTTTTTTCTCTGAAAACTTTGGTTCTTGCTATTGCCTGCTAACAGGCTTCCAGATGGTGCTAGTGGTAAAGAACGAGCCTGCCAGTGCAGGAGACATAAGAGATGTAGGTTTGATCCAAGGGTCAGGAAGATACCCTGGAGGAAGAAATGGCAACCAAGTCCAGTGTTCTTTCCTGGAAAATTCCATGGGCAGAGGAGCCTGGTGGGCTACGGTCCATGGGGTCGCAAAGAGTCAGACATGACTGAGCACACACAAGCAAGAGTCCAGAGGAGAAGTGAAATATTGGGACAGCTTGCAGGGAGAAATTGAAATGGAAAGATAAATAAGATTCAATTAAACATGTTGTTGCTCCCCAACTTCTAGAATGCTCAGACACCCATGGAGCCTTTTAGGGGACTGATCTCTAAGGGAACCAGATCTGGGACCTGGAAACACTGGGCTGTGTTTCCCAGCGTGCCCCTCCCTGGTTGGTTTTGGGCAAGTCTCTTCACTGCTTTTTGTGCAAGTTCCACCACCCACCTCCTTCCCCGTCCCATCATCGTCATCAAAATTGATGTCTCCTGAGTGGCAGAGGCATTGTTTGAGTTGGTTATCAGCGATCTTTTCGTGACTCAAACGATGGAGGCACTGACAGCCCGCCAGCCCTGCCAGCACCGCCCAGTGCCCGTGGGGAACACGTGTGCCCCTGCCACTGACGTCAGCTGTTTTCCACCAGCCTCTGCACGGCTGGCACCGCCGCAGGCCGCGTGTCGATAGTTATCAATGTCGTAGAAAACAAAATGGAAGTAACTGCACAGATTTAAATCTCCGAGCAGTCCACAAGCCAACCGAAGGCAGGCCCCTTCCAGAAATTTCACCTTATGAGCAGTGACTTTTCACCAGGCAGTAGAGATGTGGCTATAAGACACCAGTTGTTGTTGTTGTTGAGTTGCTAAGTTGTGTCCTACTCTTTGCGACCCTGTGGACTGCAGCACACCAGGCTTCCCTGTCCTTCACTATCTCCCATAGTTTGCTCAAATTCACGCCCATTATGTTGGTGACACCATTCAACCATATCATCTGCTCTTGCCCCCTTCTCCTCCTACCTTCACTCTTTCCCAGCATCAAGGTCTTTTCCAATGAGTAAGATACCAGGCCATCCATTAAAAAAAAATTCAAAAAAGGTACTCAGTCAGTGGAGGTAGCTGACCTGTAAGTCGCTCATTATTCAGAGTGATCAGGGCAACACTGGAAGGAAATAAAAGGTTCAGCATCAGTAGGAGAAGGGAGGGCTTCCTGGAAGGGGTGCCATCTAAGCTGGGTTTAATGGATGAATAGACACCTGCCAGATGAAGTTTGGAAGGGTGTCAAAGGCTGAAGGAAGGAACAGAAGTACGCAGGGGCACTGCAGGGACCTCAGAACAGCTGGAGTGAAGAGGAGAACAAGGTGGCTCAGGTGTGGGTCACGTTCTGACTTTCTCAAAACAGCAAGGCATTGTTGGGATCCTGATTGCTTCATAGTTTCCCCTGGTAAAACTTTCAAGGCTGCCTCTTCAAGGACTGGGAAAGAAAAGAATAATTGAGTAATAAAGATGTCTCAAGGCAAGTAATCTCACTGGAACTGGAAAAAGAGCATTCGCTTCTCAGAGTTACTCGCATGCTGCCAGAACCGAGATAGCATCTCTGACTAGTTTTTACCGGTCAGCGTGTAGAACCTGTGGCGGGTTGGGTAAATGTGGTCTCCCACGTCTGGTGGGATCTGCACCCTCCCTTCCGTTTCTGCTTGGCTTGGGTTCCAGTAGGGCCCAGCAGGCTTCGTAGCGGGCCAGAAGTACCTCATCATTCAGGGGTACTTTTCATCTCCAAAGTAGGGTTCTGTTCTGTGAGAGGGTCCAGATGGGTGGTCCCTTCCTCTCCCAGTCACAGAGCTGGGTGGGCCACGTACCATGCCCAGTGGTCATCTTGTGCACCAAAAGTCTCCAGCTGGTCAACAATTCTGTGTAACTGCTACCGGTTTCTACCTATGTAATCGTGGGCAAGCGCCTGTTTCCTCATCAGTAAATGCCTGATGTCCACCTTACAGGGATGCAGATGAGGTCAGTGAGCTAATCTGAGCCAATCCCTGTAGGACCCAGAACAGTGTCTGCCCCATAGGATACAGTCAAGAAGTGTTAGCTGCTGTTCATCTCAGTGTTTTTTTTTTTTTTTTTTAATTCTTTACCCATTCACAAAATTCATGTCTATAGAAAATCTCAACTTTTGGAGGCCAGGAGAGATAACCTGAAAATGAATTCTGCAAGTTTCCGGGATGCTGGTTAAGACAGTCAGGTGTTTTTCTGCATCCTCCCCACCTGCAAGCCTTCCCCGGTCAGTTGGTGCTTTAGCATTCAGGATTGAGTTGAGTGGAACATCCCATCTTCTGGCAGAAAATCTGCTAAACAGTGAGCTGGGGGAACATCTGTGCTGGAGATGGTGAATGTCTCAGCTTCAGAGAAATAGCATCAGTTACATGGCTCTCTGGACTTCCCTGGTGGCTCCATGGTAAAGAATTTACCTGCCAATGCAGAAGATGCGGGTTCAATCCCTGGTTCAGGAAGATCCCCTGGAGAAGGAAATGGCAACCCACACCAGTATTCTTGCCTGGGAAATCCCATGGACAGAGGAGCCTGGTGGGCTACAATCCATGGGGTCACAAAGAGTCAGACATGACTGAAGCAACTAGACAACAGCATGGCTCTCATTCCCATAGAGCAGCAGATAGAGAAAGGGAACAAAAAGGCAATGGGATAATGAGTCCATGGCCTAGGATCTGCTGGGAGGTTAGGAGGTCGGTAAGATAAATGTGGTAGAAATATCAGTTGAATCCTTCCCTTGCACATTACGTGCAATGAAATACCAATAAGAGTGTTAGATTCAGGCAATCGAGGTTTTGTATTCAAATCCCAGCTCTGCCTTGGGTTGCTTTTCCACCATGACAAGCCACTTCTGCCTGAAAAGTGAGGGAGGTAGAAGGTTTCTCTCTGCGCTGACAGCCGGGCCCTCCCATCAATGTGCCCGTCCTCCGCCCACCTGTGCAGGTGGAGAAGGAAGGTCCTGATATCCCCAGCAGGAGGGCACAGGAGAGTCTAGTTTTAGAGTTTGGAGGAAGGCTGCCAGCGGGCCAGGTTAATAAAAGTAGGTGGTGTGCTGGGTGTTTTTCCCAGAGGCGTGTGACCTCATGTGCAATGGGTTGCCTGGCCTCTCTGGACGAAGGAAAGTAAATTGGCTCCAGGGATGCCTAGGGAGGAGGGGTCCTGAGAGAAGGGCCGCAGAGTGCACGTGAGTGTGTAGTCTTAGCATGGGGTGGTTGCGAGATAATTGCATGTCTCAGGTGTGCTGGGAGGCAGAGGCCAGAGGTCAGGTGCAGAAAGCAGCCAAGAGTGTAGTTATGTCCTAATTATTGCTTGTGCTGGAATGTTTTATTCCATTTAGAAAATGGTCTGATTGTTTTGATTTTTTTTTTTTTTTCATGCTGTGGGAAAACAGCCAGGTGGGGTCTAGCCAAGCTGTGTGGGTGGTGTTCCCTAATTGCTGGGCTGGACTTTCTTTTGCCAATTAGGTGGCTTCCTTAGACCTGCTCTTTTATAACTTGATTACTACGTGGGGCAACTCGATTTTGTATAACCTCTTTCATACTGAGTGGAGCTGCTTTCAACACGTCAATTTCATCTTGGCACATTTGGGTGCTTTCAACAGCCTGCGCTCACCGTGAAACCAAAATCAGATACTGACATATGAAAAGGAATATAGAGACCTCTTTTCCCCAGAGGTTGATTCTGTCAGCATCTCTATCTTGTTAGAAGTCCCCTTCATATCTCTGTGTTAGCTGTTTGGATTGAAAGTACAGTGGCTGAGTAGATGCCCAGCTAAATGGAGGTGTTTAGTGCAAATTTATGGTTTTCCTTATACCATAAGCAAAAGTTAACTCAAAAGGAATCATAAACCTAACTAAACATTAAAACTATGAAACTCCTATGGCTGATTCATGATGAGGTTTGACAGAAAACAACAAAATTCTATAAAGCAATTATCCTTCAATAAAAAATTAAATTTAAAAAAAGTTATGAAACTCAGAGGGAGGGGACATACATATATCTGTTGCTGATTTATGCTGATATATGGCAGAAATAACACAATATTTTAAAGCAATTTTCCTCCAATTAAATTTACATATTAAAAAAGGAAAAAAGAACTATGAAATTCTTAGAAGAAAACATTTTCTTTTGGAGTAAATGCTTATGACCCTAGGTTAGGCAAAACCTTTTTAGATAAGACACCAAAAGCACAAGCAATAGCAACAAAAATTGCACTTCGTGAAAATTAAAACCTTTTGTTCTGCTGAAGGACATCATCAACAAAGTGCAAAGGTGGGACTTCCCTTCTTAATTTGCCAGGGGTTAAGAATCTGCCATGCAATGTAGGGGATATGGGTTCAATCCTTGATCAGGGAACTGATAATATCCCCCATGCCAAGGAGCAATGAAGCCAATAAATAAATAAACATTTTTAGAAATGACTTGAAAAGGCAACACAGAACAGAAGAATATATTTGTAAATCTTCTGTCTGATAAGGGGCTTTCATCCAATGTATTAGTATTAATAGAGAACTCATAACTCAGTAATTAAAAAGGACAACCGCATTTTTAAATGGGCAAAGGATTTGAATAGACACTTCTGCAAGGAAGATATACAACTGGCCCATAAGCACATGAAAAGATGATGAACTTCAATAATTATCAGGGTTGTACAAATCAAAACCACAATGAAAAGCAACTTCACAACAGCTAGGATGGCTGGAATGAAAAAGACAGGTAGTAACAAGTACTGGGACTTCCCTCTGGTCCAGTGGTTAAGATTTAACCTTCCGATGCAAGGAATACAGGTTTGATCCCTGGCTGGGGAACTAAGATCCTACATACTTTGAGGCCAAAACAAAACAAAACATAAAACAGAAGCAATATTGTAACAAATTCAATAAAGGCTCTAAAAGTGGTTCACATCAAAACAGCCCTTAAAAAAATGAGTTTTGCAGAGGATGTGGAGCACTGGAGCCCTCACATACTGCTGATTGGAATATAACATGGTGCTCTTGCCTTAAGAGAACAGTCTGGAAATTCCTCAGTCTTGGACTTCCCCTGTGGCTCAGATGCTAAAGAATCTGCCAGCAACGCGGGAGACCCAGGTGCTATCCCTGGGTCGGGAAGATCCCCTGGAGGACAACACAGCAACCCACTCCAGTATTCTTGCCTGGAGAATCTCAAGGACAGAGGAGTTGCTGGGCTACAGTCCATAGGGTTGCAAAGAGTTGGACACAACTAAAGTGACTTACCACGCACGCATGCATCGCTCTTTCACAGAATAGGAAACTGAGGCCCAGAGTCTTTAAAGGACTCTCCCAAAAACAAAGTAGACAAGGGGCACAGTTGGTGTTTAATCTAGTTATTCTACTTTCAAAACAAGAACACACTCTCTCCTATGTGTTACTGCTTCTTCAAACAACATAAAACCATATGTTTCATATTTCCTTTTCTGATTACAGAAATACATGATCATTGTTGAAAAATTTAAAAAGACATTAAAAAAGAATTGAAATTATCCTTGATCTTGAGACTACAAGCAGGGTAATGTGTAGTTGTCTAGCCACCAAATTAAATTATGCTGGTTTAGAACCCATTTTCACAAAACTATATTAATATTTCCCATGTTATTATATGTTCGCCTATATAATGATTGTAATGGTTGTTAAGTTTTCTCTCTTTGCCATATACTATAATTATGTACTCAATTATATGGTGGAAACTGTAGAGTATTTTTCTGGCTGTTGTTGCCATTTTTGTGATGAACATTTTTGCACATCAGTCATTGTCCCAATCTTTGATGACTTCCTTAGGCTAAATTGTTAGAAGTAGAATTTCTGTGTCAAACATTATGCACATTTTTTTTTAAGACTTTTGATTTGCATCCTCAGGTTGTCTTTTGAAAAAGCTGTACCAATTACACTTTTATACAGACATATGAGTGTTTATTTTCCTGTTTGTGACACTGTTTTTTTCTTTTAACTTATCAACTTGCTGTCACACTCATATTTTAATTTTCACTTGTTTCCCTATTTTTGAAGTTGGATTTTTAATGTATTTATGATCATTGTATTTAATAGAAATGATCCTGACTAAAAGTACATTGAACCTTTCATGAATGAAGCTGTCTTTGTAGACTGCAGGTGACTCCTGGAGAATATTTTTTGCCAAACTTTGCAACTTCATTGCCGGGAAGGAATGGTTTAGAGCAGGGGTGCCCAACCTGGGATCTAATGCCTGATGATCTGAAGTGGAGCTGATGCAATAAAAATAGAAATAAAGTGCACAATAAAATGTAATGTGCCTTTATCATCCTGAAACCATCCCCTCCCCAGTCTGTGGAAAAACCGTCTTCCACGAAACCAATCCCTGGTGCCAAAATGTTGGGGACTGCTGGTTCAGAGGTGGGGGAGTGGGAAAGTGGAGGGAAGAAGTTATTTCTTAGATTTGATCTCATTTGTCTCCTACGTAGGTTCTTAAAGGTGGACAGGAAGCACCCACAAAACCCAAAGGTCGTCCCAAGAAGAACTCCATCCCCACATCAGAAGAGATAGAAGCTGAAGAGAAGCTGAACAGTCAGGTTCACAGCCAGGAGCTCCTGGAGCCCTCCCAGAGCCTGGAGGGGCTCTGTGATATGCAGAAACCAAAGGCACGCGTTGTCCCTGTGGAGGTGGCTGAGTCCCCAGGCCAGGCCCAGGAGTTGCCAGTAGCCTCTCCGGAACCCCCACCATCAAGCTAAAATAAAACTCTTGGTCGAGGGGAAGGGGGAGACTGGGAAGAAGGGAAAGAGAGAGGGCAGGGAGACCAGGGAGAAGAAAGCTGCCAAGAGCCCGAGACCTGGGGGAGAAGACCACGGCCGGCTCCCTCCCTCCTGCCCACGGCTCTCAGCTCCAGCTTTTGAGGAAGACTTGCTAGCCTTGGCCTGCTCTTCCTGAAAGGCTGCCTAAGCCACACAAGCCCTTGACTAAGGGACACAGTGCCTTGGAACTGCCAGCCCCAGTTGGGGTGACGCTGTGGAGCTGTCCAGGTCCAAGCTCCCCCTGGCATGATGGGGGACACTCCGACCAGCCTCGGAGCAGCTAGCCATCAAAGCAGAGATGGAGGAGTGGGCAGCATGCCCAGGTTCCTTGCTGACTCAGCACTTATTTCTGTAGCTTTAAAAGAAAATTTAATGTTTTTGATTGTTGTTTTTTTTGGGGGGGAGGGGTGGTCGGTGAGGGTGGGCAGATAAGAGTTGGGGGAAGGGAGTTTTGAGTTAATAGAATAAAGTTTGTTTGAAGACACGTGTGCCTTTGTACCCATTATAAGGTAGTCAGGTGACCCAGGAACTGATAAACCTTGTTTTTCTCGCTTGATTCAGTTGCCATCCCTGAAGCTGCAATGCAGATATGTTAAGATAACTTTTATTTTTTAATTAAAAATAAATCTTTCAAAAAAGATGGGATGTGTTGTTTCTTCCAGGGAGTGTATTTAGATCTTCTAGAATATGTCCTATGGAAAGAGGGTGGTGCTAGTGGTAAAGAACCCGCCTGCCAATGCAGGAGACACAAGAGACCGGGGTTCGACCCCAGGTCTGGGAAGATCCCACATGCCATGGGACAACTAAGCCTGTGTGCCCGTGTGCTGAGCCTGAGCTCCCTATAGCCTGTGCTTCATAACAAGAGAAGCCACTGGAGTGAGAAGCCCATGTATCACAACTAGAGAAAGCCCACACACAGCATCAGAGACTCAGCACAGCCAAAGATAAAATTAAGAAAAAACAAAAAACCAAAACTCGTAAGCCTGTGAGCTTGTAGTATACAACTCCTTCGACAGGACTGGATTCAAGTATCGTGACTGCCACTTCAACTTTGCTAAGGCCGTGCCTTCCCTTGGCTGTTGAGATCAACAAAGAGAAAGCAGTCTCTCTCTTAACGCAGAGGTAAGGACTTGGCTTCTGCGAACCAGTTCGTGCAGCCCACACCCAGCTGTCGGCCACTGCCTCTCTCAGCTGAGCCCACCCCACCCAGGGCTTTAGGATCTGCCCACCAGGCAGAGTCACCACGGCCAAAGTAAGCAGGTGAGTCCTGCCAGCTGGGTCTCCCTTCTGTCCTGTTCTCCTGCCCCAGGAAGGCCCTCATTAGGACGCAGCTTTCTTAGGCTGGTTTGTCTCTGGTCTGGGCTCTCATGCTGTCCTTCTCCTAGGCGTCTGACAGTGGCCACCACGGCTCAGGGAGAGGTGTGTGCACACATCTGGGTTTCCCTCAGCTGGGCTCTGGGCACTGTTTCTGACTTCCAGCCCTGGGTTCTTGGCCCATCATCTTTGGTATTGTTTCTTGGCCCTATGTAAGAGACAGGGGTTTGATCCCTGTGTCGGGAAGTTCCCCTGGAGGAGGAAATGGCAACCCACTCCAGTATTCTTGCCTGGAGAATCCCATGAACAGAGGAGCCTGGTGGGCTACAGTCCATGGAATCACAAAGAGTCGGACACAACTGAAGCCACTTAGCACAGCACAGCACTTGGTTGGTGGGGTGAGTGCAGAGTCTTAAGAGCTTGGGGTATCTTGCCTCCTGTTTTCGAAGCCCCAAGCTCAATGTCACCTCCACTGACCAGCCTTGAGCTTGTCCTCCAGCCTCAGCTCTGTGGAGTTCAGCCCCATGGCTCAGAGGTGGGTCTGGGCTGGGCCTTTCCAAAGCCGATGGGTGCAGATTCAGGGGCCAAGTCAGGCTCCTTCTCCACCTCCATCCTTCCCTTTTCCTTCCAGGTCTCAAGCCTCGTGGCCAGTACCCAGAAACCAGCTCCACAAGTCCCTGTGGGGGACCGCCTCCTTTATCAGCAGCCACTGGATGTCTACCTTTGAGGACCCTGCTGAACAAAAGCATTCTCTCCTCCAGCATCCAGGGTGGCGACCCCTGTGGGTTCAGGGTCTTATTTTGGGATCTGCTCACCAGCTGCCTTTTGTTTTTCAAAGGATGGAAGAGGGCGGAGGCAAACTGACCACGGACGGAAGGTGACCACGTGAGATTCCTGCATCCCTGTGAGGATGGAGGAGTCTCTTACAAGCACTATAGCTGATGCTGCCCCTTGGGCTGCAATGTGGACTGTTTTTCCCAGTTTTACAGGAAGCTTACTCATTGGAGTGAAGTTGATCATCTAACCCTGGTCGTGCAGCTGGCGGGGAGCCATGCCGAGAACTAAGCCTGGTGGCCTTTGTCCTTGCCGAAGGTCTCCATGACTGGCCTGCCCTCTGTCCCCACTTGCAAACCACCTGGGCCTTCTTGGGGTGGTGGTGGGGAAGTTGCTTCCAGCAGCAGTCTGCTCCCTGCACACAGCTTCAACCAGATTGCAAGGTGGCCTCCCTGCCTCCACTCCCACCACCTGGACTCCCAGGGCAGGTCCCAGCCTCCCAGGGTGCCCAGGCCTGCTTGCCGAGCTCTACATTCATGTTCTGGGGCATGGCACCCCCTGAATGACTTCTCCATGGTCTGCAAAGGTCTCACCCAGCTTGACTCACACAATCTCCCAATGGGTCATGCTGTGAGCTTCGAGCCCTCACATTAGCCCAGGCAGATCTATCAGAAACCAACCTTAACTGGGCTGGTTTCCAGTCAGTCTCAGAGATTGATCAGTCCTAGAGCCATCTTAGAGAAGGGGGCCTGCGGACCTCAGTGATCTGCCCTTTGAGCTGTGTATAGGTTCCCCTGCACTTAACACCTTTCAACTTCATCACCCAGCCTTGCCCCACAGCCTGAGAAGGGCCAGGGATGGAACTGGACTGCAGGGCAGGAAGCTCTTTCCTCAGGAAGCTGTGCTCTGTCAGCCTGCTTGCATATTGTCCACTCAGCAGAAAATGACCAGGGACTTAACAGGACCGGGTTAAAGGCTGTCCTGGGGGCTCACCCCAAGAGCTCCTGCCTGGGTCACCCGCTGGATGATTGCCTGAGCCCCTGGCGATTTTCTGTAGGTGCGACAGAAATCTTACCCCATCCAGTATTTGAAGACCAGGAAGTACTGGGATTAGACAGCTGAAATGTGCTTACAGCTGAAATGTGCTTTACACACACACACACACACACACACACACCCCACACCTGTTTCTCAGGATTTCTATACACTGAATGCCTGTTTGTCTAAAGTTTGTGGGGGGCTGCTGCTCTGTGTCCACATAGACTCCCTGGTGGTCCCTTCTCTGCTGTCCTCGTGGAGGGAGGAGCTGAATCTTCCAGGCTTCTCCAGAGGCTTCTCCCTCCTCTTTGGACCCTTGCAGTCCCGCTCCACGAGGCTGCGCCCCTCCCTACCCAGGAGACAATGTCCTCCTCCCCACTGGCTCCCTCTCCCTTCCCCTTCTCCAGCATGAGTTTGAAGCCAACGTCTTCCCCTTCTTTCATTAAGCTCACCTCTACGCCAGTCTAACCTGTTCCTTTCTCCCTGCTTCCTCTTAATGCATCTTTTGTCATCATCGTTGTGATCCTGCCATTCTTCCAAAGAGCACACGGATTTGTTTGGTTTCCCTGTTAGAGCATGAATTCCTTCAGGCTGTTTTCCAGTTGATACGTTCCGAGTTTCTGCACAGAGGCTCCCAAGAACCACACACAGGCACTGGAAGATCAGGACCTGCTGACACCGCTCCTGGCCCAGGGGTTCTGTGTTCTCAGCAGGAGGGTCGGTCTGGCTTTGAGCCATGCACCGCCTCTCCCATCACTGACCCCTGTTAGCACCTCGCTTGCTGGCGGCAGGGCAGGGGGCTGCCAGCACTTTTCAGAGAGGAGAGAGAAGGCTGAGCAAAACATCTGTTGTCCGCAGAAAGAGTCCCACCAGCCAAGGGACGCTGTGCCAGGCTTCTTCCCCAGGGACAGAGGCACTGGGGAGGGTGATGGGGAGCCCCCACTTGCTGGCCTGCAGGGCCAAGGGTCAGCTCACCTCTATCTGGCTAACCCTTTGAGGGGAAAGGCATTGAAGCGGCTTCGAAGAAGAAACCCTTGGAACATTCTCCAGATCACAGGCTGGGATGCAGCCGGCAGCCTGGGAAAAAGATGCATACAGAGGTGTTTGTCTAAAACAGAATTAAAATCTTAGGTAGGGCTTTCCGGGTGGCTCAGTGGTAAAGAATCTGTCTGCCAGTCCTGGAGACACAGGTTCGATCCCTAGTTGGGGAAGATCACACAGGCTGAGAAGCAACTAAGTCTGTGTGCCACAAATACGGAGCCCACGTGCTGCCAACTACTGAAGCCCGCACGCCCTGGAGCCTGTGCTCCACAAGAGAAGTCACTGCAATGAGAAGCTGAAGCACTGTACCTGGAGAGTAGCCCCCATTCACCACAACTTGAGAAAAGCCCATGCAGCATAGAAGACCCAGCACAGCCAAAAATAAATAAAGAAAAAATTTAAAAATCTCCTATTTAGACGCAAATCCTATTTGTAGCTGGTGGCGGGTGGGTGAGGCGGTCTGATCTGGCTCCTGAGGCGATGTGGGAGGTGGCTGAAGGGAAGGCATCGGTCCTGGAGGACTGGGGGGACAGGGAAGGAGGAGGTGGCAGCTGCGCCTAGGGCTCACGTCTAAAGCCTTGGGGCTGGCAGCACTTGCAGGTTGTGGGGAGGGAGGGCTGGGGGAGACAGCAGAGAGAGGCCTGACACTCAGGCGGGAAGCCAGCAGTGACCTCTGCCTTCAGAAAGTGGGGTGTCCCGGCCTCTGGGCCCAGCAGCAGTGTCAGCCCCATTGGAGTCAGCAGGCGCTTCCCGTGCCTGCCCAGGGCTGGTGCCAAGGGCAGGGGAGCTGTGAGGGGGCCAAGGAACATGTCTCTGTCCTCAGTAAGCTTGCCGGAGACACACCTGAGTGAGTGTTGGAGCAAAGGCGGGGATTCCAGCTAGATCTCTATGTTTCTACCCTGCCCCTACCCAGGAGCTGGTGTTCTTTGTGGGCAAGGAAGGTGATTCATGGAGGGCGCATCCCCACCATGTCCTTACCAGGCTAGGCCACTAAGGTAGCATTGAGTCCTTATGTTGGACCCTTGTACACCCGGGAGGGTGATTAACACTGGAACAACAGGTGTGCGATAAGTCACCTGAACCTGCCTCTAATCCCAGATTGTTGCCCCAATCCTGGGCGGAGGGTGGTTTGGGAGGCAGAAAGGTCCTGGTAACACCGCCTCTAATCCAGGTGCAGATGCTGAAAAGAACGGAGCTCTACACCAGCCTGCTTCGGCCTCCCTGCCTCCTTTTGCTCTTGCCCCTCCTGTGGACAGGGGATGCGTGGTCCTCCCCGCCTCCTCCCCCAACCAGCTGTGTGTGCCCGTCCAGGTGTGTGTGCTCATCCAGCCATGCGCACTGTCGGCCCCTGGCTGCTCCAGGTCAGTGGTGGCCGGGAGGGTGCGGGCAGACGCTGTGGTTGCTGAGGGCTGGTAAGTCACCGTGACAGGCCCCTTTCATACTGACCTCCTTTCCTTCCAAAACCCTCTTCCCTCTGTTTACTCTGGTGCTGATTTATTAGATATGCAGTTAAGTGCCCATTTAGCTCTGCAAACTGTCAGCACCCCTGCTTTATGAATAAGATTATTCATTGACAAAACCTTTGAAACATTTTTTTTAACAAGAGGGTGGGGAGGAATGGGGGAGAGGAGAGGACCAGGAAGTAGCGCCCCGGGTCAGTGAGGAGGCCAGGAGGGACCGAAACCAGAGCGCGGCCTCTCAGCTCAAGAATGCAGCCAGCGCCTGGAGCCGCCTTACACTCACCCTGTCCATCAAGACAGGTGTCATTGCGTCCATGGGACTGTGGGGTCTAGAGTTCACTCCTTTGTCTCAGCTGCGTGTGCCTGCTCTGAGTGGTTCTGAGAATCTCAAGGCCTGCTGGGTGAGTCGGTGCCCCTTGGGCGTCCTCGGTTGACGGGCCGGTTCTGCCAGGGCTCCCCTCCTCCATCCAGGTGGCATCTCTTCCCAAGCACCCACTGCTTAAACACACAGAGGGTAGCTGACCCTGGTCCGTGTCTCTCTATACCCTCTGACCAGATGCCAGGCCCTGCAATGAGGACCACTTACATCATCACACCTAACACCTCAGCAGCCCTGTGATGGCAGCATAATTAGCATCTTGGCTCAGAGATGGGGAAGCGAGGCCAACATGGTGAGGTCTCCCCAACACAGCTATGGGTCTGTCTCCCCCACAAACCATGCCTGGGCTTACTTCTAAGAAGGCTGAGGTGACCAAGTCTGATCTGAGGTCAGTAGCACTCTGCAGGTGCCCTCACCCACCTCCCACACAGCTGTCACTGGGGTCCCCGTCATGGCATGCTCTTACAGTGCGGGGTACAGAGAACAGAGCGCAGTCTTCCCCTCAGGTGTGAATGATCAAGTCCTCCAACTACCCACCTGTGATGGTGAATACCTGGTTCCCCCTCCCACTTCTATTGTGTTTTCAGAGGCTTGGAAAGAGTCGGAGTTTGGGGGTGTGTTGTCCTTGGCAGTGACTTTGGAAAGGGGTGCTGGCATCTGGAGGAAGCTTGATGGGAGGGGTCACGTCTGAAGCACAGAGACAGCATAGATCCTCGCTACCAAGTGGCAGGCAGTGCCAGGGGATACCGGCTTCCACCCCGAAATGGGAGGGGCACAGAGAAGCTGGGAGACCCCCAATAGGATCTGTGTGGAGTCATGAGACTTCTATTCTGGCTCTGGACGTGGATGCTGTGCCTTCTTGGCAGTCTTGGGTGCCCTCTGAGGTCTAGGCCAGCCTTGGAGCTTGCCTTCTGGACCCAGAGGTCCCAAAGCTAGTGTTCCTTTTCCTGCTCCTCCCTGTCCTCCTCTTGATTTCTCCCTCAGCCATTTATTTTTCTCTATTTGTAGTATGTGTTCAGTGCAAACAAATTCCCTAATACGAGAAAGTCACTGTGAATCCGAGCATCGTTAACACAGATACAAGGATGATCCAAGCAGATGTTCCACACACAAATAGAAAGCAACAAGGAGTATTCATGAGATATACAAAAGCTTGAGATGTGTTGGAGATGCTTGTTTTATACTGTTTTCTAAGAATGGCAAATATTTGCTTTTGTTATCAAGACTATACACCTGTTTGGACCCTGGAACACCAGAGTATGGTCATGGTAATCAAAGAATACAATGAGTGCATATTTCTAAACATAGGTTTCTGCACACACAGACAGTTGTATAAGATGTACTTTCCAGAATCAAGCTGTTTTTAGACCAGGTGTCTGGTTCTAACCATTTAAAACACTGGCTGACAGAGTGTGCTTCAATGCTAGCCTTATTCATATAGGTGCAAAAAGTATTTATAAAAATAGCATAAAAGAATTTTTATGAGCTCAATTCAGGTTAAGTTTCCAATGTTCAATTTACCTCAGTTTTTTTTTTTTAAATTTCTTTCAAGATTTACAAAAAATGTTCACTGGATGTTTTAAATTTTTACATATACTGAAAAAAAGGCACTAATTTAAAGTTATTTGGGACGTTCCTGGTGGTCCATTGGTAAAGACTTCACTTTCAGTGCGAGGGGTGTGGGTTTGATTCCTGGTCAGGGAGCTAAGCTCCCACAAGCCTCAGGGCCAAAAGACATAAAACAGAAACAATATTGTAACAAATTCAATAAAGTCTTTAAAAATAGTCAAAAAATTCTTAAAAATAAATAAATTTATTTGGGGTCATATTCTCTCAGCCAAAAGAATCTGACTCTTTTGGTGAATGGGAATATGTGAAGGGAAATGCCCAGTTTTCAACCTTTCTGGCTTATAAGCAACATTTAGTAATTATCTTCCATTTTGGGTAGTTTCCAATCTATAACTACTCTGGCACACGCCAGTTACTTTCAGCAAGTCAAGTGCAAAACCCTGGAGGAAACAATTTAGTTCCCAAGAGAACAGTGAAGGCTTATCAATGGAAACCTTTATCCAGAATAAGTCAGCATTAAATCAGTGCTGCTGAAATAATACAAAGAAGCTTCAAGGTAGAACCTGCAGGTTCCCTCCACTGTACACATTGATAGGAACCTGGAAATTTTCATACTATCTAGTTACTTTACATCTGTATAGATTTAACCAAAGTGAAAACTTTGTAGAATGAAAACTCCATTCTACATTCTGTTTTTTTATTCTAGATCAAGGTAAAGTCTTTTCATTTCCAAAGTGGGGTTTTAGGTATCCACATTTCCTAAGCCATATTATTTTTATACTTGCATCTCTCTTTGATTTTGTATCAGAAATCTCATTTTCCAGGTTTTTAACATTGGCATCTACCATAAAATTAAATCCCTCAGATGTTCTTCAAACCAATCACATTTAGGAATCTCAATAACTAAGCCACTGCTGTACAGCAGAAATTTTTACAACATTGTAAATCAATTATTCTCAATAAATTTTTTTAAAAGCCCCCAAACACCCCCACCCCACCCTCCAAAAAAGAAAGTAAGTGCTAAATAATTGTTTGATATGAGGGACATGGACAACAGTTAGACCCTGTAATGATTAACTTTATGTGTCAAAATTAGCTAAGCTATGTTGTTTGGTCAAACATCAGTTTAAATGCTGCTGCGCAGATAGATATGATTGCCATTTATAATCAGTGGAAAACTGTATGAAGTTTCCTCAAAAAAAAAAAAAAATTAGAACTACCATAGGATCCAGAAACTCCACTTCTGGTATTTATCTGAAGAAACCAAAACAACAAAAATGATAGCTACACCCCCATATTCATTGCAGCATTATACATGCTAACCAAGATATAGAAGCAACCTAAGTGAATACCGACAGATGAATGAATAAAGAAAATGTGGTATGTATATATATGTATAATATATATCAGATCAGATCAGTCGCTCAGTCGTATCCAACTCTTTGAGACCCCATGAATCGCAGCATGCCAGGCCTCCCTGTCCATCACCAACTCCCAGAGTTCACTGAGACTCACATCCTTCGAATCAGTGATGCCATCCAGCCATCCTAATGAAATATTATTCAACCATAAAAAAGAATGAGATATTGCCATTTGTGACAACATGGATGAACCTTGAGAGCATTGCATTAAGTGAAATAAATCAGACAAAAATCAAGTATCATATAACCTCACTTATGTATTAAATCTAAAAAAAAGACAAACCACACATACACCCCCCTCAAAAAAAAAAAAAAAAAAGAACAAACTGAGCTCATAGATACAAAGAACAAATTGGTGGTTTCCAGAGGTAGGAGTGAGCAAGATGGGTGAAGGTGACCACAAGGTACAAACATCCAATTAGAAGACAAATAAGTCCTGGGGGTTAGTATGCAGCATGGTGACTACAGTTAACAATTTTTTGTTGAATATTTCAAAATTGCTATATGCAGAGTACATCATGAGAAAAGCTGGGCTGGAGGAAACACAAGCTGGAATCAAGATTGCCAGGAGAAATATCAATAACCTCAGATATGCAGATGACATCACCCCTATGTCAGAAAATGAAGAACTAAAGAGCCTCTTGATGAAAGTGAAAAAGTTGGCTTAAAGTTCAACATTCAGAAAACTAAGATCATGGCATCCAGTCCCAACACTTCATGGCAAATAGATGGGGAAATGGTGGCTGACTTTATTTTTGGGGGCTTCAAAATCACTACAGATGGTGACTGCAGCCATGAAATTAAAAGATGCTTACTCCTTGGAAGGAAAGTTATGACCAACCTAGATAGCATACTCAAAAGCAAAGACATTACTTTGTCAACAAAGGTCCAAAACCAAGGCTATGGTTTTTCCTGTGGTCATGTATGGATGTGAGAGTTGGACTGTGAAGAAAGCTGTGCGCCGAAGAATTGATGCTTTTGAACTGTGGTGTTGGAGAAGACTCTTGAGAGTCCCTTGGACTGCAAGGAGATCCAACCAGTCCATTCTGAAGGAGATCAGTCCTGAGTGTTCTTTGGAAGGAATGATGCTAAAGCTGAAACTCCAGTACTTTGGCCACTTCATGCGAAGAGTCGACTCATTGGAAAAGACTCTGATGCTGGGATGGATTGCGGGCAGGAGGAGAAGGGGACGACAGAGGATGAGATGGCTGGATGGCATCACCGACTCGATGGATGTGAGTTTGAGTGAACTCCGGGAGTTGGTGATGGACAGGGAGGCCTGGCGCGCTGCGATTCATGGGGTCGCAAAGAGTCGGACAGGACTGAGCGACTGAACTGAACTGATGCTGTACATCTGAAACCAATACAATGTTACATGTCAGTTCTATCTGAAAAAAAAATTGTAAAAATTGTCAAACTAAAGAAAGTTTTACAATGAGCAGCAGACTTTGAGTGAGGCAGATAATATTCCATAATATGGGTGGGCTTCTTTCAATCAGTTGAAAGTTGCAAGTAAAAACATTGAGGCTGCCAAAAGGAAGAAATTCTGCTTCCATGCTTCCTTCAGACTCAAAACTGCATCAACTCCTGCTGGAATTTTCATCCCACCAGTCTGCCTCACATATTTAGGACTTGCCGGTCCCACAATTGCATAAGCCAATACATATCTATCTTTTTCTTTATCATGTCTATCCATAGATGATCTATATCTTCCACTGGCTCTGTTTCCTTGGAGATCCTTGAGTAACTCCCATCCCAAGTCCCAAGTACAGCTCCTAATTCAGATGCTGCAGAGGAAGAACTTTCTTTCCTGCCCCGCGCTGTCTCTTCCCTCTGCCTTCTTTTCTTTGATTTTTCTGTCTTTCATGTGGCAGCTTTTCTCATCCATGATCCTTGCCCAGCTATATAAATGATGCATGAGGTAGTTGATGGAGACTTCAGGTAGAATTATCAACTGGTGGGCTTTATTTACCATAGGGCTTTCAGGCTTGAACCTGGCCTCTTTGGGGGCCAGGGGGTACCTATGTTTGTAAGTTGTTTGCAGTGAAGGCATTTATCAAAGAAATAAGTGTGATAATAGTTCCAAGAATTTGAGTGTGTTCATTTCTAGATGAAGAAAGTCTACTTTATGCTTAGTGTGAATGAGAAAAGACCCACATCAAGGCAACTGTCATGAAAATTTGGAACACGAGGAATATGAGAAAGATGCTTCTATACATCTCCTGGGGCATGTTTGCAAGCATCTCTAGAATAGACACCTAACTCTTCTAGCGTCTGCTAGGGTGTGCATGGCCAGCATAATAGATGTTGCCAAATCACTCTCCTACATGTCCCAACTGAAAGCAGTGAATGACAGTGTGACCAGACTTCAGGTTTTGCAATCTAATTAGGGTGAAATGGTATTTAATTATCATTTAAATTTGCATTTTCTCTTTATTAGAGAGGTGTGGCATATTTTCACATATTTATTGTTCAGATATATTCCTCTGTTTATTGTATATAAATATCCTTCATTCATTTTTCTTACTTGAGTAGTTGTTTATGTATTATAGATATTAATTCTTTTTCAGTTATAAAGTGTTACAAAAATCTTTTCCCATTTTGTACTTTTCACTTTGTGTTTTTAATGTTTTGTTCTATAAATTTAGAATGCTTCTTTTAAAAAAATTAACATCTTTGGACTATATCTTTTTTATATATCATGTAGGGTATTGTTATTTTTGTCATTATTATTTATATTTATTATCTTTTTTATATATCATGTAGGGTGTTGTTATCTTAGTCGTTAAGTCATGTCCGACTCTTTGCGATGCCACGGACTGTAGTCTGCCAGGCTCCTCTGTCCATGGGATTCTCCAGGCAAGAGTACTGGAGTGGGTTGCCATTTCCTTCTCCAAGAGATCTTCCCGACCAGGGATTAAACTTGAGTCTTCTGCATTGCAGGCAGATTCTTTTACTGCTGAGTCACTGTAGGGTAGGGACATATTTTTCCTCCCATAGGGACAGGTATCATGCCTTAAATAGCCATCTTCCACTGACTTGTAATGACACCAAACTTATGGATATATTGATATATTTTTAGATCTGTGTCTAGGGGGTCTCTGCTCTCTCAATTTGCTTTTTGTCTATCCATGTTATAATACCATGCTCACTTTATTTTATTTTCTAGTGAGTTCCTTTAATTTCTAGGAGTCTTACTGTAAGTTTAATTCATCTCCATAGACTCTTCATGTACACAATTGTTTTGCCTATTTTTAAATGTTAAATTTAGAATTAGATGATCAACTAGGTGGGAAAAAACTCTGCCAGTAATTTTATATTTTTCACTGAATTTGTACTTTAATTTGGAAGATATACTGTCTATTTAAAGTTGTTTTTAAGCTCTTTAAGTTCCTTTTCATAATTAAAAAATAATTTTCTCCACAAACGTCTTATGCATTATTGTTAGAATTATTCCTAGGTACTTTATAGTTTTTGTTGGTATTGCAAATGGTGTGTCTGTGTTAGTCACTCAGTCGTGTCCAACTCTTTGTGATTCCATGGACTGTAGCCTCTCAGGCTCCTCTGTCCATGGAATTCTCCAGGCAAGAATACTGGAGTGGGTAGCCATTCCCTTCTCCGGGGGATCTTCCCGACCCAGGGTTCAAACCCAGGTCTCCCAAATTGCAGACAGATTCTTTACTGTCTGAGCCACTAGGGAAGCCCCGTTGCAAATGATATCATTTTTCAAAATTTATATTTTCCATTTGATAACTGTTTGTCTGTAAGAACACTGATGATTTTATATACTGATTTTATGTAGAACTTTGTTAAAATTCTAATATTAGGATTATAGACATTCTCAAGTATTCTAAATAATTATATCCTCTGAGAACAATAGCAGTTTTGTTTTATACTTTTCAATCTCCTTTCTTCCTAATCAATCAATTTTAATGACTCTAGTTTGATTCATGTTCTCTTTTTTCTTGAATTAGTTTTAAAAATTATTTTCCTGGAAAATTGCCCATTTGGCCAACCTTTTAAAATTATTTCATTTTTGTTTATTTATTTAGGTATAGTTGACATACAGTATATTGGTTTCAGGTGTACAACATAATGATTAGGTATGTGTTGCTGCTGCTGCTGCTGCTGCTAAGTCACTTCAGTCGTGTCTGACTCTGTGTGACCCCATAGACGGCAGCCTACGTGGCTTCCCCGTCCCTGGGATTCTCCAGGCTGGAATCTCCAGGCTGGAGAACACTGGAGTGGGTTGCTATTTCCTTCTCCAATGCATGAAAGTGAAAAGTGAAAGTGAAGTCGCTCAGTCATGTCCTACCCTCAGCGACCCCATGGACTGCAGCCTTCCAGGCTCCTCTGTCCATGGGATTTTCCAGGCAAGAGTACTGGAGTGGGATGCCATTGTCTTCTCCATTAGATATGTGTCTACACTTCCAAATGATCACCCCATAAGTCTTGTTAACGACATTCATCACCATACATAGTTAACAGATTTTTTTCTTATTATGAGAACTTTTAAGATCAACTTTCTTAACAGCTTTCAAATGTGGATTATAGTATTGTTAACTATAGTCACCATGTTATACATTATGTTGCCAGGACTTATTTATTTTATAACTGGGAGTTTGTACATTTTGACCATTTTCACCTATTTTGCCCCTCCCCCCACCTCCCCACTCTGGGAATCAGCAATCTGTCTCCCGTATTTGTCAATATTTATAAGGTTGTTTGTTGTATGATTTTGTTTTGTTGGCTATTACTTATGAGATCACATGGCATTTGTCTTTGTCTGACTTATTCCACTTTAGCCTGATGCCCTCGAGTCATATGACAAGACTTCATTCTGTTTTATTGCTGGATAATATTTCATTGCATATATATAAACCACACCTTATTTATCCATTCATCCATCAACAGGCACCTAAGTTGTTTTCATATCTTGGTTATTGTAAAGAATGCTGCAATGAACAGAGTGACACATATATCTTTTTTCCCCCTTACCACAGTAATCTACTGTAATCTACCTTTTTTACTTTTTAACTTTAAAAAGCATATATCTTTTGGAGTTAGTGTTTTCATTTTCTTTGGATAAATATCCAAAAATGGAATTTCTGGTTCACATACTAGCTCTATTTTTAATTTTTTGAGGACCCTCCATACTGTTTTCCATAGTAGCTGAGCCAATTGACATTCCTATCAGTACTGCACAGGGTTCTCTTTTCTCCAGATCCTCAACAGTTCTTGTTATTTCTTGTCTTTTTGGTAGTAACAGGTATGAGGTGATATTTCATGGAGGCTTTGACTTGCATTTCCCTGATGATTAGTGATGCTGAGCATCTTTTTTAGTACCTGCAGGTCACCTGTATATCTTCTCTAGAAAAAAAGTGTCTGTTTAGATACTTTGTCCATATTTTATTTGGATTGCTTTTTTTTGCTATTGAGTTGTATTGTTCTTTATATATTTTGTATATTAACTCCTTGTCAGATAGATGATTTGCAAACATAACCTCCCATCAGTATAGGTTGCCTTTTCATTTCATCGCTGGTTTCCTTTGCCTTTTAGCTTGATGTAGTTTCATTTGTTTAGGCTTCCTTTTTGTTGCCTTTAGTTTTGATGTCAGATCCCACAAGTCTTCACCAATGTCAAGAATGACTATGCCTTTTAAAAAACTGGTTGCCGGAGAACTGAGAAGATGGCGGAGGAGTAGGATGGGGAGAACACTTTCTCCCCCACAAATTCATCAAAAGAACATTTAAACGCCGAGTAAATTCCACAAAACAACTTCTGAATGCCGGCAGAGGACATCAGGCACCCAGAAAAGCAACCCAAGTCTTCGAAAGGAGGTAGGAAAAAATATAAAAGACAAAAAAAGAGACAAAGAGGGAGGGACGGAGTTCCGTCCCAGGAAGGGAGTCTTAAAAAGAGAGAAGTTTCCAAACACCAGGAAACCTTCTCACTGCCGAATCTGTGCCGAGCCTTGGAAGCACAGAGGGCAACATAACAGGGAGGAAAAATAAACAAACAATTAAAACCCGCACATTGCGAGCCCTACGGTAACTCCCCCAGCGGAGAAGCAGCGCAGACGCCTGCATCCGCCGTTAGCAAGCGGGGGCTGGGAGGGACGCGCGGCACGGGCTGCATCGCAAGGATCTATCCTGAATACCCGGAGCGCCATCTGAGCGAAATAATTTGGACTAGCAAACCAGACTGTGGGATATCTACCACGCAAAAAGTCAGCCCTAACCTAAGACACCGCCAGACCTGCGCACAGAACAAAGGACTGAACAGAGATAGCCGGCAGCAGACCATTCCCCTCCGGTGATAGGAAGCCAGAGCCGGAAGGGGACAATCGCAGCCCCAGAAAGACATTATCTATAAAACTGTAAGCAGGTTTCTTTGCTAACTAAAACTTCTTGGGGTCTGGACGGTCAACATCTGCCTGAGAAGGTGTGCCAGTGCACACCTAGATAACCGAGCGGCAGGGAGGCGATAAGTCACAGCAATCGCGCGCGCCAAACACCTCATCACCTGAGCTGCTCGGATCTGGGAAGGGCACAAAACGCAGGCCCAACTGAGAGTCTGCGCCTCTGAGGACTACCCGAGTGCCTGAACCTGAGCGGCTTGGACCTGGGAAGTGCAGGCAGCCCAGGGCCGGCCACAGATGGTTCCCAGTGGAGCAACCCAGAGCCTGAGCAGCGTGGGCAGAGAGGCTACACACGCCGTGAACGGGGGGCAGACCCAGTGTGGCTGAGGCACTGCGAGCACACGCCAGTGTTATTTGTTTGCAGCATCCCTCCCTATCTCCCCTCAGCGCGACTGAACAAGTGAGCCTTAAAAAAAAAAAAAAAAGTGTCCTCCACCATCCCCTTTGTGTCAGGGCGGAAACCAGACACTGAAGAGACCAGTAAACAGAAGAAGCTATAACAGAGGGAACTGCCTTGGAAGCTACAGGCAATAGATTAAAACCCTGTGGTTACTACCAACTACGTAGGAAGGGGCCTATAGATCTTGAGAAATATTAGTCGGACCAAGGAACTAGCCAAAAATGAACTGAACCCACAATACTCACAACAAAACCGGAGAAAGTCCTAGATATATTTTTACTATTTGTACGATCATTCTTTCTTTCTTTTTTTTTAAATTGTTTCTTTTTAATTAAAAAAATTTTTTAAGTCCTCTATTATTCCTTTAATTTTCACTTTTATAACTGATTACTTTGCAAAAAAAAAAAAGAAGACCCTATTTTTTTAAAGCAAACTTCATATATATATATTTTTATAATTTTTTTGACCTTGTTTTTTTTTCCCCTTCTTTTCTTTAACATAATATTTTTGAAATTCCAAACTCTATTCTAGATTTTTAATTTAATTTTAGCTTTTTGGTATTTGTTATCAATTTTGTACCTATAGTTTTTGTTTTTTTTTTTATAATTTCTGTGACCCTTTTTTCTTTTTTCTTTTTCTTTTTCTCTGTTTCTTTCTCTTCTCCTTTTAAATAAAATTGTATATCTGAAATTCCAAACTCTACTCTAGATTTTTAATTTATGTTTTTTGGTACTTGTTATCAATTTTGTACCTGTATTTTTTTTTAATAATTTATGTGACTTTGTTTGTTCTTGTTTTTTTTTCTCTCTCTTTCTTTTTCTTCTTCTTTTTTTAACATTGTATTTTTGAAATTCCAAACTCTATTCTAGATTTTTAACTTTTGCTTTTTGGTATTAGTTATCAATTTTGTACCTATATTTTCTTTATAATTTTCACGACCTTGTTTGTTTTTGTTTGTTCATTTTTTCTCTCTTTCTTTTCCTTCTTCTTTTAACATCGTATTTTTGAAATTCCAAACTCTACTCCAGATTTTTAATTTTTGCTTTTATGTATTTGTTACCAATTTTGTACCTTTAAGAACCCAATCTTCAGTAGCCGTTTTTCACTAGGGAGTGAGATTACTGGCTTAACTGCTCTCTCTCCCTTTGGACTCTCCTTTTTCTCCACCAGGTCGCCTGTGTCTCCTCCCTAACCCCTCTCTACTCTACCCAACTCTGTGAATTTCTGTGTGTTCCAGACGGTGGAGAACACTTAGGGAACTGATTACTGGCTGGATCTGTCTCCCTCCTTTTCATTCCCCCCATTTATCCTCCTGGCCACCTCTGTCACCTTCCTCCTTCTTCTCTTCTCTGTATCACTCTGTGAATGACTCTGAGCCGTCCAGTTGTGGAGTGCACATAAGGAAGAGCTTACTGAATAGCCCACTCTCTCCTCTATTGATTCCATCTCATCTCATTCGGGTCACCTCTAACTCCCTCCTCCCTCTTCTCTTCTCCATATAATGCTGTAAACCTCTCTGGGTGACCCTCACAGTAGAGAAACTTTTCATCTTTAATGTAGATGTTTTATCAATAGTGCTGTATAGAAGGAGAAGCTTTGAAACTACTGTAAAATAAGACCAATAACTGGACGCAGGAGGCTTAAGTCCAAACCCTGACTCCAGGGAGCTCCTGACTCCAAGGAACATTAATTGACAGGAGCTCATCAAATGCCTCCATACCTGCACTGAAACCAAGCACCACACAAGGGCCAAAAAGTTTCAGGGCAAGACATACCAAGCAAATTCTCCAGCAACAAGAAACACAGCCCTGAGCTCCAAGATACAGGTAGCCCAAAGTCACCCCCAAACCATAGACATCCCATAACTCATTACTAGACTTTTCATTGCACTCCAGAGAGAAGAAATACAGCTTCACCCACCAGAACACCGACACAAGCTTCCCTAACGAAGAAACCTTGACAAGCCAACTGTACAAACCCACACAGAGTGAGAAAACGCCACAATAAAGAGAACTCCACAAACTGCCAGAATACAGAAAGGACACCCCAAACTCAGCAATTTAAACAAGATGAAGAGACAGAGGAATACCCAGCAGATAAATGCCCACCAAACCAAACAAAAGAGGAAGAGATAGGGAATCTACCTGATAAAGAATTCTGAATAATGATAGTGAAATTGATCTAAAATCTCGAAATCAAAATGGAATCACAGATAAATAGCCTGGAGACAAAGATTGAGAAGATGCAAGAAAGGTTTAACAAGGACCTAGAAGAAATAAAAGAGAGTCAATATATAATGAATAATGCAATAAATGAAATTAAAAACACTCTGGAGGCAACAAATAGTAGAATAACAGAGGCAGAAGATAGGATTAGTGAATTAGAATATAGAATGGTAGAAATAAATGAATCAGAGAGGATAAAAGAAAAACGAATTAAAAGAAATGAGGACAATCTCAGAGACCTCCAGGACAATATTAAATGCTAAAACATTCAAATCATAGGGGTCCCAGAAGAAGAAGACAAAAAGAAAGACCATGAGAAAATACTTGAAGAGATAATAGTTGAAAACTTCCCTAAAATGGGGAAGGAAATAATCACCCAAGTCCAAGAAACCCAGAGAGTCCCAAACAGGATAAACCCAAGGCAAAACACCCCAAGACACATATTAATCAAATTAACAAAGATCAAACACAAAGAACAAATATTAAAAGTAGCAAGGGAAAAACAACAAATAACACACAAGGGAATTCCCATAAGGATAACTGCTGATCTTTCAATAGAAACTCTTCAAGCCAGGAGGGAATGGCAAGACATACTTAAAGTGATGAAAGAAAACAACCTACAGCCCAGATTATTGTACCCAGCAAGGATCTCATTCAAATATGAAGGAGAAATCAAAAGCTTCTCAGACAAGCAAAAGCTGAGAGAATTCAGCACCACCAAACCAGCTCTCCAACAAATACTAAAAGATATTCTCTAGACAGGAAACACAAAAATGGTGTATAAAATCGAACCCAAAACAATAGAGTAAATGGCAATGGGATCATACTTATCAGTAATTACCTTAAACATAAATGGGTTGAATGCCCCAACCAAAAGACAAAGACTGGCTGAATGGATACAAAAACAAGACCCCTATATATGTTGTCTACAAGAGACCCACCTCAAAACAGGGGACACATACAGACTGAAAGTGAAGGGCTGGAAAAAGATTTTCCATGCAAATAGGGACCAAAAGAAAGCAGGAGTAGCAATACTTATATCAGATAAAATAGACTTTAAAACAAAGGCTGTGAAAAGAGACAAAGATGGTCACTACATAATGATCAAAGGATCAATCCAAGAAGAAGATATAACAATTATAAATATATATGCACCCAACATGGGAGCGCCGCAATATGTAAGACAAATGCTAACAAGTATGAAAGGAGAAATTAACAATAACACAATAATAGTGGGAGACTTTAATACCCCACTCACACCTATGGATAGATCAACTAAACAGAAAATTAACAAGGAAACACAAACTTTAAACAATACAATAGACCAGTTAGACCTAATTGATATCTATAGGACATTTCATCCCAAAACAATGAATTTCACCTTTTTCTCAAGTGCACATGGAACCTTCTCCAGGATAGATCACATTCTGGGCCATAAAGCTAGCCTTGGTAAATTCAAAAAAATAGAAATCATTCCAAGCATCTTTTCTGACCACAATGCAGTAAGATTAGATCTCAATTACAGGAGAAAAACTATTAAAAATTCCAACATATGGAGGCTGAACAACACACTGCTGAATAACCAACAAATCACAGAAGAAATCAAAAAAGAAATCAAAATTTGCATAGAAACTAATGAAAATGAAAACACAACAACCCAAAACCTGTGGGACACTTTAAAAGCAGTCCTAAGGGGAAAGTTCATAGCAATACAGGCATACCTCAAGAAACAAGAAAAAAGTCAAATAAATAACTTAACCCTACACCTAAAGCAACTAGAAAAGGAAGAAATGAAGAACCCCAGGGTTAGTAGAAGGAAATAAATCTTAAAAATTAGGGCAGAAATAAATGCAAAAGAAACAATAGAGACCATAGCAAAAATCAACAAAGCCAAAAGCTGGTTCTTTGAAAGGATAAATATAATTGACAAACCATTAGCCAGACTCATCAAGAAACAAAGGGAGAAAAATCAAATCAATAAAATTAGAAATGAAAATGGAGAGATCACAACAGACAACACAGAAATACAAAGGATCATAAGAGACTACTATCAACAATTATATGCCAAAAAAATGGACAACGTGGAAGAAATGGACAAATTCTTAGAAAAGTACAACTTTCCAAAACTGGACCAGGAAGAAATAGAAAATCTTAACAGACCCATCACAAGCATGGAAATTGAAATTGTAATAAAAAATCTTCCAGCAAACAAAAGCCCAGGTCCAGACGGCTTCACAACTGAATTCTACCAAAAATTTAGAGAAGAGCTAACACCTATCCTGCTCAAACTCTTCCAAAAAATTGGAGAGGAAGGTAAACTTCCAAACTCATTCTATGAGGCCACCATCACCCTCATACCAAAACCTGACAAAGATCCCACAAAAAAAGAAAACTACAGGCCAATATCACTGATGAACATAGATGCAAAAATCCTTCACAAAATTCTAGCAATCAGAATCCAACAACACATTAAAAAGATCATACACCATGACCAAGTGGGCTTTATCCCAGGGATGCAAGGATTCTTCAATATCCGCAAATCAATCAATGTAATACACCACATTAACAAATTGAAAAATAAAAACCATATGATTATCTCAATAGATGCAGAGAAAGCCTTTGACAAAATTCAACATCCATTTATGATAAAAACTCTCCAGAAAGCAGGAATAGAAGGAACATACCTCAACATAAAAAAAGCTATATATGACAAACTCTCAGCAAACATTATCCTCAATGGTGAAAAATTGAAAGCATTTCCTCTAAAGTCAGGAACAAGACAAGGGTGCCCACTTTCACCATTACTATTCAACATAGTTTTGGAAGTTTTGGCCTCAGCAATCAGAGCAGAAAAAGAAATAAAAGGAATCCAAATTGGAAAAGAAGAAGTAAAACTCTCACTGTTTGCAGATGACATGATCCTCTACATAGAAAACCCTAAAGACTCCACCAGAAAATTACTAGAACTAATCAATGATTATAGTAAAGTTGCAGGATATAAAACCAACACAAAGAAATCCCTTGCATTCCTATACACTAATAATGAGAAAACAGAAAGAGAAATTAAGGAAACAATTCCATTCACCATTGCAATGGAAAGAATAAAATACTTAGGAATACATCTACCTAAAGAAACTAAAGACCTATATATAGAAAACTATAAGACACTGGTGAAAGAAATCAAAGAGGACACTAATAGATGGAGAAATATACCATGTTCATGGATTGGAAGAATCAATATAGTGAAAATGAGTATGCTACCCAAAGCAATTTATGGATTCAATGCAATCCCTATCAAGCTACCAATGGTATTCTTCACAGAGCTAGAACAAATAATTTCACAATTTGTATGGAAATACAAAAAACCTCGAATAGCCAAAGCTATCTTGAGAAAGAAGAATGGAACTGGAGGAATCAACCTGCCTGACTTCAGGCTCTATTACAAAGCCACAGTTATCAAGACAGTATGGTACTGGCACAAAGACAGAAATATAGATCAATGGAACAAAATAGAAAGCCCAGAGATAAATCCACGCACATATGGACACCTTATCTTTGACAAAGGAGGCAAGAATACACAATGGATTAAAGACAATCTCTTTAACAAGTGGTGCTGGGAAAACTGGTCAACCACTTGTAAAAGAATGAAACTAGAACACTTTCTAACACCATA
The DNA here is from genome assembly GCF_032452875.1 of Bos javanicus. Lineage (NCBI taxonomy): Eukaryota > Metazoa > Chordata > Mammalia > Artiodactyla > Bovidae > Bos > Bos javanicus. Next base: position 33,120,787 of record NC_083896.1, read on the forward strand.
CACAAAAATAAACTCAAAATGGATTAAAGATCTCAACGTAAGACCAGAAACTATAAAACTCCTAGAGGAGAACTTAGGCAAAACATTCTCCGACATACATCACAGCAGGATCCTCTATGACCCACCTCCCAGAATATTGGAAATAAAAGGAAAAATAAACAAATGGGACCTAATTAAACTTAAAAGCTTCTGCACAACAAAGGAAACTATTAGCAAGGTGAAAAGGCAGCCTTCAGAATGGGAGAAAATAATAGCAAATGAAGCAACTGACAAACAACTAATCTCAAAAATATACAAGCAAGAGCTACAGCTCAACTCCAGAAAAATAAATGACCCAATCAAAAAATGGGCCAAAGAACTAAATAGACATTTCTCCAAAGAAGACATACAGATGGCTAACAAACACATGAAAAGATGCTCAACATCACTCATTATCAGAGAAATGCAAATCAAAACCACTATGAGGTACCATTTCACGCCAGTCAGAATAGCTGCGATCCAAAAGTCTACAAGCAATAAATGCTGGAGAGGGTGTGGAGAAAAGGGAACCCTCTTACACTGTTGGTGGGAATGCAAACTAGTACAGCCACTATGGAGAACAGTGTGGAGATTCCCTAAAAAACTGGAAATAGAACTGCCTTATGATCCAGCAATCCCACTGCTGGGCATACACACTGAGGAAACCAGAAGGGAAAGAGACACGTGTACCCCAATGTTCATCACAGCACTGTTTATTATAGCCAGGACATGGAAGCAACCTAGATGCCCATCAGCTGACGAATGGATAAGAAAGCTGTGGTACATATACACAATGGAGTATTACTCAGCCATTAAAAAGAATACATTTGAATCAGTTCTAATGAGGTGGATGAAACTGGAACCTATTATACAGACTGAAGTAAGCCAGAAAGAAAAACACCAATACAGTATACTAATGCATATATATGGAATTTAGAAAGATGGTAACAATAACCCTGTGTATGAGACAGCAAAAGAGACACTGATGTATAGATCAGTCTTATGGACTCTGTGGGAGAGGGAGAGGGTGGGGAGATTTGGGAGAATGGCATTGAAACATGTATAATATCATGTATGAAACGAGTCGCCAGTCCAGGTTCGATGCACGATACTGGATGCTTGGGGCTAGTGCACTGGGACAACCCAGAGGGATGGTATGGGGAGGGAAGAGGGAGGAGGGTTCAGGATGGGGAACGCGGGTATACCTGTGGCGGATTCATTTCGATATTTGGCAAAACTAATACAATACTGTAAAGTTTAAAAATAAAATAAAAAAAAAAAACTGGTTGCCCTATTCTTTCCATAGAATTTTCCTAAATTTAAAGAGAAGTCTTATTTTATTTGTATTTATTTCACTTTTTAAATTCCTGGTGTTACTTACTGTATTTAAACTTTTTCTCATCTGGTTTTGCTCTTTTATTATACTTTCTTCTTTCTTCCCCTCTATATGCCTATGTGTGTATGTTTAGTCCTCTGCATTATTTCTAACTTCTTATTTGTCTATTTATCTTATTAATGTTTAGACTATCTTTCACTACTTTATACACACATGTATACACACCTATATGTTAGGTAATGGAATTTACTGTTCTTATCCTGTTTTTCTTATGATTTAGTTTTAATTATTTTATACTTTTAATCTTTCCTTTTTCTTTGACATGTGAAACAAGAACATATTTTAAATATTAAGAAATACTTTTACTACTGTCGGAGAACATGGTTTGTGATAGCAATTCTCTTGATATTGGTTAAGATTTGTTCAGGAATACAGAAGTAGTCAATTTTTATAAATATTATATGTGTAATTAATAAAGTATTTGTCTAATATAGATTTTCCAGTCAAATGTTAATTTCACTTTTTTGTGTCCTTATGATTCTAGTGTGTTTTTATGAAGACTATATAATAACTTAAATGATTATATATATAAGTAATTTAAAAAGCATTATTTAGTGGTTCTTCTTTAACATCAATATATCTCTGATTCTCAAACTAATTTAAGAAGTTCCCCTGGGAAGAATATGCTTTATTTTTTATCTGATGCTAGAACTTCAGGTTGATATTATTCAACAGAACACAATTAGAGCAGTGTGAGAAAATGTCAAATTTTTCATTCAATAAAACAAAGCTGGTTATTTCTGTGGGCTTGGAATTCTAAAGATGTTTATGACTGCACCATAAAGTCAGTTTAAAATTTTGAGCGTAAATAGTTAAATATGAGAGCTTCTATAATTGTATGTTAGATATTATTCATTTCTTATGATATTTATTTTTATGATAGGCTTTACATTATTGCATCTAAAGTAGGAATACTTGCTCTATGTACTGCAGAAATGCTTTTGGAGGGTAGTTAGCAAGTAGATGTGGTGTTTTGGTCATTAATATCATCTAACTGAATAAATTGGACTATTAATGTTCAAGAACAGTTTTCTAGGGAGCAGAAGTATAGACCGTGAACTTCCAGATGTTCTAGCTGGTTTTAGAAAAGGCAGAGAAACCAGTGACCAAACTGCCAACATCCGTTGGCTTATCAAAAAAGCAAGAGAGTTCCAGAAAAATATCTATTTCTGCTATATTGACTATGCCAAAGCATTTGACTGTGTTCAGTTCAGTTCAGTCGCTCAGTCGTGTCTAACTCTTTGTGACCCCATGAACCGCAGCACGCCAGGCCTCCTCGTCCATCACCAACTCCTGGAGTTCACTCAGACTCATGTCCATTGAGTCAGTGATGCCATCCAGCCATCTCATCCTCTGTCATCCCCTTGTCCTCCTGCATCACGTCCTCCCAGCATCACGATCTTTTCCAACGAGTCAACTCTTCGTTTGAGGTGGCCAAAGTTTTGGAGTTTCAGCTTCAGAATCAGTCCTTCCAATGAACACCCAGGACTGATCTCCTTTAGGGTGGACTGGTTGGATCTCCTTGCAGTCCAAGGGACTCTCAAGAGTCTTCTCCAACACCACAGCTCAAAAGCATCAATTCTTTGGTGTTCAGCTTTCTTCACAGTCCAACTCTCACATCCATACATGACTACTGGAAAAACCATAGCCTTAACTAGACAGAACTTTGTTGGCAAAGTAATGTCTCTGCTTTTTAATATGCTAGCTAGGTTGGTCATAATTTACCTTCCAAGGAGTAAGCGTCTTTTAATTTCATGGCTTCCATCACCATCTGCGGTGATTTTGGAGCCCCAAAAAATAAAGTCTGACACTGCTTCCTCTGTTTCCCCATCTACTTCCCATGAAGTGATGGGACCAGATGCCGTGATCTTGGTTTTTCTGAGTGTTGAGCTTTAAGCCAACCTTTTCACTCTCCTCTTTCACTTTCATCAAGAGGCTCTTTAGCTTCTCTTTACTTTCTGCCATAAGAGTGGTGTCATCTGCATATCTGAGGTGATTGATATTTCTCCCACAATCTTGATTCCAGCTTGTGTTTCCTCCAGCCCAGCGTTTCTCATGACGTACTTTGCATATAAGTTAAATAAGCAGGGTGACAATATACAGCCTTGACGTACTCCTTTTCCTATTTGGAACCAGTCTGTTGTTCCATGTCCAATTCTAACTGTTGCTTCCTGACCTGCATATAGGTTTCTCAAGAGGCAAGTCAGGTGGTCTGGTATGCCCATCTCTTGAAGAATTTTCCACAGTTTATTGTGATCCGCACAGTCAATAAAGCAGAAATAGATGTTTTTCTGGAACTCTCTTGCTTTTTCCATGATCCAGCAGATGTTGGCAATTTGATCTCTGGTTCCTCTGCCTTTTCTAAAACCAGCTTGAACATCAGGAAGTTCACGGTTCACGTATTGCTGAAGCCTGACTTGGAGAATTTTGAGCATTACTTTACTAGCGTGTGAGATGAGTGCAATTGTGTGGTAGTTTGAGCGTTCTTTGGCATTGCCTTTCTTTGGGTTTGGAATGAAAACTGACCTTTTCCAGTCTTGTGGCCACTGCTGAGTTTTCCAAATTTGCTGGCATATTGAGTGCAGCACTTTGTGGATCATGACAAACTATGGAAAATTCTTAAAGAGATGGGAATACCAGACCACCTGACCTGCCTCTTGAGAAATCTGTTTGCAGGTCAGGAAGCAACAGTTAGAACTGGACATGGAACAACAGACTGGTTCCAAATCCAGAAAGGAGTATGTTAAGGCTGTATATTGTCACCCTGCTTATTTAACTTATATGCAGAGTACATCATGAGAAACTGATGGGCTGGATGAAGCACAAGCTGGAATTACAATTGCCAGGAGAAGTATCAGTAACCTCAGATATGCAGATGACACCACCCTTATGGCAGAAAGTGAAGAATTAAAGAGCCTCTTAATGAAAATGAAAGAAGGGAGTGAAAAAGTTGGCTTAAAACTCAACATTCAGAAAACTAAGATCATGGCATCTTGTCCCATTACTTTATGGCAAATAGATGGGGAAACAACAGAAACAGTGAGAGACTTCATTTTTTTGGGCTCCAAAATCACTGCAGATGGTGACTGAAGCCATGAAATTAAAAGATGCTTGCTCCTTGGAAGAAAAGTTATGACCAGCCTAGGCCCATATTAAAAAGCAGAGATATTACTTTGCCAACAAAGGTCTGTTCTAGTTGAGGCTATGGTTTTCCCAGTAGTCATGTATAGGTGTGAGAGTTGGACTACAAAGAAAGCTGAGTGCTGAAGAATTGATGCTTTTGAACTGTGGTGTTAGAGAAGACTCTTGAGAATCCCTTGGACAGCAAGGAGATCCAACCAGTCCATCCTAAAGGAAATCAGTCCTGAATATTCATTGAAAGGACTGATGCTGAAGCTGAAACTCCAATACTTTGGCCACCTGATGTGAAGAACGGACTCATTGGAAAAGACCCTGATGCTGGGAAAGACTAAAGGCAGGAGGAGAAGGGGATGACAGAAGATGAGATGGTTGGATGGCATCACTGACTCAGTGGACATGAGTTTGAGTAAAGTCTGGGAGTTGGTGATGGGCAGGGAGACCTGGCATGCTGCAGTCCATGGAGTTGCAGAGAGTCGGACATGACCGAGTAACTGAACTGAACTGAAATAATAGATACACAGCAGAGTTAGCACCCAGCTTTGGAATTCAGCTTATACTTGTCTTTAGTTCCCTCCTTACTGAGTTGGTTCTTTGGGGAGACAGCTAGTTAAGTTCACTCTTGAGGAGACAGGCCCTTGGGGCTGGTGATGCTTGTCCAGGCTGCTTCCTTAATCTTATATTGCCCTCTCCTCCCAGCTCTGGGGTTCCCATTCAGGAGCTTCAGCTGTGAAGTCCTGCTCTGTGGTACTGGCTTGGCAGAGCCTCTTCCTGCTCTGACCTTCTCTGTCACTGAAGCAGACATGAATTGTTCTTTAGTCAATGACTCTTACCCTGTGCCCTCCTCCTTTCCCAGGCTGTTAGCCTCTTCAACAGGGATCATCTTGCAGTGCCCATCACCCCCAGAACCTGGGCTAGGGCTGAGCCCACACTCAGGGCTCCACTAAGTAACACTGATGGATGGGGTGATAGCTTCATCCAAGAGAAGGAAATGACAATGTCCTTTTCTCCTGAGGTTTTATAATATCCTTATTGAGCAAAATATATATGGCACCAACACTGAGTCCCTTGACTGTGTGTATACCTATGTAAACCTTGTTGGTCTGTGAAATCCAAAAGTCTTGGATCCGTAGCTCTAGTGGATGGACCCTAAGTCTGCGGGACTTAGGAATCATTTAGGACAATAAAAAATAGATTCCTGGACCTTGTCCCAGGCCCAAGGAACTGAAAAATGAGAGCCCAGGAAAGCTGTTTTTAAAAAAGACATGCAGATTATTCTGATGTGGGTGGTATTTAAATTAGGCCTCAAACACTGGGGAGAGTTTGGACATGGGGTGTTGGAGGTGGGTACTGGCAGGAAGAAGCCTCCAGAGCGAATGTGTGAACAAAGGTGGAAAAGAGGAGAAGCAAGTTTTGGAGTTGTCAGTGGACCACACGGACCAGATAGATGGTCTGTACAAGGGAGCAGATGAGGTGCTGACCAAAAGGTAGGTGGTGGTTCAATTGTGACAAACTGAACCTTTACCAAGAATACTAGAACCTCCTCCAAGGGAGAAGAAAGAAAATTACTGAATTCCTTACATGCAAAAATCATTGTCTTTGGGCAGAACAGATAATGTCCCATATATTATATTATTTTATTTTTTTATGGATTTATCTATTTTAAATGCATATTGTTTGGATTAACACAACATAACATTAATATATAGAAAAGCTTTCCTGAATTCTAGGTAGTGTTTGGTTATTTTTAGCAGATCTTAGAGTACAATTTTCATGATGTGAGACGCTATGAGTTATTTTAACCAAAAGATTGAGACGGGCTTGTGGATTCAGGGGGACCCCCGTTTGTTTGGGTAGTGGTGGTTGTTCAGTCAGTAAGTTGTGTTTGACTCTTTTGTGACCCCATGGTCAGGCTCACCAGGCTCCTCTGTCCATGGGATTTCCCAGGAAAAAATACTGGAGTGAGTTGCCATTTCCTTCTCCACTGTTTGGATGGCATCATTCTTTTATTACTTTTTCTATTGAAATATGTTTTACATATAAATATGTGCAACATGTTGACTTGATACATTTTTATGCTGTAATGTGATTGCCGTTGTTCCAATAATTAACACCTCCATCAATTTACATAATTATCGTTTCTTTTGGTGGTTGGAATAATGCAGTTCTACTTTCTTAGCAAGTTTGATGATTATAGTACATTATTATTGTCTATGTTAACTATACTGTGCATTTGATCTCTAGGACTTATTTCCTAACTTGTTGCGGATTTGTACTCTTAACCTCTATCATATCCCTTCACCTCCTATCTATTGGTAACCATAATCTTACTCTCTGCTTTACAAGTTTGGCTTTTTTAGATTCTACATGTAGTGATATCATACAGTTCTTATCTTTCTCTAACTAATCTCACTTAGCATAATGTGAGCCCAGGAAAGCTGTTTTTAAAAAAGACATGCAGATTATTCTTATGTGGGTGGTATTTAAATTAGGCCTCAAACACTGGGGAGAATTTGGACATGGTGTGTTGGAGGTCCATTCATGTGGTTGCAAGTGGCAGGATGTCCTTTCTCAGACTGAGTAGTATTCTGTTATATGTACCAGAATATACAATACACAATCAAGGAACTCAATGAAGATGCTTATAGGACATTTAGGTTGTTTCCATGTTTTAGCTATTATAAATAATATAGCTATTAATTTAATATAAATAATATGGGATGTACAGGTACCTCCTTAATAACCAAAGAAACCCTGAGAAAAAAGAACAAAACTTGAGGAATCCTATTTCTTGATATCAAACTATACACCAAAGCTATAATAATAAAAACAGTAAGTGCTGACATTAAAAACAGACACAGAGACCAATGGAACAGAAAGAGCCCTCAAATTAAACTTCTATATATACAGTCAGCTAATATTCACCAAGAGAACCAAAACCCAGTAGGGAAAGTATAGTCTCTTCAACAAATGGTGTTAGGAAAACTGGATAACCACATGTAGAGCATTGAACTTGGACCCCTATCTTATGCCACTCACAAAGAGTAACTCAAAATAGATAAAAGACTTAAAACCTAAGACCTGATAACTTAAAACTCCTAGAAGGAAACATAGGGAAGAAACTCCTTGCCATTGGTCTTAGCAATGATTTTTTGGCGATGAGACCAAAAGCATAAACAAGAAAAGTGAAAAACAACAAATGGGACATCAAACTTAAAGCTTTGGCACAACAGAAACAACTAACAATATGGAAAGGCAACCCTGGGAGTTTGAGCAGAAGACTAATGGATGCTCAGGGTGAACTGAGGAAGGGAACTACTGAAGATGGAGACACCAGGGAGAAGGCCACTCAGACAGCTCCAGAATGAAGTAATGAGGACCTGCAGGAGGCAAACAGCAGTGGGTTTGAGGACAGCATCATATCTTGTGGCCTGGCTAGGAGTCAGCTGCTGTCTTGTTTTTTTTTTTTTTTTTTTAAGATTTTTTTGATGTGGACCTTTTTTTTTTAGTTTTTATTTAATTTGTTACAATACTGCTTCTTCTATTTTTTTTAATGTTTCTTTTTGGCCATGGGGCATGTGGGCTCTTATCTCCCCAACCAGGGATCGAACCTGCACCCCCAGCATTGGCAGAACTCTTCTACACTGGACCAGCAGGGAAGTTCCTCCCTACTCTTCTTCATCACATGTCTGTCCTTTACAGACCTGCCCAAACCCCCATGTCTGCACCAAGCTATATGTTCTTGAGGCAGGAGATGTACCTTATTCTTCTCTGTGTGCAGAGTCCTGGCAGACCAACTAGTAATAAGTAATTATTTATCTTGCTAATGATGATCATTCCACATAATGCTTCTGGCTTGAAAAGACCCTCCTGAACCCAGAAATGTATTTCTCAGGATCAAAGTATAGTCCTGGGTGAATGAGGGTAGGAGAAAATGGACCAGAGAACAGTCTACTAATAACTCAAAGAGATCAGATTTAAAGAAGCAGCAATCCTTTAATCCCAGGCGATATTGCTTCTGCTGCAAACCCTGGAGTCCACATCACCATGCAGATGAGCCCTGGCTGCAGTCTCCAGCCACCTGATCCTCAGAAGGGGCAGAGAACATTAGCTGTTCCATAAGTGGGCACAATGGGCTGTTTGGGTGGGGCAGGACACTGTCATTTAAGCCACAGCATGCCTCTGTCTCTCTTGGAGCAATTGATGTGATGGAGATGTAGAGAACCTTAACCCTAGCTTGGCACAGAGGCAGCCTGATATTCCCCAAGGCTCTTCTACCCAGAAATTCTGCATTATAGACAGAGGAACCAGTATGCAAACCTGCGGTGAGGAAGGGCCACTGAGGCATGTGGCATGGTGACAGAGCAATGGAATTTCCTGGAGGAGGGACATTTTTGGCATCATATCTAGACTTCCTGTCTCAGGCAAGACTACACTGTGGTCTTCTTTCTCCTCTTTATGTCACCTGTATTTCCATTTTTCTGGAGGAAAGTAATTCGTGCATGTTCAGTTGCTCAGTCACATCCGACTCTTTGTGACCCCCCTGGACTTCAGCCAGTCAGGATCCTCTGTCCATGCAGTGTTTCAGGTAAGAATACTGAAGTGGGTCACAGTTTCCTCCTCCAAGAGATCTTCCCAACCCAGGGATCAAACCTGAGTCTCCTGTGATGCCTGCAGTGGCAGGCAGATTCTTTACCGCTGAGCCACCTGGGCATCCCATACCTAGAAAAGTGCTAAATTCCTTAACTTGGGATATCTGGTTTTCTGTAATTAACAATAATCTTTTTACATTCATACACCTCCCCTTTGTTAAAAAACTTCTGTATAACCTGGTTCCTCCCCTCACCTCCTTGGAGCCATTCTTTCAGAGTTACTTGAGATGCTGTCTCCTGGGCTTAAAGTCCTAAAAATTTGTACCAAATAAAACACAACTTAACCTTTAGGTTGTGAATATTTTTTATGTTGACACAGGGGTAAAGAAGTAACATGAATGATCATTAGCAGAGACTAATTGACCATAGGTTCTCAAGAACTGAAATAGTCAGTTCATCCATGTTCTATTTGAACTCCTAAAGAGAAAACACATCCTAGGTCTGATGAAAAGGGGTGTGTCTTTAGCAATTACCATAAAGTTTTATGGGACCTTAACAAATTCCCTGTTTTCAAAGAAGCACAAGCAATTCTTCAGCTCCAAGGACATCACGAAAATTTGTGTCTCCTGGGTGTTCTTTGGAAGGAATGATGCTAAAGCTGAAACTCCAGTACTTTGGCCACCTCATGTGAAGAGTTGACTCATTGGAAAAACTCTGATGCTGGACGGGATTGGGGGCAGGAGGAGAAGAGGATGACAGAGGATGAGATGGCTGGATGGCATCACTGACTCAATGGACGTGAGTGTGAGTGAACTCCGAGAATTGGTGATGGACAGGGAGGCCTGGCGTGCTGCGATCCATGGGGTCACAAAGAGTTGGACATGACTGAGCGACTGAACTGAACTGATTCTAAGGAAGAAGCCAACTAAGGTGCCTGGAGGAATGTAATCCAGATTCTACCAACCAGCTGCACACTGCTGGGGCTTGAATTCAGAAGTGAATCCCATGAGGAGGCAGCTACATGTAAGGGGATGCTTATCTGAACTGCAAACTTGGTGAAGGCAGGGGATTCTTCACATGGGCAGTTGTAACCTTTCCATCATTTGGTTCCAGGGATTACAGGGGCCATGTAGCATCTGGTTGTGATGGTTTTGCTAGAGAAGCTGTTGAGTGTGGCTGCTGCAGCACTCAGATTCTGTCTTTCCAGCTTTCCTGGAAATTTGCTGAGCTCCCTAACATTCTTTGCTGGGAGAAACACCAACAACCTGAGATATACAGATGATACACTGTAATGGCAGAAAGTGAAGAAGAACTAAAGAGTCTCTTGATGAGGGTGAAAGAGGAGAGTGAAAAGTTGGCTTAAAACTCAACATTCATAAAACTAAGTTCATGGCATCCAGTTCTATCACTTCACAGCAAATAGAAGGGGAAAAAGTAGAAGCAGTGACAGATTTTATTTTCTTGGGTGCCAAAATCACTGCTGACAGTGACTGCAACCATGAAATTAAAGATCTTGCTCTTTGGAAGGAAAGCTATAATAAACCTAGACAGCATATTAAAAAGCAGAGATATCATTTTGCTGACAAAGGTAATATTGTCAAAGCTATGGTTTTTTCCAGTAGTCACATACAGATGTGAAAGTTGGACCATAAAGAAGGCTGAGTGCCGAAGAACTGATGCTATAGAATTGTGGTGCTGGAGAAGACTCTTGAGAGTCCCTTGGACTGCAAGGAGATCCAACCAGTCAATCCTAAAGGAATTCAAGCCTGAATATTCACTGGAATGACTCATGCTGAAGCTCCAACACTTTGGCCACCTGATGCAAAGAGCCAACTCACTGGAAAAGACTCTCATGCTGGGAAAGATTGAAGGCAAACGGAGAAAGGGCAGCTGAGGTTGAGATAGTTACATAGCACCAACTCAATGGATATGAATTTGAGCAAACTCTGGGAGATATCAGAGGACAGAGTAGCCTGGCATTTTGCAGTCAATGGGATCTCAGAGTCAGACACGGCTTAGCAACTGAACAATAACAATTTATGACAAGATAGCTCTGTCCATGGGGTCACAAAGATTCGGACATCGCTGAGCCACTAAGCACAGTCTAAAGCATACAATGCTGAAGGATAGTCTCTTCAATAAATGATGTTGGGAAAACTGGACAAACACATGCAAAAGAATAAAACTGGACTCCTGTCTCACACTATCCACAAAAATAAACTCAAAATAGATTAAAACCCTTAATGTAAAACCTGAAACCATAAGAAAGCCGTGTTTCTTCCTAGAAGGAAACATAATGAGTAAAATTCCTAAACATCAGTTTTGGAAAAGATTTTTTTAATTTGACACCTAAAGCAAAGACAACACTAACAAAAAGCAAGCATAAACAAGTGGGACTATATCAAGCCAAACATTTTCTGCCCAACAGAATGAAGACAACCTATGGAATGAAAATATTTTCAAATCATATATCTGATAAGGGGTTAACATCCAAAATGCAGAAAGAATTCAAACAACCCAATAGCAAAAAACCAAAACAAAACAAATGAACAACCTGTTAAAAAGCGGGCTGAGAATCTGAACAGACATTTTCCCCCAAAGAACACAAAAATGACCAACAAGTTCATCAGTAATCATCAGGGAAGTGCAGATCAAAAGCACAGTGAGATATCCCCTCATACAGGTTAAATGGCTGTCATCACAAAGACAAGAGAAAGGTGTTGGTGAGGATTTGGTGTATGCCCCCTGATTTCAGTTCATGCTCTAGCATGCCCCTCTGAGCAGCTCCTCTCCCCCAGCTGCCCCTCTGTCACCTCTGACAGTGAGAGCTTTGAGTGATGGGGAACACATGTGGTGACGTAAGTGTCCTGTCTCAATGCCTTTCACGGGGCTGGCTGTTTTGTACCCTAACCCGAATGTTACTATGTCAGAGGTCCTCGACAGTGCCTTCTGGGAAAAGCAGAGTGTGCCATGGCCTAGAGCAATGAGGAAAGCAGTGTTAGTCGCTCAGTCATGTCCAACCCTTTGTGACCTCATGGGCTGTAGCCCACCAGGCTCCTCTGTCCATGGAATTCTCCAGGCAAGAATACTGGAATGGGTTGCCATTTCCTTTTGCAGGGGATCTTCCTGACCCAGGGATTGAACCAAGGATTCCTGCATTGCAGGTAGATTCTTGATCATCTGAGCTACCAGGGAAGCCCTAGAACAATGAAGGCCTCCATTCAAATATTCCAAAATACCCCAGGCTTCCAGAAAGACAGAATTCTGAGTGAACACTGCACCTGGGGCATCTGAAACTGAGGTAATTGATCCCAGAGTATTGTGTGGACCAGAGAGCTGGGTGTGGCAGAAAGAGTACAGGATTTAGCTGAATCTTGGCTTTGAATTTGTTTCTGCCCCAAGCACGTGTCTTTTCCCCTCCCTTTCAATGGTCTCAAGTTTCCCTTTCAATGGTGCCAAGTGTGTCGAGAGGCATTACATGCACAGCAGCCCAAGAGGAGACTCAGTGCAGACACAATCAGAGCAGAAGTAAGAGTAATCTTGGAGACAGAAACGCCAACCCATTCCAGTATTCTTGCCTTGGGAAATCCATGGGCGGGGGAGCTATAGTCCAGAGGATTGCAAAGAGTCAGACGTGACTGAAGCAACTTAACAGGCAAGCATAGGAGTAATCTGGGAGGGCTTCCTTTAGGAGGTGAGTCTTACCAAGGACTTTGAATGTGCTAGACCACAGTCACCCTGGAAAACACACAGATGCCAAGGTTACCCCAGGGGCCACCGGCAAGTCCCCATCCTCCACTTCATCTGGGCTTGGCCTCCTTGGCTCCCACTTCAGGCCTTTGGGGAGAGGTTGACATTCACTAACAAAGGGATCCTTTGAGAATCCTGGGAGCCCAGAAAGAAAAGCACGATCTGGACTCTCCATCTGCCTGCCTGGCTGTTGTGTAAGAGCCGCAAGGGGAAGAGGAGCAGTCGGCCCAGGGTGGCTCACAGTGGCTGCAGTCAGTCCCCAGCCGCAGAGAAGCCAACTCCGCTGGCTGACAGGCTAGGCCTCTCCCACAGGCCTTCCCTGGGACTAGACAAAGGAGGAATAGAGAACAGGAAAAGGGCGGAGGGTGCAAATAAAAATTAATTAACACTATTTTTCTTTCCCTTTCTGAAGGTAATCCGTTAATCCTAAGAATTGGGATGCATGCCTGCCCCTTGGTCCATAACAAAAAGGGAAGGTCAGGAAGAATCCATCATGTTCAAGATTCTCACCTGTTAGATTTACTTTTGTCAATGGCTCTTTGTGTGGCAAACTCCTGTGGAGTGAAATGGGCCTTCTTGGCTTGGACTAAGATGGGACAGTCATGGCCAAGGATGGCCATCACCAGGAAAGTTTTGACTTGGACAAATTGGCAGCTGCAGGAAAACTGCATGTCAGGACTTGAGTTACTGAGGGAAAAAGAGGGAGTATGATTGTTTCTCAAGTGCTTTCCAAATAAATCTTTATTCCATCAACAGGTTTTTCTCTATAGCCCATTACACTCCACTTTTTCACTGCTTCCATCCAGGGACCTTGTTAGGGGTTAAAAAGGTTCTTTTTGAGGTCTTTGTCTCTAGGCTCCAACATAATCAATATAGGAAAGCGTTTACCATCCTGGCCTCCACAATTTGGAAATGGGCAGAAGGAGGAAGAAAAGGGATGACTGGAAAGGAAATATGAAAAGTAATTTGGAACCAATCGGAAAAACCGGGAAGCTACTCTCATGCTTAACCTAAGTAAATGGACCACCATTCCCTTGGTTGTTCAAGTCAGACACTTGTGTGAGCATCACTGGTCCCTTCCCCCACCCCCTCTGCATCCATAGTGAGGGATCAAGCCATTGTGGCCTCTTGTCTGGGTTATTGGAATGGTCTTAAATGATCTCCTGATCTAACATATCATTGTCCTTCAATCTAACTTGCAAATCACGACCAGAATTTTTTGTTCAACTACACAACTCGATCATATTTCTTCCCTGGTCTAATGGCTCCCTACTGCTTTCAGAATAATTTCCAAACTCCTAAGTACGGCAATACTTTGGTTACCTGATATGAAGAGCCAACTCATTGGAAAAGACCCTGATTCTGGAAAACAGTAAAGGCAGGAGGAGAAGGGGACGACAGAGTACAAGATGGTTGGATGGCGACACCGAGGACATGAGTTTGAGCAAACTCTGGGAGATGGTAAAGGACAGGGGAAGCCTGGCTTGCTGCACTCCATGGGGTCATAAAGAGTTAGACATGACCTAGTGACTGAACAACAACGTAGTATGGCAATGTCTGGGACTCCAGGGTCCAAGCTCACCAATCATCTGCTCTAATCCCTTCTTATAATAGATGAAGACAATGAAGCTTTGGAAAATGTAGTGACTTGCTTTTGCCCAAGGATACCAAGATATTCCAGCAAAACTAATCCCAGAAGCACAAAAACCCAGTCAAATACTCCTTCCACGCCGTTCATGGCTTCCTGTCACCATCAGAGAGGAAGTGGGGGGAGGGACTGAAACCCTGCAAGGCTCTGAAAAAGCCCTTTCTCTCATCTGTGTCTGTCATCTCCTTGGCAAACTAGGGAGGACACCAGTGAGCTGTCACAGGGCATGTGAAGCCTTTGGAAAATACAAATCCCTCAGTGAGGAGAGTCTAAGCAATTATTTACTTGTCATTTTGGGAGGGTAAGGCAGGATTAATCTGAGCTCAAAGAATCAGGGTAAAAACAAAGGTGTCATTATTACTTTAATAATGATAATCATTTACTAATCTGCAGACTCTATACAGGTATTACTCCACCCTCGAGTAGTTTACCTGTTACAATTGGGGCTAAGCCAGTGGTGAAGGTGGAGAAGAGAAGGAGCCAGGTGATCGACACTGTGAGGGTCAGAAGGTAGGAAAACAAACTGGAGAAAGAAAGGGTGCTGATGTGCTGCTGATGGAGGGAGAGTGCGGATGGTCCGGCAGGCAAGACATTTTACAGTCGTAAAAGTCATAAGCTGTTTCTCTTAGGGAATACTTTATAGTGGAACTCACATTTCTTATTTTTCTTTAAAAAGACTATAAAAAAACACATCGGGTCTTAGTTATGACTTGCAGGATCCTTCGTTGTGGCGCATGGACTCTAGTTGTGGCATGCAGGGGGCTCACAGACTCAGTACCTGTGGCTCACAGGCTTTGTTGCCCTGTGGCGTATGGGATCTTAGTTTCCTGACCAAAGATTGAACCAGTGTCCCCTGCCTTGCAAGGCAGATTCTTAACTACTGGATTACTAGGGAAGTCCCTCTCATTTCTCTTGTTGTTGTTTAGTAGCTAAGTCCTGTCTGACTCTTTGTGACCCCATGGACTGTAGCCCACCAGGTTCCTCTGTCCATGGGATCTGCCAGGCAAGAATACTAGACTGGATTGCCATTTCCTTCTCCAGGGGATCTTCCCAACCCAGGGATCGAACCTACATCTCCAACATTGGCAGGCAGATTCTTCACCACAGAGCCACCTGGGAAGCCCCTCATTTTTTCTTATTAGGAACCAAAAACAAGAATGTTAAGTGAACTGCCTAAGATCCCACAACTTGTCAATGACAGAATTTGAACTAGAACTTGAGTCTTTTTATAGTTAGTTGTGTGCTGGTCCAAGAAGAGCCTACATGGGTGCTGGACAATGTAGCACTTTGGGGAAGAGAAGGGCCAGAAGATAAGGTGTTAGGATGTAGGTCTAGGGGCTAGTTCACCACCTTCCCCCTCTCCCCCAGTGCATTTCAAAAAATATAAAAGGGCCCAAGTGTGAGGAATGGGCTTCCCTAATAGCTCAGTTGGTAAAGAATCCACCTGCAATGCAGGAGACCCTGCTTTGATTCCTGGGTAGGGAAGATCCACTGGAGAAGGGAGAGGCTACCCACTCCAGTATTCTTGGGCTTCCCTGGTGGTTCAGCTGGTAAAGAATCTGCCTGCAATGGGGGAGACCTGGGTTCAATTCCTGGCCAGGGAAGATCCCCTGGAGAAGAGAAAGGCTACCCACTCCAGTATTCTGGCCTGGAGAATTCCATGGACTGTATAGTCCATGGGGTCAAAAAGAGTCGGACACGACTGAGTGACCTTCACTTTCACAAGTGTGAGGAATAGCCAAAATCCTCACTTCTGGGGCTGTCCAAATCAAACTGGCATCTAAAAGTGGGAGAGAAATTGTCGGCTCTCAGTAAGAGAGTGTGTTGCTTCCTCTGGAGCTTTTCAATTTTTCCAGGAGTGAGAACTCATATAAAGGAGGAAGAAAATAAAAGACATCATGAAAAACTGCCTTCTAGCAATTGTCCTCTTTTCTTGAGTCAAGCATCCTCAGGTCTACGTATTCTCTCGGTAGTGTGCACTTCTTCTTGGCAGCACCTACCACTGAGGTGACTTTACCTGGAGTCGTGGGGCTACTTGAGTAACACCTGCTTCCCTTGCTGGACTGCAAGTGTGGTTGGGGCAGAAACGCCCTTGGCCTTTTCTTTGCTGCCTAGTATGGAGTTTGGCACTCTGCTGTAGTTAAGATGTGCCACCCAGGGTGCCACCCAGATCCACTTCAGCGAAGAACTTGCTGCCCACCTGTGGGGAACTCAGTCAGCACAGAGCCTCCTGCTGTCAGCATCTTTAGGGTCTGGTTCCACTGCACAACAGCATCTCTGAAGGTCATACCTCCCAGGTGGGGGGCACTCTACAGTGGTGAGCGAGTGGAGCAGGGGGTAGTGAACTGAATGGTGACCCCCCAAAAGATACGTCTGGTCCTAACCCCCAGACACCTTGTAAATGACACCTTATTTGGAGAAAGGGTCTTTGCAGATGGATTTAAGTTAAGGTTCTCAAAATGAGGTCATTTGGGGTTTAGAGTAGAACCTAAATCCAGTGACAGATGTCCTTATAAGAAAAAGGCAGGGCTTCCCTGGTGGCCCGGTGAAAAAGAATCCGCCTGCCAGCGCAGAATACATGGGTTCGATCCCTGAGCCAGGAAGATCCCACATGCTGAGGAGCAGCTAAGTCCATGTGCCACAACTACTGAGCCTGTGCTTTAGAGCCCGTGCTCTGCAACAAGAGAAGTCACAGCAATGAGAAGCCCATACACCGCAACTAGAGACTGGCCTGTGCTTGCTACAATTAGAGAAAAGCCCTCGCAGCAAGAAGACCCAGCACAGCCAGAAAAAAAAAAAAAAAACAGGCAGAGACTGGAAGGATGCTGTTCAGGGATACCTGGAGTCACTAAAAGTTGGAAGAGGCAAAGAAGTTTACTCCCCATGAACCTTAAGAGGGAGCACGCCGGCCTTGCTGACACCTCATGCTGGACTTCCAGCCTGCAGAACTGGAAGGAAAGATATTTCCGATGTTGCCATTGGTTATGCATCCCTAAGAAACCAACACACGGGCATAAAGGACTGCATCTGGGCCACCGATGACCGGTTCATGCTCTGGTCACTGCTGGGTCCCCGAGGTTCTGTCAGGCCTGAATCATGTGCAGCTTCTTTTTTTGCCCAATCTGCTTTCTTCCTTCCTCCTTTCACAGATTTTGATCCCTAATAAACAACTCACACTCCAAAGTTGGTCTCACTGACGGTTTCTGGAGCACTCAGCATGGCACACTATACTAAGATATTTGTTAAATGAGTAAATTAAGTTGAGAGTGAGTTCCTGCGAAGCAAGCAGAACGGAATGTTGTGCTCAGTCAAGCCCGACTCTTTGAGACACCATGCATTGTAGCCCACCAGGCTCCTCTGTCCATGGAATTCTCCAGGCAAGACTACTGGAATGGATTGCCATGTCCTCCTCTAAGGGATTTTCCCGACCCAGGGAATCAAACCCAGGTCTCCTGAATTGCAGGCAGATTCTTTACCAACTGAGTCACCTGGGAAGCCCTTATCTGGGAGGCGAGAACTATGTCTTATTCATGCTGACAACCTTAAAGTTTAGGACAGTTTAACACAGAATATGTGTTCAATTACAATGTCTTAAAGAAAGAATGCATGAACATATAGATAGTTTGAATTGAATTGATAGATTCAAATGAATTTTGGTAAAAATACTTTTGTATATTTCATGTGAGTCTCCACTGAAGAAGTAGGAAGGAGAGAAAAGAGGGAGGAGGGAGAGAAAGAAGAGAAGAGGGAAGGAGGGTGATCATGGCTCCCTGTGCCCTGAACTCAGCCAAGTATTGTCTTCAGGCTCCTGTGAGGGTAAGAACAGAGGACACAACCTCTGTGAAGGACAGCTTTCCCCCTTGAGGGCAACATTTTTGTTCCTGTAGCGCCAAGACTCTCCCTATCAACATGCAGTAATCATTTCACCACTATGCCCCTAGACACTCTGACATAAATCCTTATGGATAAACATTTTTAGTGTAAAGAGCAAAAATAAACCAGAAGGGACATGTTCCAACAAGGCGGTGGAATGCAGGTAAGGGAGAAAGAATTGCCACTATTTTCAACAGTCGGAAAGTCTCCGTGGAGGAAATGGGATTTCAGAATGACTTTCTATCTCAGCAGGTCTCAGAGAATCAGGGCCTCAGAGGTCATGGACCGCGGCACCTTCTTTTAGAGATGAAGACACTACAGCCCAGAGACAGCAGGGGTTCTGCTACCAGGTGCCCGGAGAAACGAGGCTAGAACCTCATAGTGCTTCCCACCAACTCTGAATGGGGCAGAAGGAAGGAAGGAAGAAGCACAGGAGGAAGTGGAGGAGAGAAGGGGTACTGGCAAAATGAACAAGGTTTTAGCATGTGTAGGGCTTTCCATGTGGCTCAGTGGTAAAGAATCCACCTACCAATGCAGGAGACACAGGAGACCTGGGTTTGAGCTCTAGGTCAGGAAAATCCCCTGGAGAAGGAAATGGCAACCCACTCCAGTATTCTTGCCTGGAGAATTCCACGGACAGAGGAGCCTGGCAGGCTACAGTCCATAGGGTTCAAAGAGTCAGACACGACTGAAGTGACTTAGCACACATGCAAGGGAAGGTAATCACCCGATTCTGGCTTGGGGCTTCAGACAGACTATAGCATTCATTCCCTGTAACAAGGATGTGCTCTCTTCATTTCATCATCCAGGAAGTGAACTCAGAAACATTGGGTGAGTTTCCCAAGTAAAGTGTAAAGTTAGGATTCAAAGTCTAGTCTGACCCCTAAAACTGTGCTGTCCTAGAACAGCATGTTATAAGGGAGAAGGTGAGAATAAAGTGGAAATGAAGGATTGGCTGCGATAGATGGTTTACCTCGGGGAAGCCAAGGAAGGAGAACAGGAGTGGGGATCGAGGAACTCAGGAACCCCCAGAAAAAAGTCTTAAAGCTCAGAGTGATAGGAAAAGGGCACTAGGAGCCGTCTTCTTATCTGCAAATGTCTAAGGAGAGAGGAGATACGGCGGTAGTGTCTGTGTCTGGAGTTGGAGCTAAAAGCTAGTGTTGAAGGTGGAACACTGGGTGGGCAAAGGGGCCGTGATTATCCCCGTGGGGGAGATGCTACTGCCCATCAGTACAGAGGGCATGACTCTGCAAGTGGCAAGAAACAAGTTTCTCGGACCTTTGGAAAACAATAGACAGGAAATGGAGAGGGTCAGAAATAGGAGCTTTCTTAGGAGTAAGGGAGGCCCAGGGGAAATAAGAAGCTATCCTACCAACCTTCACTGGGGGCCCTTGTTTTAATGTCCATCTTCCTCAGTAGACTGAATCTCTGGAAGAGAGTATCTGTTTCCCAGTCCTAGTGGAGTAGACACTCAAGAAACAAACCCTTGGGTGCCTTTCAGCTCCAACAGCCTACACTATTCTGCTATTCTGTTAGCACCATTTTCACTCTAGAAGGAAAAGTGCGCTAGTTGGCCATAATTTTGTCTCTAAAGATGCTCGAAGTAAATAAAAAGTCCTTTCTCTCACCCAGAGAGCTTGTGTCAGGGTAGATAAATAAACACAGATACAAAAATTTCACAAAAGTTACCTGCCCTAAACCCCTATTGTCTGTTTTTCTAGAGTTGTCTGCAACAATAACAATGTTTTTGTATTGTTGGGACTTCCCTGGTGGTCCAGTGGTTAAGACTCTGCACTTCCACTGCAGGGGGCATGGGTTTGATCCCTGGTCAGGGAACTTAAGATCCGGCATGCCTCTTGGTGTGGCCAAAATAAAAAGTATCGATAACTTTCACAGCCACATTTACTGAATGCTTGCTGTCTTTCAGGCGCAGGACTAAAGGCTGTAATCTGCCCAAGTTCACATATCTGGCCAGCAGTGGAGTCAAGGAGAATGGGTGCCTTTGGAAGGGTGATGCGGCATTCAGTTGCCTGCTTCACATGAAGCAAGGCAGTCAGGGCTATCATGGACAAAGTACAGGTGAGCAGGCTTCTCAGTGGAAGGCAGAGGTGCCAAGTCACAGATGGAGGAAGTCTGAAGAAATGGGAGCTTTCTCTGTGGGACTTGACTCCCCACCAGCTGAGCTGATGGCTTTCCTACTTTCTTGCCATGGGTTTTCCTGTAATGAGACTAATTACTGTATTAATCCTCTCTTTGCCAGCAGATGAAGATGCCAAGCCTGCCAGACGGGCTCCTGCAGCTTCCCCTGCTGCTCCAGGCCAGTCGCAGGTTAAAGCCCTGTTGGCAAGAGCTACCTATGGAGCTGGACTCCCAGTGTGGGGCCGCAGGGTGGGGGAGTCAGGTGTGATAGAAAGAATGGAGACTGAACGGAGCACCTTCCCCCATCTGCTGTTTCTATGCTTCCAACTCCTTCCAACTCCTCTTAATGACATCGAGGAAACATTTCCAAGCTGAGCTCAGAAAGCACGGGTTAAGCCCTAAGCCCTGTGCTGGGCAGTGGCTGTTCCAGCACAGAGAGAATCACACTGGCTTCTGTATGTCTGCCTTCCTCATTCCCAAGGAGGAGGTGGAACTTCAGTTGCTAAGACATGTCTGACTCTTTGTGACCCTATGGACTGTGGCCCGCCATTTTCCTCTGAACACGGAATTCTCCAGGCAAGAATACTGGAGTGGGTTGCCATGCCCTCCTCCAGGGCGACTTCCTGACCCAGGGATCGAATGTGCATGTCCTGCATTGCAGGCAGATTCTTTACCTTCTGAGCCACCAGGGAAGACCCCTCACCTTTCTCAATTCCATTGCCAATCATACAGGACTCTCTGACATCTCAGCATCTCTGGGCAGCCCTTCCTTCTCTGAATTCTCTAACAATACACCTCTGGCACAGGGTTTAGCAGAGGTTACACTTCACACTTGAGAATCAATCTGTCGGTTCAATGTGTGCAGGATTGAGCGAGCACCTGATCAGAACTGTAGTGGGTGTTGGAGACAGGGCAGGAGGGAAGACCCAGCTCCTGCCCTAGCAGGAAGACAGATTAACAAATGGCAAGTGGAGTGTTAAGACAGGGCAGGTAAGGACTTCTGGGGTGCAAAGAACAAAGGAACTTATTTGAACCAAAAGATTCAAGGGAAGCTAGCCATTTCTGAATTTTCTTAAAAAAAAAAATTATTGGAGTATAGTTGCTTTATAGTGTTATTTTCTGCTAGACAGCAAAGTGAATTAGCTATATGTATACATATATCCCCTCTTTTTTGGATTTCCTTTCCCATCTAGGTCACTCCAGAGCGCTGAGTAGAGTTCCCTGTGCTACATGGTAGGTTCTCATTAGTTATCTATTTTATACACAGTACAGTATCAATCAATCTATATATGTCAGTCCCAATCTCCCAATTCATCCCACCCTTCTCCTTGGTCTCCCTGTTGTTCTCTGTGTCTGTGTCTCTATTTCTGCTTTGCAAATATGTCCACCTGTTCCATTTTTCTATTTTCTGACTCTTTAGTCATTTGTGCCTGGAAATGTGTCTTCCCTGTAAACTGTATGTGCTTCAAGACGAAGAATCACACATGATTTAGCCCGAATGTCCTTTGTGATTGTTAGTCCATGCAAAATCATTTGAAAACACTGATGGGTTGCAACATGGTTAATATGCTTATTAATAAGCATATTAAGATATTAACATGGTTAATATCCCTGGGTTGGGAAAATCTCCTGGAAGAGGAAATGGCAACCTACTCCAGCACTCTTGCCTGGAGAATGCCATGGACAGAAGAGCCTGGCGGGTAGAGTCCATGGGGTCTTAAAGAGTCAGAAATGAATAACTAAGTGCCTAATACTTTCATGTGTTGGATTTACAGATTACTTAGGGAATTACTGCCATCTTAACAGTATTAAGTCTTCCAATCTATGAATATAGGATGTCTTTCCATGCTTCATTTCTTTTTATTGATGAATAATATTCCATTGCATGGATATAGAACATGTTATTTATCCATTTGGATATCAGGGTTTTTTTTCCCTACCTTTTTGCTATTATGAGTAACATTGCTGTGAGTATTCATGTACATGTTTTTGTGGGGATTATGTTTTCATTTCTTGCATTATATACACAGGGTGAAAATGCAGGGCCATATAGTAATCCTATATGTAACATGTTGAGCAACCACCAGATTGTTTTCCAAAGTGGCTGAATTATTTTACACTTATCATTTACATTCTCAACAATGTATAAATTCCAATTTCTCCACATCTTAACTAGCATTTGTTGTCATCTAATTTAGGCATCCTGGTGGGTGTGAAGTGGAATCTCATTGTGGTTTTGATCTACATTTTCTTGTTGGCTAACGACATTGAACATCTTTTCATGTATTTATGGGCTATTCTTTATCGTTGCTTCAAGGGTTTTAAAATTAATGAAGAGCTGCAGGCAACTCAGGTGGTTGACTGGTCATGACTGGCTTGAGCTATGGGCATTCAAACACAGTGAGCAGGGCCCACCACCCCTCTGGTCAGTTATGAAAGGTGTGGTATGATATGGTATGGTATGGTGTGTAGTGTGGCATGATGTGGTGTGGTATGGTGTGGTGTGTGTGATATGATATGATGTGGTGTGGTATGATATGGATAGTGTGTGGTATGGTGTGGTGTGCTATGGTGTGGTATGATATGGATAGTGTGGTGTGGTGTGGTATGCTATGGTGTGGTATGATGGGGTGTAGTGTGGTGTGGTGTGGCGTGATATGGCGTGGTATGGTGTGGTATGATGGGATGTAGTGTGGTGTGGTGTGGTATGCTATGGTGTGGTGTGATATAGATAGTGTGTGGTGTGGTGTGGTATGCTATGGATAGTATGGTGTGGTGTGATATGATATGGTGTGGTATGATATGGATAGTGTGGTGTGGTGTGGTATGATATGGTGTGGTATGGTGTGGTATGATGGGTTGTCTGTGGTGTGGTATGATATGGTGTGGTATGATGGAGTGTAGTGTGGTGTGGTCCGGTGTGGTGTGGTATGTTGTGGTGTAGTGTGGTATGATATGGATAGTGTGGTGCGGTATGGGTATGATATGGTGTGGTGTGGTGTGGTATGATATGGTGTGGTATGGTGTGGTATGATGGGATGTAGTGTGGTGTGGTGTGGTATGATATGGTGTGGTATGTTGTGGTATGATGTGGTGTATTATGGTGTGGTATGTGTGATTTGATATTATGTGGTGTGATATGGTATGGTATGATACGGTGTGGTATGATATGGATAGTGTGGTGTGGTATGGTATGCTATGGTATAGTATGATAGGATGGTGTGGTGTGGTGTGGTATGATGGGGTGTAGTGTGGTGTGGTATGATATGATGTGGTATGGCATGGTGTGGTATGATGGGGTGTAGTGTGGTGTGGTATGATATGGTGTGGTATGGCGTGGTGTGGTATGATGGGGTGTAGTGTGGTGTGGTATGATATGGTGTGGTATGGCGTGGTGTGGTATGATGGGGTGTAGTGTGGTGTGGTATGGTGTGGTGTGGTATGATGGGGTGTAGTGTGGTGTGGTATGGTGTGGTGTGGTATGATGGGGTATAGTGTGGTGTGGTGTGGTATGATATGGTGTGGTATGGTGTGGTGTGGTATGATGGAGTGTAGTGTGGTGTGGTGCGGTGCGGTATGATGGGGTATCTTGTGGTGTGGTGTGGTATGATGGAGTGTAGTGTGGCGTGGTGCGGTGCGGTATGATGGGGTGTCTTGTGGTGTGGTGTGGTATGATGTGGTGTAGTGTGGTGTGGTATGATGTGGTGTGGTATGGTGTGGTATGATATGGATAGTGTGGTGTGGTGTGGTATGATATGGTGTGGTGTGGTATGGTATGATGGGGTGTGGTATGATATGGATAGTGTGGTGTGGTGTGGTGTGCTATGGTGTGGTATGATATGGATAGTGTGGTATAGTGTGGTATGATATGGTGTGGTATGATGGGGTGTAGTGTGGTGTGGTGTGGTACGGTGTGGTGTAGTGTGGTATGGTATGTCCAGCACAGTTTCCTGCAGCCCAGGGCAGCTGGTCATCCCAGCACAGTAGGCAGAAATGTTCTAATTTAGGAAGTAGTTCATTCTGAGACCAGCTAATCACTGAACTGCTTCCAAAGGAATCTGCCTATTTCCTCCAATCTAAGACAGATAACACACAGAACCACACAGATCCTGGAAACCTGACAAAGACAAACAAGTGACAAAATGCGGCATCCCGGGAGATCCTGAAAGCAGCAGCAGCCCATCTGATACAGGCTTTGTCAGAAAAAGCGCGGGGGGGTGGGGTGGTCCCAGAGAAATGATACTGCCTCCTGAGCATTAGGGGAGCACAGCAGGGAGGCATCTGAATATGTGGGTGCTTGCTGGGCCCCCTGGGGCCTAATGACGAGGTCTGCTAATGAAGAGGTCCAGCTCCTTTCTCAGGGCCCCACGATGTGGCAACTCTGAGAAAGTTCCAGTCTTGAAGCCCCTCAATTATCATTAATCAGTACTGCATCCCAGTCAAAACCAGCTGTGGGAGGAGGTTCAGAATGAAAATCTAGCTGTGACCATCTCTGTCTTGGAACACTGTGAGGCTCAGAGGGAAGCTAGACTTGGGTTGCCACAATCAATCACAAGCCCTGTGTGCTTGGTTGGCATGCTTCTCGATATGTATCATTATTAGGAAGTGGGGGTGGCTGAGTGGCTCAATGGTAAAGAATCCGCCTGCCAGTGCAGGAGACACTGGTTCCATCCCTGGGTCCAGAAGATCTCCTGGAGAAAGAAATGGCAACCCACTCCAGTGTTCTTGCCTGGAGAATCCCATGGACAGAGGAGCCTGGAGGGCTACAGTTCATGGGGTTGCAAAGAGTCAGACATGGCTTAGTGACTAACCAAAAACAAGGTCATTTCCTGCTCTCAAGTAGGTCTCCAATAAGTGCTAAATGAAATAATGGCACAGTCATCTGATGCCACAGAGAAGTCTGAGGCAGAAATCATGACCAGCAGGGATACCATAAGAGCCCAAAACTGATTTTTCCCCAAACCTAGAAATCATCACCAAAGCATACCTGAGCTCACAGGCAATGGGGAATTAATTAGCAGGGTGCCCTTGGCAAGCTTTTGGGGCTAATGGAAATGGATGATGGGAAGTGACATAAGTCAATAGGAATCAGAGACAGAGTAGAAGAGGTAAGACAGTGTCATACTTCCCAAGGTCTCAACAAACCTTTCTGATGCCATGGATGACAAACATGAGCCGTTCACATTCAGAACCAGCCACCTCCAACTGAGGTGTGCTCAGTTCTGACACAGGCCTCGCAAACTCCCATTTCTTTTTCCCTGAAGTTCTCTGTTACTTCCTCAACCATTAGAGCACAGCTGCGCACTCCTATCAACCCCAGTTACTCTGGCCTCTTGACCCTCTAAGTCCTAACTTGAGCTTCCTATATCACTGAGCCACATCCCCTTTCACACACTGGCGAGCAAGATGCCATTGTGTGTAGTGATAGACATAAGGGACCCAGGAGTGGCCACTATATGTACATGGCATCAAAAATGTACAACCAAATCAAGTGTCAGCATATTCTATTGACTAAGCAAACAGTATTCTTGCCTGGAGAATCCCAGGGACGGAGGAGCCTGTTGGGTGCCACCCATGGGGTCGCACAGAGTTGGATACGACTGACGTGACTTAGCAGCAGTAGCAAGCAAACAGGAGGACCTGATAGTAACTGACAAAAGATCAGCAGGCTTCCAGAACTGAAGAGGCCCCATAATGTGTGTGTGTGTGTGTGTGTGTGTGTGTGTGTGTGTGTGTGTAGGAATGAGGGGGAAGATTCTTCCACAGCTGACTCAGCTTCCCAAATTTCACCTGCTCGTACATGGAGCACACAGGTTGGCCTCTGGGCACCATCTGTTCCAGGGCACTGGCGTGTAGAATGCCGTACATCACCCAGTTGTCCTTGGTCTTCCAGTGGGCGGTCATCAGTGCATGTGCAGTGGCACCCCCTGTTGCTTTCACTTGGCTCAGTCCCTTCCTCTTTCCCTCCCTCCACGCATCCCAAACTTAGCCTGAGACAGGGTTATAGCCCCAGCTCCTAGGAGCTCGCATCTCATGAGGAAACAAAAGCGGAGAGCAGGAGTCTTGTGCTTAGAGTCTCAGATCAGGACAGAACTGGAAGGAAATCCCAGTGGTGCCCTGCCCTCACTTTATTCCGGGGAAACTGAGGCCCAGGAAGGTGGTGCCACTGACCCAAATTCACACAGTGGACCTAAGACAAGAATTCAGGTCTTTGCTACTCCCTTAAGCCTTGGCTGCTTCTTCCAAGCTGTGGTTGCTTCAATAACAAGAAATTCGCATGAGCCCCCTCCTTGCCAGCCTCCAAGTCTTCTCGTTGATTCAGTACCTCTGTCCATGACTCCAGGGGCCAAAGACTTGAAAACCCCCTGTCATCATCCTCTGTTGCCCCACCCTCCCCAGGCTGCATCTTCTCCCTTGCTCCCTGGGATCCCCTGCTTCCTATTATCATGATTGCTTGCCTTTTTGACCAAAACTGCCACAAGGCCTTAGATAAACCATCTGTAGAGTAAAATCCCAGCTAGAGTAAGAAATTATTGAACTAACCAAATGTTGCCATATAGACTTGAAACCCCCTTTCCCCCAGAGCAGCCTACCCAGCCCCTGCCCCTCATCCCTCTTCACATCTTTGTTTCCAGGGCCCCTGGCTGTTCTCTTGTTTCAACGAAATGACTGAAATGCCCTACAAGGGACAGCTCAAGATTTGAAATGACTACTATATTGATTCAGGCAAGTTCTTACCTTAGGAATTTTGAACGGATCTGGGCAAAAATGTGTGAACGTTCCAACACACCGACTTTAATCTCATTAGTGCAAATTCAACTGACAGGCACCGAAACAACCCTGGCGGTGGGTGGGGGAGCGGGGGCCTGAAACATGCAGACACTTACAAGGGGCAATTTCCTTTGCACCTGGAGATGAGAAATCACAGTTGTCAGCTGTTGCTTTGAAAGGCAGAAAGATGGGCGATCGGGTCTGAGCTGCACGCAGAGCTTGGACACCTTTTATTCCCTCCCAGGGAGGGGGCAAGAGCACAGAGCAGAGGAGGACCAAGAGGCAGCTCGAATAGCTCACACCTCTCATGAGGGAGAGCAGGGATTAAAGCCATCAAAACAGATCAAACTGTCTCTGCCCCTGGCTCCCCTACAGCCTCCACCATGAGCATCATTCCATCTGCCAACCTCATCAGTGGAAATTGCTGAGAAGTTCTAAACCTTTCTCTGTCCTCCTAAGAGATTAATCGACATTGTACCTGCTCCTTATTTCCATATATCTCAATGACTCTCTAGCAGTAGCTTCAAGAATTTAGACCTGGAAACTTCCCTTCTGGCATAGAATTGCCAGATCTTTATTTTGTTGAGCCAAGATAAACAAAACATCTTGCTAAAACAAAATGAAATGAAAAACAAATCTCTCTCATCAGTATGATTTCTTTCTTTTTTCTTTTTTTAAGGGCACTTTTGAATAGAGAGGCAGCTGTAGAGAATGGACTTGCGGAAACAGCAGGGGAAGAGGGTGGGACAACCTGGGAAGTGGCATGGACATGTATACACCGCAACATATAAAACAGCTAGTGGGAAGCTGCCTTAGCACAGGGAGCTCAGCTCAGCCTCTGTGATGACCTAGAGGAAGGCGGGAGAGAGGCTCAAGAGGGACGGGATGTGGGTATACTTACAGCTGATTCACACTGTTACACAGCAGAAACCAGCACCACATTGTAAAGCAATGATCCTCTAATTAAAAATTAAAAAGGGGGCACTTTTATGCCAAATAAATAAATAAAGCTCTTTATGTAGCTGTTAATTTTCTCATTTGGACATGGTCTTCATTCGGATTGAGGGGATAAAGACCCCACTGGGGGTCTCTGGATATGTCTTTGGATAACTGAAAACTGTATTTCCAACTTCAGTCCCTCCTGCTGTCCCCGACCTGCTTTCCTCCCCTAAAATATACCCTTTAATCAGTCTCAAGAAACCAGACGCATGTGTCTTCCCACTCTCTGTGCCCTTGGAAATGCCCTCCCTGTCCTTGCTGGTGGCTCCTACTCATCCTTGAGCTCCCCTCCTTCTGCAGGCAGAGGGCCACCTTTCCCGCACCTCTGCAATGCAATTAATCATACTGCAGCCTGTTTACACCAAGACATCTGCCTCTTCTTCTGCAGCTCCCTGAGGGCAGAGGTAATCCCTCTGCCATCCTCAGAGTCAAAAGCATCCTGAACAAAGTCCTCCCACCTCCCACCGGCAGGGATGCTCAGCCATTGGTTGAGCAGGGAATGGCCAGCATAAGGGCCACTAGTTCACCAAACAGGCACACAGAACAGCGCAGGTATTACTGAGGCTACACCAAAGTAGCAAACGAGGGCCGTGCCCTTAGGGAGTTTACTTTTAGGGAATTGAGCAAATCAAACGGACTTAAATGAGACAATATAAACCATTCAAAATCCGTGTGACTCAGACTGTGGGCAGAAGAGCTGAGGGAGTTTTAAGTGAAGGAGAAGTCATCGCAGGGTGGGGTTTGCCAGAGACAGTTTCATGGAAGAGTTGAGTTTTAATCTGGGCCTTGAAAGAAGTGCAGAAGTCAAGTTGGCAGACGACAGCAAGGAGCATCAAGGAAGGTAAAGAGTATGACTGGAGGCTGGAAGGAATCAGGCAGTGGCTGATCAGCTGGGTGCCAGGCTGTGGGCACATGATTAAGAATGAAGGGACCCCACAGGGGAGTCCAGGTCTGGTGGGAAACCTTGGATCAGCCAATAGGGGAACCTGAACGCCAAGCAGAGTAATTGGGTTTTACAGCTGGAAACAAAATTTCATTTTTATTGGATAGATTAGGCATCCTCTTGTCCAACCCACCCATTTCACAGATGAGAAAACCAAGGCACAGAGATTTTGTGCATGTCTTCCCCAAGATGCAGGAACAGTGGCATCAGTAGTAAAAGTCAACGCAGTGGCTGATGTTTAGAGAACTCAGACCTGCGGGACCTTGCTCTAAGCAGCTTAGCTGCACACCTCACTTAATCCATAGCATACCTCCAAGGTAGGTAGTCTACTGATGCCCATTTTGAGGCCAGGAAGCCAGAAAGTTGAGCAGCTTGCTCAAGTTCACAAGGGAAAAGGGACAACTGATGCAGTCAGCACTTTGGAACTGATCTCACCAGGTACTAGTGCTAATGGAGAGAACACAGGATTTCCAATCAAAGGACACGCATTGAATTCTGGCTCCACCTCAATCATCATGTGACCTCCGGTGAGTTGCCTAACCTTGCTGATCCTCTGTATCCTCACCAGTACAAAGAGGATAATAATTCCTATCTTACAGGACTTCTGTGGGGATTAAATAAGATTATATGTGTCAAATTCCTGGCACCTAGTACATGCTCAGTCAACACTGGTCCCCTCCCCATCTCCTTCCTTCCAGAAGCCTTGATCCCACCTTCTACGGTCCTGTGGCTGCAACTCCTCCCCTCAGCCACGTCTCCTCCCTTGGACACTGTTCCTCCAGGCTCTGCTGTTCAGCCCTGGAAGTAACTGTAGGGTAGGCGGAGTGGAGGGGGAGTGCGAGGGGAATTGGGCTTTCTGGGTGGCAGGACAAAGCTGCTCACCTGCTTCGGCTTCCCAGGTGGTTCAGTGGTCAAGAATCTGCCTGCCAATGCAGGAGACCTGGGTTCAATCCCTCGGGGTCAGGAAGATCTCCTCGAGAAGGAAATGGCAACCCACTCCAGCATTCTGGCATGGAAAATTCCATGGACAGAGGAGACGGTGGGCTACAGTCCATGGGGTCTCAAATTGCTGGACACAAGTGACTGATTGAACATGAACACTTAGGGGGAAGTGCAGAAAGATCCACAAGTGGACCAGCAGAAAGACACAAGGGGAACCTCCCTAGTGCTCCATGGACTCACCCCTCCCCAGCCCAAGCCCTTGACTTCCTGGGTTTCTGGGTTTCTTGAGGTCCTTATCCTTTGCACACACTTCCACCCCCCACCCCACCCTCCTGCCCCACCATCCTGTCCCACACACTGCCTTCACTCAAACTGTCTTATATGCCAAGTTGTGCTGCTTAATTATTCAATAGGAAGCCTCCAAAAATATGTCTAGGGAGACTGGTTGGGAGGGGTCAAGAAATTATATCAAGAACTTTGCTCAAACAAGGCTGCTTGAGATGGAGAGAGAAGATACATGTATTCTTCCCCGGCTAGGAGATGGGATAGGATGAACAATTCCTCCCTGTACATTTTAAGTGTTTAACAGCTTCTTGGGCTCTCAGTTGCAAAGTACTATCCTCCACCCACTCAAGTGCCAGATAGTTTGAAATTCATTCGCTGGGTTACCAAGTCCCTCTGAAGGACAGGTTACTTAGGTAAACCAAATGGTAATAAATCTGCGTGTTATAGACCCTGTTTCCATCAGGTTTAACTGATGATGGAGGAGGACTCAGAGAAGACATCACAGGGATGGGACTGAGCTTTCTGAAAGCGCCCACTGTGTACAAGACACCGGGCTAGACTTTGTGCTTGCTTTTTCTTACTCTTTCCCACAACCTAGGAAGCTGATGACACTGAAGCACCCAGCCAGTCAGTCCTGGGCTGTGGTCAGCCTCATTTCCCAGCTGTGGACCCAAGACACACTAACCTCTCCCAGCCTTGATGTCCATATTGAAAAGCAGGGACGACAGCACCCATCTTCTGAAGGAGCTCCGGGGATAAAGACTGGAGGGCAGGTACCATCCTGACCTAGGGCTGATGCTTGGGACTGGCTGGGGCTCAGCAGAGAGGCCAGGGAAGTCTGGGGAGGGCTCACCTGGGCCCAGCTCTGAAGCTATCGATTGTGTCTTGATGCATCGAGTTGAGTTTCACGCTGCCGAAAACAAGTGTGAGCTGTTCAGCTGAGCCTGGAGTGCTTGGGAGAGTGTGAGAGAGCCATGCGGCAGAGGTTAGAGTGGCCTACGGCTGCCAGGTCCAGGTCACGGGCCTCTCTGCAAGTGACATGCTGGACCCGGTGATCGCTACAGTTCCTTCCCGCCCAGCAGAGAACCCTGTGTTCCAAAACGAATTCATTTATAGAATCTTAAGAGTCCCGTTCCGGCTTTTCACATATGACAGGCAGCTTAGGACGTACAAGGAAGATTTCTCTCAAGCAATTTCAAAACAAAACAAAGCAAGCTGCAGGCGCTGCCTCGGCCTGGGGTGTTTTCCACTTCTTACCCTGTTCACCTGCATGGGGAACAAAAACAAGAAAAGTTTTTTTTTTTCTTCTTCTCTTAAATAACACACACATTGTCTTTCTACCTGGCTTTCCCTTGGGCTGGGTGCCAGCAAGGTGGATAAGATCTTTAAGGAACTTTTATAATGTCACATACTTATGCAAATTGGCAAAGTGTTTATAGCAACAGGCACCACAACAGCGCCCTGAGGTTTCAATTAGTGAGAAAAGCAGGGCAATCTAAGCGGCTCCAGAGCATGGAGGGTGAGGTTGGATCTAGAACATTTGGGACTCTAGCTTGGCAGCTGCCCGGCCACACCACTCCATCTCCTGAGCCTGTCTATCTGTGTATGGAGATGATGTTGTCATTCCACGTGGAGTGCCCGACAGACCCCGGGCATGCTGGACACACACACAGAGTTGACTGTCCACCAATGCGATTCCGACTTCCATCACATTGACTCAGAGGCCTGTAAGCACTCCAGTCCAAAGGCCCACTGGGCACACACCCACACGCACAGTGCCAGGCAGGACACTGTCCTTCCAGCTAGGGACAGGCAGGACACTGCACTTTCCTGCTGGACAGACCTGGAGGGAGGCCTGGGCCATGCCCCACTCTATCACTTAACTTGTTCTGTGACTCTGAGCAAGATACCAGCCTTGAGTCTTACTTTCCTCATTTATTAAAAAGACAGTAGACCCGTGGTTTGGTCATGCCTATGTGGCGTGCACTGGTCTTGCTGGGCTGCCTGGGAGTTAAATGTTGATGAGGTGGTGCTAGTGGTAAAGAACCTGCCTGCCGATATAGGAGACATAAGAGATGTGGGTTCAGTCTCTGGATCGGGAAGATCCTCTGGAGGAGGGCATGGCCACCCACTCCAGTATTCTTGCCTGACGAATCCCATGGACACAGGAGCCTGGTGGGCTACAGTCCATAGGGTTTCAAAGAATTAGGCATGACTGAAGCAACTTAGTACTCAAGCACTAAAGAACCACCACTGTGCTTGACAAGTCATAAGCTTCAGTGTATCCTGTCACCATACCAGCATCATCTAGGATGAGTCCCAAGTTGTATTTGGGGAGAGGGATTAATAGGCAATATGTAGAAAATGGGTCTGGGATCAGATTCAGGAGTGAGGTGCCAAGCAACGGAGGAGCAGACATGGATGAGGTCTCCGGAACTTTCAGAGGGGGTTACAAGGCTCTGTTTCCAAATTGATTTGTCTTCAGAAGGCCCTCTCATTGTGTGCCATGTGGGGACCAGCAATCCATGAATCACCCCTGGGAAATCCTAACCATGGCCTGAATGGGAGAAGAGGAATCCCAAAAAGGAGCACCTGCAGACTTCCCTGCCGGTCCAGTGGCTAAGACTTCACACGCTCCCAGTGCAGGGGACCTGGGTTCTATCCCTGGTCAGGGAACTAGATCTTGCATGCTGCAATTAAAGATCCCACATGCCGCAACTAGGACCTTGCACAGACAAAAAAATACTTATTTATTTCAATATTTAAAAAGGAGAGAGAGGTGAAGACATCTGAAGAAGAAGCAAAGATAAAGGATTCGGAGAGAAAAGACAAGGACACCCATGTACGCTGGAGCCATCTGGACCCCCCATGAGACATGGATACCCAGGGAGCTGCTGTTCACAGTAGCTCATTTTGAATCGCCATACAAACCTTTTGGGAAGCTGGGCTGGACTGTCCCCACTTCACAGATGCCCACAGTCAGGCACTGACAGGTTCAGCTGCAAGCCCAGGACCATGGGACTAGCAGGCGGTGTACCTGGGATGCGAGCCCAGTGTCTCAAAGTCAAGTTCTAGAGTGTCCTGTGTGAGTGAGAGGAAGACCCATGTGGATTCTAGCAGGCCGATCATTCAAACTCCACTTAGCCTGGGGCAGTTCGATCGTTAAGATCACTTTGGGCTTCTTTTTGGCTTGAGATGTCACCTGATTGTTTTCACTTTGTAGCCTCTTTCCAATGTTTACATTTGGAATGTTGTAAAACTTTGCTCTGTTGAGAGGCATAATTGGAACCTTACCAAAAACACTGCAAATGAGTCTTAGATTTAGTTGAATCAAGTCCCCCCTTCCTGTCTCTCTCTCTCTCTAACCCCAACACTACAAGGGCCTTGGGTACCGTCTTCTGGACTCAGGTTACCCTCCCAGGGCCCTATGACCTCACTGCAGAAATTGCTGAAGTCAGCCTGTTCCCTTCACAGTCCTTAGAGAGAAGGGAAAAATCCCAGGGGCCTGTAAATACTGCAAGAAACAGCACCCCACCCAGCACTCTGTTTAGCTTGGATGAAAAACGTACGCGGTGACAACGCAAAGCGCCCCGGGCAGCGACAGGACCCAGCGATGTTCCTGTATCTCATCGCTGGTTGATTAATTACCAGGCTACATACATGGGCTGTGGAGTCAGGAGTGGTGCTGTGTGTGCTGTGGGATCGTTCTTCTCTCTGCTGCTGTGTGTGCAGAGCCAGGAATCCCTGCCTGCCAAGCGTGAGAGGTGCCAGCGATAAACACTCCAGCCAGGTGGTGGGGACCAATGAGGGACAGAGTGGAGGCCGCCTGTCACACCCGACCTTCTCAAAGCCGGCTCTCAGCACCTGGGGTGGTATGTGGAGGAAGGCCTTTCTCTTTTCTCTGTTTTGATGGCTGGCTTTTGGGTTTTGTTTTTGTTTTCCCTGGGAAACCAAAAGGCATGGCCTTCAGCCCCAGACTGCAAGAGTGGGGTCTCTTTCCCTCTTAACTCAGTCCCTCAAAGACCACTGATGAATGCTTTGTTGTGTACACAGCATTGGGGTGAGACCATGGAAGAAATGAGGTCTGAGGGCTTCTCACCAGGAGCTCACAGGCCAGCTGAGTGATGAGATCCTCCAACCAAGCAGAGGGGGGAAAGATAAGACAGGGTAACATCCCAGGGAGCTATAGTGGACGTTGGTCATTTGTGTCAGCTCTGTGGGGGCATCACCCTTCCATGCGGCAGATGGTCCCAGAGGGGCTGGCCACCACCATCTCCTATGTCCTCACCCCTAGCAGAGGAGTAAATGAGGAAGCTACGCTTTTCTGCAGAGGATCTGCAGAGTAGGGACACAGAGAAAATAAACTGAGGTTCATAAGGGTTTAACTTCCTTCAGGTTACTGCGTGGGAGGACTGAGCCTTGAATCTAGGTTTGTCTGACTCTAAGCTTGTGCTCTTCCTCATGGTATCACTTTAACCTCCAGAAAACGAAAGAAACAAGGACTAAAGAAGCAGAATCCATCTTCTCTATCCACTCATCTGCTGATGGACACTTAAGTTTCTCCCATATCTTAGCAATTGTAAATAATACTACTATGAACATCAGGGTGCATGTTATCTTTTTGAAATAGGGTTTTTGTTTCTCAGATATGTACCCAGGTGTGAAACTGCTGGGTCATATGGTAGTTCCGGACTTCTCAGGTGGCACTAGTGATAAAGACACTGCCTGCCAATGCAGGAGATGTAAGAGACTTGGGTTCGATCCCTAGGTCAGGAAGATCTCCTGGAGGAGGGCATGGCAACCCACTCCAGAATTCTTGTCTGGAGAATCCTACGGACAGAGAAGCCTGGCCGGCTACAGTATAGGATCCACAAAGAGCTGGACACGACTGAAGCAACTTAGCATGCACACATGCATGGTAGTTCTATTTTTAGTTTTTTGAGAAACCTCCATACTGTTCTCCATAGTGGCTGCACCAGTTTCCACTCCTACCAGCATGTATGAGGGTTTCCTTTTATCCACATCCTTATCAACATTTATTGTTTGTGATGTTTTTGATGACAGCCATTCTGACAGGTATGTGGTGATATCTCACTGTGGCTTTGATTTGCTTTTCCCTGATGATTAGTGATGCCGAACATCTTCTCATGTGCCTGCTGGCTATCTGCATTTTCTCTTTGGAAAAATGTCTATTCAGCTCTTCTACCCATTTTTAATCAAGTTGTCTTCTTGACATTGAGCTGTTTATACATGTTGGATATTAATCCCTTATCGGTCAAGTCAATTTGCAAATATTTTCTCACATTCAATAGATTGTCCTTTCATTTTATCAATGGTTTCCTTGGCTATCAAAAGCTTTTAAGTTTAATTAGGTCCTACTTGTTTATTTTTGCTTTTATTTCCTTGGCATTTTCATAAGTATTGTACTGAGTCCATACACACACACACACACACACTGGAATACTACTCAGCCATAAGAACAATGACATTTTTGCATTTGCAGAAACATGGATGGACTTGAGGGCATTATGCTAAGTGCAGTAAGTCAGCCAAAGAAAGACAAATACTCTATGATCTCACTTATATGCAGAATCTAAATGATACAACAAGCTAGTGAATATAACAAAAAAGAGGCAGACTCACAGATTTGAGTACAGACTAGTAGTTACAATGGGAAGAGGGAAGGAGAGGTAACCTGGGGTAAGGAATTAAGAGGTACAAACTATTAGATATAAAATAAGCTACAAGGCTAAATTGTATAATATGTGGAATATAGTCAATGTTTTGTAATAACAATAAATGGAATAAAAACTTTAAAAAATGCGAATCATTATGTTGTACATCTGTAACCTATAGTGCATACCAACTATACTAAAAATATTTAAATTTAATTTTAAAAAAGAAATGGAACCCAGAGCTTCCCATAGGAACTGCTCTGCAGAACTGCCAATGCCAAAAGATGACCTGGAATATGCTGTCATGAAACTTAGAGGGGCCAGAAATGATTTGAAAAAAAGGATCTAATCCAACCCTCAGCTCCTAATATTGAGCAATAGACTGAGGGTAGCAGCTGTGCTTTAGTTCACTTTTCTCCCCAGTGTCTAACGCTTGCTTATCCAACGGTCTAATACGATACCACTATTTCCTTGGAACAGCAGAGTGATTAAAAGCATGGGCTTTCAAGGTGCAAAGGTCTAGGTGTAAATATCTCCTTCATTGAAAAAAGGGAGCTTTTTACATGGAAATCATTGAAAAGGATCCCCTTCTCACACCTTCAAAAATCAATACTGAATAGATTAAGAATATAAATATCAAGGCAACATTTGAAAACTTTCAGAACTAGTGAGTATCTTAATAACCTTGGAATAGGAAAAGATTTCTTAGTCAAGACATAAACATTTCTAGTTATACAAGAAAAGATATATAAGTTTGACTATATTATAACTAAGAATTTCTATTTGTCCAAAGAGTCTCCAATGGGAGGGAACCCTCCTACACTGTTGGTGGGAATGTAAACTGGTTTAGTCATTATGGAGAATAGCATGGAGGTTCCTTAAAGAACTAAAAATAGAGCTACCATATGACCCTGCCATCCTACCCTTGGCATGTATTAGGAGAAAAACATGATCTGAAAGGATACATGCACTCCAATGTTCATTGCAGCACTATTTACAATAGCCAAGACATGGAAGCAGCCTAAATGTCCATCAACAAAGGTAAGATGTGGTACATATATACAATGGAATATTACTCAGCCATTAAAAAGAATGAAATAATGCCATTTGCAGCAACACGGATGGACCTAGAGAGTGTCATACTGATTGAAGTAAGTCAGACAGAGAAGGAGATATATCATATGACATCCCTTATAATATGTGTAATCTAAAAAGAAATTATGAACTTACAAAATAGACAGAGACTCACAGACTTAGAAACCGAACTTATACTTGCTGGGGGGAAGGGATAGTTAGGGAGTTTGGGAAGATCATGTACACACTGATATATTCAAAATGGATAACCAACAAGGACCTATTTTACAGCATATGGAACTCTTACTCAATATTATATGGCAGCTTGGATGGGAGAGGTTTGGGGGGAGAGTGGATACATGTATTTGTATGGCTGAATCCCTTTGCTGTTCATCTGAAACTACCACAACACTGTTAATTGGCTATCAGTTCAACTCAGTCACTCAGTCGTGTCCAACTCTTTGTGACCCCATGGACTGCAGCATGCCAGGCCTCCCTGTCCATCACCAACTCCCAGAGTTTACCCAAACTCATGTCCATTGAGTCAGTGATGCCATCCAACCATCTCATCCTCTGTCATCCCCTTCTCCTCCCACTTTCAATCTTTCCCAGCATGAGAGTGTTTTCAAATGGGTTAGTTATACACATCAGGGGAGCAATGTATTGGAGTTTCAGCTTCAGCATCAGTCCTTCCAATGCATATTCAGGACTGATTTCCTTTAGGATGGAGTGGTTGGATCTCCTTGCTGTCCTAGGGACTCTCAAGGGTCTTCTTCAACACCACGGTTTAAAAGCATCAATTATTCACCGCTCAGCTTTCTTTATAGTTCAACTCTCACATCCATACATGACTACTGGAAAAACCATAGCTTTGACTAGATGGACCTTTGTTGGCAAAGTAATGTCTCTGTTTTTTAATATGCTGTCTAGGTTGGTCATAACTTTTCTTCCAAGTTTTTTTCCAGGCAAGAGTCTTTTGATTTCATGGCTGCAATCACCATCTGCAGTGATTTTGGAGCTCCCCAAAATAACATCTGTCACTGTTTCCACTGTTTCCCCATGTATTTCCCATGAAGTGATGGGACCAGATGCCATGATCTTAGTTTTCTGAATGTTGAGCTTTAAGCTAACTTTTTCATTCTCCTCTTTCACTTTTATCAAGAGGCTCTTTAGTTCTTCACTTTCTGCCATAAGGGTGGTGTCATCTGCATATTTGAGGTCCTGGCAACCTTGATTCCAGCTTATGTTTCATCCAGTCCAGCATTTCTCATTATGTACTCTGCATATAAGTTAAATATGCAGGGTGACAATATACAGCTTTGATATACTCCTTTCTGGATTTGGAACCAGTCTGTTGTTCCATGTTCAGTTCTAACTGTTGCTTCTTGACCTGCATACAGATTTCTCAGGAGGCAGGTCATGTGGTCTAGTATTCCCATCTCTTGAAGAATTTTCCACAGTTTGTTGTGATCCACACAGTCAAAGGCTTTGGCATAGTCAATATAGCAGAAGTAGATGTTTTTCTAATAGGCTATACCTCCAAACAAAAAAAAAGTTTAAAATTTGAAAAAAAAAGTTAAAAAAAATTTAAAAAGAGTCTTCAATGAAGGTAAAAATATAAGCTACAAACTTGAAGAAAATATCTGAAACATATACAGCCAACAGAAAAGCAGTTTCAAAAATATATAAAGCACTCCTACAATCAAGAAAAACCTCAGCTCAGCATAAAAATGGGTAGAAACCATAAAGAAACATCTAATAGAACAAGAAATACGTATGGAACCAATCATTTCAGCCTGTAGACAGGGAGGAGCTAATGAAATATAATTAAGCAATATGTGGGGTTTGCTTCAAGTTTTAAATAAAAGTTGTTTCATATTTATTTTTAAAAAAGAAACACATGATCAACAAAGAGGCGCTCATCTCACTAATAATCAAGAAGAGATGGATGACATTTTGTCCCCATGAAATACTGATTTACATCTATTTGATCGACAAATCTAAGAAGTCTGACAATACCAAGGTGTTGGATGTGGAGAGGGTCTCATACACATAGCTGGTGGAAGCTGAAAAACCATGTAATGTTATCTTGGAAAGTTGAATGCCTGCATACCCAGCAAATTTAATCGGTATATATTCAATTTCTGTGGGGCTTCTCAGGTGATGTAATAGTGAAGAATCTGCCTGCCAATGCAGAAGACACAGGAAACACAGGTTCGATCCCCGGGTGGAGAAGATCCCCTGGAGGAGGAAATAGCAACACACTCCCGTACTCTTGCCTGGACAGTCCCATGGACAGAAGAGCCTGGTGGGCTGTGGTCCATCGGGTTGCTAGGAGTTGGACACGACTGAGCAACTTCACTTTCACTTTTCACTTTCATGCATTGGAGAAGGAAATGACAACCCACTCCAGTGTTCTTGCCTGGAGAATCCCAGGGATGGGGAAGCCTGGTGGGCTGCCATCTATGGGGTCGCACAGAGTCGGACATGACTGAGGTGACTTAGCAGCAGCAGCAGCCAGTATTCTTGCCTGAAAAATTCCATGGACAGAGAAGCCTAGTGGGCTACTGTCCAAGAGGTCGTAAAGAGTCGGACGTGCCTGAACAGCTGAGCACCCACGCACGCACACCAATTTCTGTAAGGATATACCCAAGAGAAAATTTAGCATGTGTAAAGGAGACAATATACAAACAATAATAACAATTGAATGTATTAAATTACCAAAACACTGGAAACAATCTCAAAACCCACTGAAAAAAGAGTGCATAATGAAATCATAGTGTATTTAGAAAATGCAACATTCTATGACATGAAAACAAAAGGGCCACCGAGGCACTCCTCTGCATGGATGAATCCATGTTGAATGAAAAATCCTAGTCCCAGAAGACCATATACAACCTGAGAGACTTTTTATAAAGTTCAAAAACTATGGAGAAGCAAATCTAAAACTAAGCCAAGCTAAATATGCCATTGAGGCATGCATATTGCTATTTTTTTTTTAGAAAAAGGCAAGGAAATGGTAAGCACAGTATTCAGAGTGTGAGCTAAGCCACTTCAGTTGTGCCCAACTCTGTGTGACCCTATAGACTAGTCCACCAGGTATTGTCAATGGGATTCTCCAGGCAAGAATACTGGAGTGGGTTCCTCCTCCAGGGAATCTTCAATACCTAGGGACTGAACCTTTGTCTCCTGCATTGCAGGCAGATGTCTTTACTGCTGAGCCATCAGGGAAGTCCCACAGTATTCAGGTTAGTGCTTATCTCTGGGGAGGAGTCAGGGATGTGAAAGAAGAGAACAAAAAGGGAGCTGGATGTTGTTGGTGACATTCTAAACTTGCTTTGGGGTGGGGGGCATCAGACGTATTTATTGTATTATTCAGCATGCATACATGCATAAAATAAAGTAGAATAAAAGATGGCCTTTAGTGGATCAAAGGGGATTATGTACCATGAACCAAAGATTATGATTAATCCAATTTTGTGAAACTAAGATCCAGTCAATCAATCAATAGGAAATCCTGGGTCCGTTACATGCTAATTATATGGGCCAGATTAAGTTGCTTTAATACATCTTAATATCAGTCTTCTTGACTGTGGAATAAAACCATGAGCTATTATAAAGATTAACTGAGCAATAAATGGGCACTAATATATTTTTAAAAACAGCTTTACTGAGACATAACTCACATTCCATACAATTTACCCATTTGAAGTTGACAATTTAGTGGTTTTTAGTGTATTCAGAGTTGTGTAACCATCACCACAATCAGTTTAAGAACCTTTTAATCACTCCAAAAAGAAACCCTGTACCTGTTAGCAGTCACTTCCCTTCATGACTTCTCATGTCCTGCTACCCAGCCCTGGGCAACCATGAATCCACTTTCTGTCTCTGTGGATTTGTCTGGTCAGGACATTTCATATACAGGTAAATGCAACCATATAATATGTGGTCTTTTGCAATGGGAACCGATTTTTTTCTCTCTTTCCCTAGAGCAGAAATTATTACAATAGAGCTGTGTGAATGCTTGTTGGCTGTTTGTATTCATATCAGCTGTAATCAGGACCATCTAACATAGTTTTCTTTTAAACAACTGACTACTATCTACCATCAAAACACTGCAATACATTTTCTTATTCATACAAGTCTAACAACACCCTGTGAAGCAGGCATACAGAAGCCAAGCTACTTAGTCACATGAGCAGTTACTGGTTTAAAGCAGTAATCCATACACAGCTCTATCTCTAGAATCTAGAATTTTAATCACTACCTGATTTGTTGTGTTGTTCAGTTGCTAACTGTGTTCAACTCTTTTTCGATCCCATGGACTGCAGCACACTAGGTTTCTCTGTTCTCCACTATCTCCCAGAGTTCGCTCAAACTCATGTCTATTGAGTCAATGATGTTATCTAACCATCTCATCCTCTGCCCTCAATCTTTCCCAGCATCAGAGTCTTTGCCAACAAGTCTCTCCAGATCAGGTGGCCAAAGTATTGGAGCTTCAGCTTCAGCATCAGTCCTTCCAATGAGTGTTCAGGGTTGATTTCCTTTAGGACTGACTGGTTT
Source organism: Bos javanicus (assembly GCF_032452875.1). Classification (NCBI taxonomy): domain Eukaryota; kingdom Metazoa; phylum Chordata; class Mammalia; order Artiodactyla; family Bovidae; genus Bos; species Bos javanicus. The sequence continues at coordinate 33,162,593 of NC_083896.1, forward strand.
GATCTCCTTGCAGTCCAAGAGACTCTCAAGAGTCTTCTCCAGCACCACAATTCAAAAGCATCAATTCTTCAGCATTCAGCCTTCTTTATGGTCCAACTCTCACATCCACATGATGACTGGAAAAACCATTGCTTTGACTATGCTGTGACACATGCTTTGACATAGCTATGACATATGACATATGCTTTGACATAGCTATGACATATGACATATACTTTGACATAGCTATGATCACCTGATAATGCCTCTGTATATGATGAAATGCTATTCTTATTTTTTATAGTCAGGAAGGGTGTGTAATCAGTTTCATTTTAATACAACGACTTTTATTTTTCCTGCTGAAGCTGAGTTGCAGTTTTCACAGGGATGGAGTAGTGGTAAGGGTTTGGGTATTCTTTGCCTGAAATAAAATCAATCCAGTATTAACCACAAAGACCTACTGTACAGCACAGGGAACTCTGCTCACATGATGCAGCAGCCTGGATGGGAAGGAGTTTGAGGGAGAATGGATACATGTATAAGTATGGCTGAGCACCTTTGCTGTCCACATGAAACTATCACAACATTGTTAATTGGCATTAGTTCAGTTCAGTTCAGTCGCTCAGTCGTGTCCGACGCTGCGACCCCATGAATTGCAGCACGCCAGGCCTCCCTGTCCATCACCAACTCCCGGAGTTCACTCAAACTCATGTCCATCAAGTCGGTGATACCATCCAGCCATCTCATCCTCTGTCATCCCCTTCTCCTCCTGCCCCCAATCCCTCCCAGCATCAGAGTCTTTTCCAATGAGTCAACTCTTCGCATGAGGTGGCCAAAGTACTGGAGTTTCAGCTTTAGCATCATTCCTTCCAAAGAACACCCAGGACTGGTCTCCTTTATAATACTCCAACTTAAAGAAAAAGTTGTTTTTTTTTTAAAAGTCATCCAATAGCTAACCTATTTTTCTCTAAAAAAACTTACCTGTGGGAAGAGTGGCAATTATCACTCAGGAAAACATGTGCCAATGGATGAGTAGGAGGTTGTTGACTTAAAGGGTTGGTTGGTGAAACAGAGAGCTTGCTAAGTCCTGAATTACTGCTGTTAAGGATGTACCTTCCTGTTCTGATGTTCCTGTGAGTCAGAGAAACAGGAGCTAGTGTTTTATGGGCATTGGGACAGATTTTCTCAGAGTGTCTGGCAGCTATCACTGAGTCGGGGGGACCGATGAAACCTAATTTAACATGTATGTTTAAACTATTATGCATATTGTTACTCTATTAGGCCTTGGAGATTCCACAATTTCTTTTTAAAAATTTATTTATTTTTAATTGGAGGATAACTGCTTTACAACATTGTGTTGGTTTACACTAGTTTTACAAAGCAGGGAATGCTGTATTTACTTTGATTATACATTGATTTGAAGGAGGGGATGCTGCTTTTGGAAGTGTACTTTCCCACAGAAAGACACAAAATTCATGGCCCCTTCTTCCCTCTTTAGCCTCAAGGGAGCTTAACAGAGACTGATTAAGCAAGGAAAGCCATCAAAGCTTCAAAGCTCAGAAATCCCTGGGCTTGAGTTGAGTTTTAGGTGAAGGGTTCATGTTGGTGTCAAACCAGTTTCTGCCATCTCGTCACTGTGCATACTGACAGCCAGGGGACATGCACTCAGGTCTGAGATCCGAGGAAAGAAACACCTGGCTGCAATTACCTGCAACTATATGGTTAACTTTTTTAAAAATTAATTTTTAATGGAGTATAGTTGCTTTACAATGTTGCATTAGTTTCTGCTGTAGAGCAAAGTGAATCAGCTTCATGTATACGACTGAGTGACTTCACTTTCACTTTTCACTTTCATGCATTGGAGAAGGAAATGGTAACCCACTCCAGTGTTCTTGCCTGGAGAATCCCAGGGACGGGGAGCCTGGTGGGCTGCCGTCTATGGGGTCACGCAGAGTGGGACACGACTGAAGCGACTTAGCAGTAGCAGTATACATATATCCTTTTTTTTTTAAAGGGAGATCAAGATGGCAGAATAGAAGGATATGAGCTCATCTGCTCTTTCGAGAACACCAAAATCACAACTAGCTGTTGGACAACCATCAATAGGAGGATGTTGAAATCTACCCAAAAAAAGATACCCCACATCCAAAGGAGAAGCCACAACAAGATGGTAGGAGGGGCACAACTGAGGTCACCATAAAGCACTGAGTAGAATTTCCTGTGCTATATAGTCAGTTCTCATTAGTTATCTGTTTTATACATAATGACTGAGTGACTAGCAGACACACATACAGTACATATATATGTCAATCCCAATCTCCCAATTCATCCCACCCACTCCCCCACTTCTCTCTTTGGGATCCATATGTTTGTTCTCTACATCTGTGTCTCCATTTCTGCTTTGAAAAAAAGTTCATCTGTATATTCAGTGGATATTACTCAGCCATAAAAAGGAATGAAACTGTGCCATTTGCAGAGACGTGGATGAACCTAGAGACTGTCATACTGAGTGAAGTAAGTCAGAAAGAGAAAAACAAAAATCATATATTAACACATAGATGTGGAATCTAGAAAATGGTATAGATAAACTGAGGATTTTCATGTAGATCTGACTGACCCCAAAGCTCATTATTATTTTTTTTACTACACTACCAAGAACGAGGGGCTTCCCCAGTGCCTCAGCTGGTAAAGTGCCGGGAGCCAGCGTGAGGAACTCCGCCCGTGGCAAATGTCATGAGGAAGAAGGTTCGGCATACGCAAAGGCAGGATCGAGCCTCAGGAGTCCCCCTGGAAATTCTCGAGCATCTACCTCCAAAACCAGAGTCTGCCTACTTTACTGCTTTGTGCTCTCACCTACACTTCTGACTTTACGGGGGGCTGTCCCCCACCACCATCTCTCTCTCTAAAAAAGAGTTAACTTACAGCTCCAGTTAATAAAATTCCTGGGTGTGACAAGACTGTTTCGACCTACAAACTCCTTTGGAAGTCCTCTAGCCTGCCTGAATAGGTTCTTCCGGCCACATGTGATTGTTCAGAGCCTCCCAACTGTGAGAGGCATGAGATGTTCTAAACTGTCTAAATACAGATTTCTTTGAGCAGTTAAAAGATTGATTAGAAATTGTATTGGTGAAGGGTTTTTCACTTGTTGGGCCAATGTTTGCTGCTAAGTTTCCATATCCCTTACCTACGGTGTCCCTGGCAGTGTATTGATTAATATACTTGGTGTATAGAAATGTAAGTAGTAGCTTTAATGTTTGTAACCTTGGACCCTTGAGTTAATTCTTTTCTTATTATAGCCCACCACACCTTTGCCCTATAGGAATGCAACTTTATCTAATGCTTTTGGAGGGTGGCACCTGACTTTAGAATAATCACCTTTAGAGAAAAATAAGTTTTCTGAAGAAAGGATCTTAAAATGTTAACAGGCATCTTGGCCAGAAGATGATGTAAATCACCTAAACTTTTGCATATGATAAGTTTGAAAGCCTGGCTTCGATTAGGATCAAGGACTGCTGTCCTTGCATGACTCTACCCCTTCCCCATTATCCTCTATGCACAACTTAAGGTATAAAACTACTTTGGAAAATAAAGTGCGAGTTTTGTTCACCAAAACTTGGTCTCCCCATGTAGTTCTTTCTCTCACCTTCTGGCTGAATTTCCATCTGGGGCATGGAGGCTTGTCAAGCCTACTAATTTTGCCTGGGCTTCTAAGATCTGACCGGGGAGGCCTTAGTGTCTCCTCTCCTTCGGGAGAATGGGAGGATGCCTGCGTCCTACGTAGGTGATGCAAATTCCTTATTTTGGAATTTTATTAGCTTTCCACGTAAACCAAGTTATTCAGCCTCTTTTCTCCACTGAGTTTCCTCACTGAGCTATCCTTATTTAACCACTCTTTATATCCTTAATTAACATTTAATTAAGCAATTGTTTCCTGATCCTCGCCGCCAACGTCCCCGCTTCGAATTCCCTGGATCCACCTGGGCTGGATCTCAGCAGTAAAGAACATGCCTGCCAATGCAGGAGACTCAAGAGATAAGGGTTCAATCCCTGGGTCAGGAAGATCCCTGGGGAAGGAAATGGCAACCCATTCCAGTATTCTTGCCTGGAAAATTCCATGGACAGAGGAGTCCGGCGGGCTACAGTCCATGGGGTGGCAAAGAGCCAGACATGACTGAGCACAAATGCATGCATGCACAAAGAAGGAAAAGCGGAAAGTGATGCCTATTTGTGTGTTGTTATTAAGAAGGAAAACCATGTGCCTTGTCATGAGAAAAAATATCATTCCTAGTCAATGATTCCTGACTCTAACATGAGTCAACCATTTCCATGTTAATGTTATTATCTATGGTAATACTAATGTGGGTTACTATTATATTCTTCTAGAAATCATCTCAAGTTTGTAAAACATGATCAGACATCTGTATGGGTTCTCACTATATATAGTGTTAAGTGGAGAGAAGTCTTCTGGTGTTTGTTTTGTCATACTTAGAAGAATATTCTGTGTATAAAGGCCAGAAATCTGACCCTTAAAGACTATTTAAATACTCCATGATGCAACATGCTTATTAATTGATTACTGTATAAGAGTATGAACATTATTATGCCTCCTCTGGCAGTGATAAATCACTTCACCATACAACCACCAGGTTATATTATAATACATGAATCAGGCATTATGGCTAGATGTCAGTTTTCTAGAAAAGAGGTGACATGACATGATAGGTAGGCATCCAATATAAAATGGCAGGTGGTCTCCCTGGTATGCTAAATACCAGAGAGACTAGACATCTGCACAAGATGTTGATACAAAAATGAACAGGTGTATGTGCTAAGTTGCTTCAGTCAGTCCGATTCTTTGCGACACTTTGGGCCATAGCCCGCCAGGCTCCTCTGTCCTTGGGATTCTCCAGGCAAGAGTACTGGAGTGGGTAGCCATTCCCTTCTCCAGGGGATTTTCCCAACCCAGGGATTGAGCACACATCTCTTACATCTTCTGCATTGCAGGTGGGTTCTTTATCACTAGGCACCACCTTGGAAGCCCCCAAATGAACATATCCCTCACCATTTAGTGAAAGACAGGCAGAACTGGGGTGACAGGGCTAATGGGGAAAAGATGAAAATAGCCTTTCTAAATCTCCTCTCCTGGCTCCAAGTTAAGCTCTCAAAAATGCACATCGATGTCCCCTCATAGTTCCTTAGCTAACTAATAAATACATTTCATTTTTAAAAAACCACCTTAACCTGTATTTTCCTCCATCTAGTGCACTGTCTCTCTGATCACCTTCCCAACAAAATTCTTTGAGAGTTGTTCATATGAACTTCTTTTCCCCAGTTCTCTCTCAAACCACTGAAACAGCTCTGAGTACGATCACCAGTGACCTCTGAGCTGCCACATGTAATGTTCAATCCCGGGTTCTTGACCTCCCAGTTATACTTGACAGTGAGCCATCCTCTCCTCCAAGAAACACGTTCTCCACTTCACTTCTAGAACATAAGCGTTACCATTGCACTTGCTGATCTTTTGCAATCGCCTCTGCAACTTCCTAATTTCTTTGACCTCTAGAAACTAGAGACCCCCAAGTTTCAGTCTTTGGAGTGCTTTTGTTCTGCAGATGACTTTATCAGTCCTTCCTGTTTAAATACAATCTATGTATCAACAACCCCACATTCATATCTCCAAGTCTGACCACTCCCTGAATGCCAGACCGGCTTACCTTCTGCCCACTCTACATCTCCACTTGAATATCCAATAGGCAGTTCAAGCCTTACTTGTCCCAAACTGAATGTCTAATCTCCCCAACCCCCCTAAACCTGCTTCACTCATCATCTTTGTCTCAGGTGATGCAACTCCATTCTCCTGATTGTTCGAACCAAATACCTTAGTGCCATCCTTGACTCTTCCATGTCTCCCATATGTCTTAGGAAATCCTGTTGGCTTTACCATAAAAATGTTTCAAGACACTAAGTGCCCCCTCAGCATTTCATGGCTGCTGCCCCACTGAAGCCATGACTGTCTTTAGCTTGGATTACTGATGTTGCCTTCTTGCTGATCTGCCTGCTTCCTCCCTTGTTCCCTATAGCCTGTCCTCTATTACGGCAGCCAGAACCATCCTATGAAAGCCTGAGTCCAATTATGTCACCCCTCCATTTAAAAACATCCAACAGGACTTCCCTGGTGGTCCAGTGTTTAAGAATCCACCTGCCAGTGTAGGCGACATGGGTTCAATCCCTCATCTGGGAAGATTCCGGGACAGTTAAGCCCATGTACCACAGCTACTGAGCCCACACTCTAGAGCCTGTGCTCCCCAACAAGAGAAGCCACTGCAGTAAGAAGCCTATGCACCACAATGAAGAGTAGCCCCTGCTCGCCACAACTTCTAGAAAAAGCCCATGCGCAGCAACCAAGACCCAAAACACCCAAATAAATAATTAAATTTTAAAAATCTTCTCAATCAACAACTTCTCAATTAAAGTCGAGTCCTTACAGGGGTCAAGAAGACCCTATGTGACCTGTCCCCCATCACCCTTCTCAGCTTCTTGTCTCCTACTACCTCATCCACTCACTCATCTCCAGTTCCACCAGCCTCCTTGCCTCTCATAAACATGTCATACTCACATCTGCCTCAGAGACTTTGCACTTACTGTTTCTTCTGCCTGCAGTGCTCAATATTCACCTGGCTCATTCCCTGACTTTATTAAGGTCCCTGCTTACGTGCTGCTGCCTCAGGGAGCCTTCCTGACCCCACTCCTTTGTTCCTTGTCCTCTTAACTGACTTTATTTTTCTTCCTTGCATGTATCACCAGCTGATATTTTCTGTTATCTGTGTGGTCTGTCTGCCCTGGTTTCCCTTCGGTCTCTACGAAGGCTGGAATTTTGAATATTGTATCCCAAATGCTAGAAGAGTCACTGGTGCCTAGTAAGTGCTTAATACATATTTACTGAATAAACGCTTTACTTCCTGGAGAGAGTGAATCTTAAAGACCAGGTAAAAATTAACCAGGCAGGTGAGAATGGAAGAGGATTCTAAGCAAAGAAGGTAGCAACTTGAGGCCACAGTGGTCTCAGAATGTGGCAGAGTAATTATAAGCAGTTCTAAATAAGTCTGTAGGAGCCTCCCCATTAATACTCATGTCTTTTCCATCTAAGGAGTACCTTAACAGTTTTCAAAATTGTTTTCTTTTTCACATACACATAGGAGTTAACTTTTAAATTGATTAAAAACTTCTAAATGATCTTATTTAATCAGTATAGATTTTAGTAAGAAAACATGATGAAACAATAAGAAAATATTTTATCAGAGTTAATTTGGCAACAATTTTTCTTCTTTAGTTTTACAAAAAATAATATGCCTCATGATGGCATTTTAGGTTTAATAAGGAAGGTACTAATTGAGAAATCATATTAATATTTACAGTCAGGGAACACGGGTTTGGCTTTAACCTGGTCATAAAATAGATACTGAGGACCTAATTATACTGTAATAAACCAAATGGGATATTCTATGTAGAGAGAACCGGACATTATAAAAGTATTGCTTTTGATAGTGAAAGTCATCTCTTACATTTGATGTACTTTGAAGCTTTTAAAATAAAATATAACTTGGCTTTTAAACTCAGTAAAGAGATTTCTGTCTCACTGGGAAAAAGAAAAAAATACTCATATCCTTCCAAGGGTTCCTGTAAAGCAAGCCTGCTTCATCCCAGGGTTATCAGGCCAGTGCTCAACTTCTTAAGAGTTCCTTGGACTGCAAGGAGATCAAACCAGTCAATCCTAAGGGAAATCAATCCTGAATATTCATTGGAAAGACTGATGCTGAAACTGAAGCTCCAATACTTTGGCTACCTGATGCAAAGAGTAGACTCATTAGAAAAAACCCTGATGCTGGGAAAGACTGAAATTAGGAGAAAGGGATGACAGAGGACAAGATGGTTGGATGGAATCACTGACTCAATGGACGTGAGTTTGAGCAAGCTCTGGGAGATGGTGAAGGACAGGGAAGCCTGGTGTGCTGCAGTCCATGGGGTTGCAAAGAGTCAGACACGACTGAGAGACTGTACAACAACAACAGCAACTTCTTCTAGGGAGAATCTTGAAGTCTGAGTTGGCTAATTGCTCCCTGGCTCAAGACGTCCCACCTGAGGACCAGAAGCTGGGGGTGGTGGTGGAGTGGGGGTGGGTGGGGGCTGATGGAAAGCTAGGAGGTGAAAGTAGAGGAGAAGGAAGGAGCTCTCAGTTTAATCCTATGAGTTCATTACCCTGGAAAGATGCGTCCAAGTGAGCCATGTCTGGCAAGTAACGGGCCTTGCCCGAGTGACTCAACAGCATCAGCTCAGCAACCACACTGAGTCAGCTGGAAGGAAACAGAGCTCCCCAACCAAGGCCTGATGAGTGAAGCTGAAAAGAGCTCACTGAAAGGCACTGCAAAGCCATTCACAGTCCCAGAACCAAATGCAGAACTAATCCAAAAAGAGGGCATCTTGATCCCTGTTCACAATGCATGTGGGCAAGACAACCAGCACGTGCCAGGAGGCCAAGGTTCCAGCACACTGGGACACAAAGCCCTGCTGAGTGTGTGGTCCATTAGTAGAGGTCCACTGCCTCCCAAAGGGCCTGGGATTTGGATCCTCAGCCTCCGTGCTCATCCCGAAGCACTTTCCCAGGGAGAATTTTTTGCCCCATTTGGCGGATGTGGCTCAGAGAAGCCAAGTCTTGCCTGCAGTCAACCAGCAAGTCAGTTTCCTGAGGTGGGAACCGAGGCCCAGACCTACCAGTCTCGAGTGGTTTCTTGACGGTGTCCTCCCAGAGACTCAGAGGACAGCAGAGGCAAGGGGGTCAGCCCTCCTGCATGGGAACCACGGCGGACAATGGGGACGGGCAGGCGGGTGTGGAGCACTGCAGACCCACCATCACAACAGGGAGAACAACTCAGACCACATCCTCCTGGGGGCGGGGAGGGGATGTTGGTGACATTTTCTTTGTAAATGAACGACATCAGTCCTGAGGTTCGCAGCTGTACAGTCTAAAATGTTGGAGTTGCATGGGGCACTGGGAGACATCAATCCAATTTCTTTTGTTTCCTGGTTGAGGAAATGGAGATGCGGAAAGACTAACTCGCTGTTCAAGGTCACACAGCTGGCTCAGGCCAGAGTGAGGACAGGAGCCCATGTATCTTAAGCGTTGACCCCGTTCTTTTTCCAAACACCACTCTTACAATAATGACCTGTCCTCTGATGACACCATGAAACAAGGTCAACAACAGCCAGTTTCTCTCCTCTGCTTTCCTAACATTAGAATGAAAGTGGAGGACCCTGGAGTGAAGGCGTGGTGTGCTCAGCTCAGACCTGCAATCTAACACTCAAAACCCCCTGAATCTTCCACTCATTTGGTCTTGGAGCCAAGATTAACATAGCCATGGAAAGAAAGGCTGGGAGACTGCAAAGAGGTTCTTGGAGAGCCCGCCCCTGGGAGATGGTGAACTGGGTCTCACCGACATGGTCAGGCTCACTCCAGGGCACAGCTCTACGGCAGATGTGTCTGGAACAGTGTTCTCAGGCTTCCTGCCTGGGCCCTCCATGGCACACAGTGATGAGCATGGCTCTGGGCAGAGGTGGCTGCTGCCAGCGGGAAGCTCTCCCATCACTCACCCACCAGGTGTTCTTCCCAGCAACCACTGCAGCTTGGCAGGAAAACCACAGTGGGGCTGCAGGGCCGGGCAGAGAGGTGCAGCTCCCTCCGCTGTGCCGTCCAGGTGTCAACAGATGGGTTATGGATCTGCCTCTCCCTTAACAAACAAACAGGACTTTTACAGGCTGAGTAATCCCACATGGGGTAAGCCAGACTGTCACTCAGCCAGCTTTCCCAGCCAGGGACTAGCCTCCCTAGGCCCTGTTCCTATAAGGAGAGGTGTTTCCAGAAGGCTGGCCATCCCAGGACAGTAGCAAGGCTGAATGTCCTTCCCACCCATGGAGTCACAGGGAGCCAGGTAGTCCTGGGAGCCACCATGTCCTTTAAATGTCCCCCCAGGCAAGTATCCCTGCCAGTTCCCACAGTCTGCAAGCTCGAGGTTCTATGCAGGTGTGACCCTTCCTCCCATCCAGCCCCGAGAGAGCAGAGAGTGAAAATGCAGATGAGATGGCTAAAGGAAGGAAAACTCTCCCTTGTTGAGAGTGGCCTCAGAACCAAATCTCTCCATCCTTCTCCTGACGGCTTTCAAACCTTGGGGAAATGGGCCAGGAGACAGGCTCTTGGACTATTTTCCTCTTCTGATTCCTGTCCAATATCTGGCCTCTGAGTAAGAGGGGCAGTCTGGCCTGGTCTGGAGGGGCCCCAAGAGCAGGACGAAGATCAGGTAAGGAGCCAAGTCCTGTAGCCCAATGGTCACCGGTGCTGCATATAAGCATGAGAGACCACGGAGTGCTAGACCAGGAATCCGATGTCTGGATGTCACTTACTTTCCTGAACCTCGGTTTCTCCATCTGCAAAATGGGGACAGTAATACCTCTCCCTGCCCTCCTTCAAAGGAGGTAAAAGAGGTGGCCCTGGGGTTTTCACTTGTCCTCCCTACTTCCTGTACACGTTCTACCAGCACCATGCCAGGGACTGTTCCAAGGCGCAACAGATGAGGCAAAATCCCTAACATCAAGGGTCGGGGGCCGGGGGAGAAGCAGACTAACTCCCTGGTCCAGCCCCTGATGGTGGTGGCCTGATTCAGGTGGGGGATACACTTCAGGACAACACACTCTGTGTCAGCCCCGATTAATAAAAACCAGTAACCACGGGAGAACTTTCTGGCTCTTTCTAGCCCAAACACCAGCTGAGCAGCTGGGGAAACCAGCAGTCCAACTCTCTCCAAGTGGTCACCTACCTCTTCCCACCTGCACACGAGGCTGGTTCTCAGCGCAGGGTCACGCTGAGGTGAGCCGTCAATCCGGGCCTGGAGCTGCTCACCTCTGACTTAGTCACAGTCTCCAGGTTTGTTATCTCCCAAGCAATGAATTGGCACTTTTCACCGAGGGATGACTACTGGGCCCTTTAGAGCTTCATTAAGCTCCATGACTTAATGACTCTCCTGTTTAATGGAAGCCAAAGCTGTTTAAGTGGCCACAGCTGCCAGGAACTGGGGTAAAAGAGTGAAACTTCGAGAGCAGCCGCACTAATCTGCCCGGCACCCCTCCCCAGCCCTGATCGTGGCCTGTTTTGACAGCTCCCAGAGCCAGTCCCACTGGGAGCGGCGGGGGCAGCTCCTTTCCCTCACGCTCTCTCCTCCAGCACATCGCCTGCCGCAGGGGAGAGGAAGAACAATCAAGCATTGTCTTGTTCTGGCCCAGTGTGTCAGGGCCTCCTGGAATAAATATTATTTGCCTGGGAGGGAAACTGGCTGAGAGACAGCTCAGGGTCAGGGCTGCGGAGGACGAGAGGGAAGGCGGTGATGTTTGGGTTTGGTTTTATTGTGAGTTTAATCTCTTTCTCCCTGAGTTCTGCACATTTCCCCTGCCTCCCCATCCCGAACGGGCCATTAAGCAGGAAGCCAGTGCTGGGCGGGGGGCTCTGCCAGGTAGAAACAAAAGGAATGTTCTGCAGCGTGTACCCTGGGTTGCTCTCAGCCCAGCTCTGGGTGAGTAAAGGGCGTACACTCCGGGGACTCATGCGGGCTGCAGGCACAGTGGCCCACCTGGCATGGCATGGCAGCCCCTCACACGCAGATGCGCTTTACCCTTCTGCCCTTTACTCCTCAGCAAGTACTGTCTGGGCCCAGCCCCCTCTGTGAGTCTGGGGAAACTGGACCCCAGATACCCCAGGCAGTCAGCACTTACTGAATTCCTACTGTGTACCGTTCACCAGGTGTACTTCCTGTCACCTAGAAAGCTTCATGACTCTCCCGAATGAAGAGCTAAAGACCAACTATTGAATAGGAGACTTGTAGGGGCTGCCCGGAAAGGCCAGGCACCCCCCACTCCTCCTTCTCCCGGCTGTCTCAGGAGAAGGAGTGAGTGGGAAACAAAGGGCCAAGCTGCCTGTGACAGCCACAGGCACTGGGGCATCGAAGGGGCGCCTCTGCTGTGCTGTCCCAAGTCCCCCTTTCCACTAGGAAAATGAATCTTCCCTTTATCCTTAAAATCCACGCTGGGAGCAAGACACATACCCAACAGCCGAAACAAGAGCTATCGATGATTACATGCTTACTCCATGTCGGGCACTGTGGAGAAGGCAATGGCAACCCACTCCAGTACTCTTGCCTGGAAAGTCCCATGGACGGAGGAGCCTGGTGGGCTGCAGTCCATGGGGTCGCTAAAAGTCCCGGACACTTTCACTTTACTTTCACTTTTCACTTTCATGCATCGGAGAAGGAAATGGCAACCCACTCCAGTGTTCTTGCCTAGAGAATCCCAGGGACGGGGGAGCCTGGTGGGCTGCCGTCTATGGGGTCACACAGAGTCGGACACGACTGAAGCGACTTAGCAGCAGCAGCAGCAGCAGTGCTAAGTGCATTACGTATATCATTTCATTTGACAGAAGCATACACGTTCAGTCCACTTCCATAGATGGGAAATGAAGCTTGGAGAGGTCACGGAACTGGTCCAAGCTTACACAGCTACTAAGAAGGCTTCAAACTCACCTTTATCTGCTTCCAAAGTCTTGACCACTCAGAGGTACTTCCCAGAAGTGGTGATGGGTTTGGAAGCCACCCCACACACCCCTGTGCCACTTCTTGTCAGCAAGGACACACTTTTGCCAAGGAGGATGTGTGCTAGGATGCTGGCTCTTCGGGCTACCCTGACACCTTCACTCACTGGGGATCCTTTGTTCCCAGAGGCAGAGTTCCTCCCTGTGGACTTTACTTAATTATTTTTGTGTACAAAATAGTTCATTGCTCTGCTCAGTGCCATGTACAATTACAGAGTTAATACCTGCTTTGTAAGAGTGATAATGATCTCACCACCCAGCCAGTGAAATAAACATTGCCCCCCACCCCTCTTCTTGAGAAACAAAGAGCCAGAGAAGGCCAAGCCATCCAAGCACTTGACATGGGGCACGGAGAACATGGGCGTGAGTCCGCAGACCTGGCATCAGGTCCTGGATCAGCCACACACTAGCCAGGTGTCTGCGGCAAGCCAGCTGACCTCATGAGGCCGTGTTTCTTCAAATGTGGGGGCAGGTCACAGTGCAGACACAATAACCTGATGTGTAACTGTGAAGATCTGGTGAGAAAGTGCCCACAAAGCTCTAAACAGTCTTACCTGGTAGAGTAGGTGTTCAACGTCGGTTTCCTCACTTAGTGCATCTTTTTTCTTTCAATGGAGCTCTCATCATCTAAGAATCTTGATTTACTTCTGCCTTGGGGACATTCCCACCACTGCATGCTGCTGGCAGTCTCAGTGCCTCGGTTTCTGCATCTGTAAAATGGGAAGGAACAAATGACTTAACACACAAAGTCCTTAGAATGGTACCCAGCACATAGTAGTTGTTAAATAATTATAGACATTTTTATAAACATTGTTGTGATTAGTGACTATTATTATTCTTCCTCAGAGTTTTGCAGGGAATAAACAAGATGATGGATGTGAAAACATGTTATCAACTACAAGAATAAGAGTAAGCACTCGGTGGCTCAGACAGTAAAGCATCTGCCTACAACGCGGGAGACCCAGGTTTGATCCCTGGGTCAAGAAGATCCTCTGGAGAAGGAACTGGCAACCACTCCAGTACTCTTGCCTGGAAAATCCCATGGATGGCGGAGCGTAGCAGGCTACAGTCCATGGGGTCACAAAGAGTTGGACACGACTGAGAGACTTCACTCTCTTCACTCACTCACTCGTACACACAGAGAGGGTAACAGGAAAAGACCTGGCCCCAGACATGCACTTGAACAATCTCAAACCGCCCTCCCCTTGACACAAAACACAGAGTTCCTCCTTCAAAGAAACAATCATTCACCTTCTGGTTTTTGTTAGTTTGTTCTAATTTGAAAGTGAAAGTCGCTCAGTCGTATCGACTCTTTTCGACCCCATGGACTATACAGTTCATGGAATTCTCCAGGCCAGAATGCTGGAGTGAGGTAGCCTTTCTCTTCTGAAGGGGATCTTCCCAATCCAGGAATCAAACTGGGGTCTTCTGGATTGCAGGTGGATTCTTTATCAACTGAGTTATCAGGGAAGCCCTCTGTTTCAATTTAGACCAGATCTTTCATGTTGTGTATTTCATGTTGTGTTTGTATTTCATTGACGTATCCACGATCACTGCATAACAAGGGCATTGTTAAAGAAGCATCTGGTCTAAGCAGTCCTTGGATATCCTGATGTGAACAGAGAATACAATTAAGCTGTCTCTCCCTCTCAGGTAATCCAGGTGCAATCTTTCCTGATGGGTTGGAAGAACCAGGCGGGCAAGCCACTCAATGAGGGGGAGTTGCAGATAGCTGATTAATGGCTGGAAGCCCAGTAACACCACCCCTCAAAGGCTTGAAACAGAAGCTCCTGGACCCATCTTTGACCAGGTTTACAGTGAATCTGGTCAATCAGCCAAACAAGAGACACAGGGTGTGGGCTTCCCTGATGCCACAGTGGCAAAGAATCCGTCTGCAATGCAGGAGTCAGGGGTTTGATCCCTGGGTTGGAAAGATCCCCTGGAGGAGGACATGGCAACCCACTCCAGTATTCTTGCCTGGAGAATCACATGGACAGAGGAGACTGCTGGGCTACAGGTCCAATGGGTCACAAAGAGTAGGACACAACTTAAGTGACTTAGCATGCATGCAGGAGACACTGGGTGAGACTTTTTGCCCAGCACCTTGATGGAAACCACGGGGAATGTAAAGCAAGTGCCTAGGCCACAGTCCCTGCCCTTAGGGAGACCACCCAACTGATGGAATAAGACAGATGAAAATGAAAGGATGAGAGAGTCAGAAAATGCAATGATATAATAAAGGCTAGATTTTATGGCCCAGACTGTAAACACTGGCGCATGGAGTAAAGGGAGATGGGTGAGAGCTAGAGGGAGTGGAAAGGCTCACACAGGAAGGGGTTTCTTAGCTGGGTGTGAGTCTGGGTGAGCTTCGGGAGTTGGTGATGGAAAGGGAGGCCTGGCGTGCTGCGATTCATGGGGTCGCAAAGAGTTGGACACGACTGAACGACTGAACTGAACTGAACTGACAGGTGTGTAGGAGTTGCACTGGTGAGAGGGAGAGTGGCAGTGCAAGTTGGGGAAACTGTGAGAGAGGTCTAGGAGGAAGAAGGACTTTCTACAGGGCAGAGGTGAACCGGGCATGTCTGGAGCAAGAGTGCATCCTAACTGCCAAAATTAGCATTCCTTTAAAGAACCAGGAAGATGAACTCTTATCAGTAATAAAACTAGTTGAAGGCGGTCTAGTTTGTTCTAGTTTGTCTCCCATATTAGTGAACTTCAGCAAGTCACTTAACCACCCAAGTGTGACTCTCTTGCCCTGTGAAATGGGGATGATGATACATGTCTAACTGTTCCTATAAAAGGTGCTGATTCCAGGGGCAAGTGCTAATAGGCAGGCAATGAGGGCATTTCTCCCCCAAGCTCCCTGGTAGGTGACTCCAACTCAGGGTCACCGAGTTCTCTTCTCCCTGCAAGGAGGGAGAACCAGGCTCTGTGTGAGTTACCTGCTGTTGACTCTGATCCACAGGGGCTGCAGGAGGAGCCTGTCGAGGGCCCATTCCCCCAGAAAGCAGGACTGCCCCTGCCACGTAGAGACAGGATGGGATACCCTCCAACTTGACGGCTTCTGAACCAAGCCAGGGGTCCCAGCCGGGGAGAGGGGGTCCCTCCTCCTGCCCCTCTCCTCAAGAGGATGGGGGGGGGGCGGGGGGGGTGGGTAGGAGTGGCCTGAGAACTCACAAGTGCCAACTGGCCCGAGGGAACGAAGGTGGCCAGGTACGGAGTCAGATCAGAGAGGAGCCCCAGGAAGAAACCAGCGTGTTCGTGAGCAGACGCCGCGGAGACTGATCCGGTGGGAAATTAACCACCGACTCTGACGCCCCGGAAGGAAGCAGCAGCTAATGGACCAGCCCCGAGGGCCAGGCCCGCACCTCCTGACAGTGTCCTCGGCCTGGTTTCAGGGCCGGGAGTCCAAGTTTCTGCCACGGACCCAGGGCCGAAGCTGTTCCCAAAGCGCTTGATAACCGTTTTCCCCGCGCGTCTCGCACAAACCCGCGCCTCGGGCGCGCCTGTCCTCTTCTCCCACCTGGGCGCCCAGAGGGAATCCTGAAAAGGGAGCGGGAGCGGGACCCTGGGACCCTGGGGGCGCTGCCCACCTGTCTGCAGCGCGGAGCCCAGCTGTGAGAGCGGAAGGGAACGGCCAGTCAGGACTCACGTTCCCCGGGCTCCGCTCCGCGCCGGCCTCCTTCTGGCCGCGCCCGCACGTTGCAGGGGACCCGCAGAGCGGCCTCGCGATAAGCGGCCCCTGGGCGCACGCGCGCGTCTACTGCCCGCACCTGCGTGCTGCGCCTTGGCTTAGGAAGGGACTGCCCCGCAGGGTGGGTGCGTACGCGGGTGTGTGTGTGCGTATGTCCGTGCGTGTGCGTAGACCTGTGCGCATGTGATCACAAGAGAGGGCTGCGAGGCAGGGAGCAGGGCGTGTGCGTTGTAAACAGGGACAGTAAGGAGGTGCCCTAATAGGGACTTCTCAGCAGCCCAAGACTACCTGAAGCCACTGATAGAAACTTCTAGGATGTAGGCTGTTTGAGGGGGGCTTGGTGTTTGATTGTTCACTGCCGTATCCCCAATGCCCGTTACGATACCTAAAACTTAGGAGGCTTTTAATAAATAGTTGCTGAGCTAATGCCTGGATGTCAGGGGTGGAGGGAGGGCATTCTAGAACCAGAGAGAGTGAGAACAAAGCCACATTTCACCCGCTTGGCGATTCTTCCTGGCACCAGCCCTGGCACTCCCTCAAGGCCAGCCCTTCTCCACATCCAGGTGATGCCAAGTTTTCTTTCCCACTCCCATTCTTGCATGTTCTCCCCTTGACCTCTCTGTTTTATGGGTCTCCTGCCTATTACCCTCCGCTGCCAGAGAGGGACAGAGGGGAACGCAGAGGACCCGAGCTCTGCCAGTGGAGCAGTGGCCCGGTGGCCTCCCCATTCTGAAAGCAAAGAGTGGGAGAAAAAAATGCTGGAACATGCAATGGGTGCTCCAGAAATGTTAGTTCCTTTCCCTGAAGAGTAGGCAACATTCTGGGCGTGCCCTTTGTGTGGCTGGGGATTGGTTCTGGTTTGATAATCACCGCCAGAACACCCCTCCTTTTTTTTCCTAAAATGCCTTGAGGGGGATTTAATGGTAGCTGAAAACTAAGGCAAGCTTCATTTCTAAAACATTCAGAAGTTAATATGCTATGAGTCATGTATTCTGCAGAGGCCTCCTTACACTCAGGAGAAAGGTTTTCCAAGTAATTAAACAATCCTGTTGGACCAACCTGAAGTGCCCCAGCTCCTGCTTCCCCACTGTGGACTTTCCTCTGCCCACACCAGCTGCCTCCACAGCTATCCTGGTTGAGATTAGTAAATTCTTCCTTCAGCTGTGGGAGACACTGTGTGAAAACCAAATCCTACAATAACATTTTTCATCACTAAAGGAAGGATCAGGTTTCACCCTCCTCAATCTGATTTAAGGACCTAACAGAAATAACAACCTTCATGGGGTAATTAGGAAATTATCCTCTTACAAACTGGTAGATGTCTCCTTTCTTTTCCGTGGGATGAGATGGGAAGGGTATTATTTTTCTTTTTCCATGGTGAAGTGCCTGCGATTAACCATGCCACCCGGGTAATTGTTCCCTTGTGTGTAAGCTGATAGCCTGCCATTCCGGGGTGTACCTGCCAACGCACTCCAGAATAACATATTACAGCCTCCATGCCCTTCCTGATGAAAGGAAAACTTCAGTCATGTTTAGTTAAAGGAGCTCTTTCAACCTGGCCAGTCAATACCCTAGTATGCTATGCCAAGTTGCTTCAGTTGTGTCTGACTCTTTGATACCCTATGGATTGTAGCTACCAGGTTCTTCTCTCCATGGGATTCTTCAGGCAAGAATACTGGAGTGGGTTGCCATGCCCTCCTTTAGGAGATCTTCCTGACCCAGGGATTGAACTGACATCTCCTGCGTCTCCTGCATTGGGAGGTGGATTCTGGAAGCCCCAATACCTTAGAGGTGGAGAATTACACCAAGGGTAAGCAAAGGTTCCCTCCAACTAGCTAGACACTCATTTGTTAAAAGAGTGTGGGTGCATGCAGTGTGAGCCTTATCAATACTGCCTATTTCTAGGCTTGTGGAGAACAGTGCTGATATTTCAGAGAACCCAGAACCCAGCAAAGATTTTTATTTGACAGGAGGGAGAAATTCCTAGCTGAAGATTCCTAACTCCGGATCTGTTTTAATTTATAGATCTTCTAAGATGTTATCAGAAACAAGACCAGAACTCAAAGATAAAAATGGAATTAACATTGGCCTCCTTTTCCCACTCCATTCTACTCTAATTATCTCACTCCTTTGTCTTGCGATCTCTCTCTCTCTCCTTCACATGCACACACATGTACACACATACATGCACACACCCACACACACAGAGCAACCATACAACAGGTTTGACAGATCTCTTGGATTCCTTAAGGGACTTAGGGAGTTTTTGATAGCTAAAAGAAGTACTGAAAGATACACATGTGTCTGTGTGTATGTACATAAACATATTTTTCACCTTGTTGAAAAATATGTCTTGTTGTTCGGTTGCTCAGTCGTGTCTGACTCTGTGGTCCCATGAACTGAAGCACTCCAAGCTTCCATGTCTTTCACCATCTCCAGGAGCTTGCTCAAACTCATGTCCATTGAGTCAGTGATGCCATTCAACCATCTTGTTCTCCGTCATCCCCTTCTTCTCCTGCCTTCTGTCTTTCCCAGCATTAGGGTCTTTTTCAATGAGTTGGCTCTTCACGCCAGGTGGCCTAAGTATCAGCAACTGCTTTCAGTTCAGTTCAGTTCAGTCGCTCAGTTGTGTCTGACTCTTTGCGACCCCATGAATCGCAGCACGCCAGGCCTCCCTGTCCATCACCGACTACTGGAGTTCACTCAGACTCACGTCCATCGAGTCGATGATGCCATCCAGCCATCTCATCCTCTGTCGTCCCCTTCTCCTCCTGCCCCCAATCCCTCCCAGCATCAGAGTCTTTTCCAATGAGTCAACTCTTCACATGAGGTGGCCAAAGTACTGAAGTTTCAGCTTTGGCATCATTCCTTTCAAAGAACACTCAGGGCTGATCTCCTTTAGAATGGACTAGTTGGAACTGCCTAGCACTTGATGTATTCCAAGAGCTCACACACATTCTTTAATTAATGCAGCTGGCAGACAAAAGGCTGCCAGGCAGCATCCACACCCCCAGTCCCACCAAGGATGAAACTGAGACTAGGACACAGGGAGGTGAGGCGACTTGGGTAGCGTCATGCTATCAGGATAAGACGCAGCTGAACCCATCTTCCCTCCCAGGTCATCTGCCATACCTGAGAACTTATTAGAGATGCCAGTTCTCAGGCCCCACCCCAGAACAGGGGACGGGTCCAGCAATCTGTGCTAACTAGCCTTCCAGGTAATGCTGGTGTGCACTCAAGTTTGAGAACCACTGCATTAGAGCCTACAAGAGAATACCCAGACAGCCCTTCAGGATTAACTGACCCCCCTCATCAGTTCCTTATAGTCTTAACTGCATCCACCTGACACTCACTGTTCCCTAAACATTTCTTTTTCATGTTTTTGATACCATGCTCCTGTTACTTTGATAATTCTGTTCTTCTTTACCTGGCAAACTCCTGCTAATCATTTAAAACCCAGTTCAAAGACCTCCCCATCTTAAGATTTCACCCATCTTCTCCAACAGTCCACTTACCTACCTCCACTGTCCCCCAACAGCCCCGGGACATACCTCCACAGCATCATCATGCCCTGGACTTCAGTTTCTCAGCATCACCTTCCTAGTGGATGGCTTAAATTTTATTGCCTCTTGGTACTCTCAGTAGTTAGCCCTGTGCCAGGAATACAGTAGGTGCTTAATAAATATGTATTGAATTAATGAATAAGTGAATGCATGAGCTGAAGCATCATTACAAGTGTGTTGAGTAATGGAGACAGGCAACTGGCCTGGGCACACAGCTGGCTGCTCCAGAGCCTGGCGTGACCCCCAGGCATCCTGACACCCAGCCCAAAATAGTAATTGTCTAATTTCTTTCACCTTGACTCCAGTCTTTAGGTAATGTAATTGTTAAACAAGAGAGTCATTTTTGGCTACTTTGTGACAGATAATTATGACAAGCACACTGAACAGGTAAAATTCTCCCCTTTAGGCTAAACTGTAACTTGACGAGGTCACAGCCTGTCAGTTATCTCTGCATCTCTCTGTGTTTGTATTTATATATGGCACCTATTGCAATGGTATCTAGACCAATTATTAAACCATTTAGAATGCCCAGGAACCAATTTGTGGCAGCCAGCAATTAGCTCCATTCATGTTTTAAGTTTTTCCTCCTTTTGAAGTTTAATAGATAGTTATTATGATGTAGTCTTTACTGCCTCCAAGTTTGCAGGCTGCTTAAAGCCTAATCTGCAGCGAGAGGAGGTTAGACTTGAGAGGGAGCATGCACATAACCTAAAGCGACTCTTCGATTTCTGCTCCTAAGTCTGCTGCTTTGCCTGAGTCTTCTTCCTCTGTGAGGAGAGTTGGGATGAAAAGTCTTTAGGAAGGGAAAGTTGACAATCATGATGAATTCTGATCCTTTACTCACAACTCCCTGTCTTCTGCAATGTCCTTACTCCCCAAAGTCACAAGTGACTTGAAGAAAGAGAAGTTCCCTTTGATTCAAAACAAACTGGGGTCAAACTTTTGGCTGTGCCTGACACCCACAAGGAAGCACTGCTGAGAAATTATGCCCACTCTTCCTGCCTCCTCCTGTCCTCTTACCAGACTCTCACTGACCTCCATCCTTCACAGCCTGGGCCTCTCGTGAGTTCCCGCCTGGATTTCAAGCATCTATCTACCTCTATGAAGGTAGGTTCCACATCTTGCTCCCTGGGGATCCCCAGCACCCTAACACGAGCTCACTAAATGTGTGTTTTTATGAATGAATGAACACTTCACAGAGCTCCTAGCCTGGTGGGAGAAGGAAGGGTTGGAGTGGGAATTCACCATCCACTATGATGGATGTTACGTAGAGGCACAAGGAGGGACGGTTGCCTATGTGGAGAGCTTGAGCATGCACAGCACCTAGCCAGGTGACAGGGAGGGGAAACCCGGAGGTAATAAAGAGGAAGGCATTCCAGAAGGGGTGAAAGTAGCTCCCAGGCTGGTTCAGGCTAGACATTGGTCTGCATCTTCAGTGGGATGCTTGAAATCCAGGCGGGAACTCACGAGAGGCCCAGGCTGTGAAGGATGGAGGTCAGTGAGAGTCTGGTAAGAGGACAGGAGGAGGCAGGAAGAGTGGGCATAATTTCTCAGCAGTGCTTCCTTGTGGGTGTCAGGCACAGCCAAAAGTTTGACCCCAGTTTGTTTTGAATCAAAGGGAGCTTCTCTTTCTTCAAGTCACTTGTGACTTTGGGGAGTAAGGACATTGCAGAAGACAGGGAGTTGTGAGTAAAGGATCAGAATTCATCATGATTGTCAACTTTCCCTTCCTAAAGACTCTTTGCCTAAGACTTATAAAACATACTTAAAAGTCTCTTTCAGGGGCTTCCCTGGTGGTCCAGTGGCTATTACTCACTTCTCCCAGTGCAGGGGGCGTGTGTTCAATTCCTGGTCAGAGAACTAGATTTCACATGCTGCAACTAAGAGTTCACATGCCATAACTAAAGATTTCACGTGCCACAATGAAGACAGAAGATCCCGTGCACTACAACTAAGGCCCCGCACAGCCAAATAAGTATTTTTTTTAAGAAGTCTCTTTTATCCTTAGCAAAATGATCTAACTAAGTACAAGCCTTCCTTCACACTGTGATACTGGCAAGCTCTCCCTTTAACTCCTTCCTTCCTTTGTTAACCAAGTTCCTCCACAAAATGCACTCACCTTCTCCTTTCATTCACTTTCCATCCATAGCTGTCAGGCTTGTGTTCTCTACACCCACAGAAACACTAGGATAAAGGTGGTCAATGGCCTTCAATGGCCATGTGCAGTGGACTCATTCACTGATCCAGTCAACAAAGCTTTGTGTCTTCTCTGCATCAGATGCTGTTCCTGGCCTGCAGATCCAGCAATGTAAAGGCTTTCTCACAGTCTACCTTTCGGTGGGCTCCTTTTAGTTCTTAGGTCTCTGCAGCATTTGTCGTCTTTGAACTCTGCTTTCTGGGAACACTCTCTTGCTTTCCATTCACCAATCTCCTATGATTCTTCTATCTTCTTTATCATTCCTTCTCTATTGATTCATTAGGGCTTCCCTGGTGGCTCAGTCAGTAAAAAATCCACCTGCAATACTAGATACTCAGGTTTGATCCTTGGGTTGGGAAGATCCCATGGAGAAAGAAGTGGCAACCCACTCTACTCTTCTTGCCTGGGAAATCTCAAGGACAGAGGAGCCTGGCGGGCTACAGTCCATGGGGTCACAAGGACTCAGACACAACTTAACGACTAAACCACCACCACCACCATCTATTCATTAAAGCCTTACTTTAAGTAGGTTGTGTTCTAGGCTGTACACTTACCCTCCAAGGTTTTATCCTTCTCTTTGATTTTATTTGTTAGATATATATCTCAATACCTGTATAATCAGCTCGCTCCATACATCTCCACGTGGACACCACCTTGGTGTCCACCTAACCACAGCTGGACTCTAGGAACTCTGTGCCAACTCTGCTCCTCCTCCTGTGTTTCCCAGTTCAGTGAATCCTGCTATGTGACTGGGGACACTGAGAGTCACCCTGGACCTGTGATTTTTCTTTTTTACCTTTTTAGAATATTTATATATCTTTAGAACACATTTACTCGGTGGAAACAGTGTCAGACTTTACTTTTCTGGGCTCCAAAATCACTGCAGATGGTGACTGCAGCCATGAAATTAAAAGACGCTTACTCCTTGGAAGGAAAGTTATGACCAACCTAGATAGCATATTCAAAAGCAGGGACATTACTTTGCCAACAAAGGTTCGTCTAGTCAAGGCTATGGTTTTTCCAGTGGTCATGTATGGATGTGAGAGTTGGACTGTGAAGAAGGCTGAGGGCCAAAGAATTGATGCTTTTGAACTGTGGTGTTGGAGAAGACTCCTGAGAGTCCCTTGGACTGCAAGGAGATCCAACCAGTCCATTCTGAAGGAGATCAGCCCTGGGATTTCTTTGAAGGAATGATGCTAAGGCTGAAACTCCAGTACTTTGGCCACCTCATGCGAAGAGTTGACTCATTGGAAAAGACTCTGATGCTGGGAGGGATTGGAGGCAAGAGGAGAAGGGGACGACAGAGGATGAGATGGCTGGATGGCATCACTGACTGGGTGGACGTGAGTCTGAGTGAACTCCGGGAGTTGGTGATGGACAGGGAGGCCTGGCGTGCTGGGATTCGTGGTGTTGCAAAGAGTCGGACACGACTGAGCGACTGATCTGGTCTGATCTGATATATATATATATATATATATATATATATATATATATATATACACACACACACATATATACATATATATATATACATATATGTATATATATAAATTTTGGGGGGCACACCATGTAGCATGGAGGATCCTATTTCTCCAACCAGGGATCAGACCATGCCCCCTGCAGTGAAAGTGTGGAGTCTTAACCACTGGACCAGCAAGGAAGTCCCTGTAAGATATTTTTTAATGTGCTCTCAGATAAAAATCTATGTTGTCCAATGTACTGAATAAGGTGCCTGGACAAGAAAAAAACCACAGCTCCAGCAGTGGCCTTGTGATTTGACCAACTGTAGAGAGACGGCAAAGCACCCCAACTACCCTGCTCATCACTCTCACACTTGGACCTGGACTTTTCTTATCCCTGTGCTCCCAACGCCTACAGCCCCTGTCCTAGGCAGGACCCTCATCATCACTTCTGGAACACTGCTACAGTCTCCTTGCCTCCAGACTGATTCCATCCAACTCTTCATTCTGCTAGCAGAGTGATTTCCCCAAATTGCAAAATTGATCATGTTCCTCCCCAATATTCTCATCTCCTCCAGCAGCAGTTCTCAATATGAAACCCCAAGACACTTTCAGGAAGCCCACAAGTCAGATTTATTACATGATAATAGTAAAGCATTACTTACCCTTTTCACCGTGCTGACATTTGCACTGATGGGGCAAAAGCCTTGGTGGGTAAAACGGAGGGAGACTTAGCACCGATTATGGCCACAGAACCAAATGGTGCTATGAACTAGTCGTTCTGGTCTTAACACTGTGAACTCTCAGAAGAGCTGGTTTCATTTAAGGAAATGAATGTCCCCGATGAAGTAGAAAAATATTAATTTTATTCACCTCAGCCCTGGAATGAGCATCTTTTTAATATTCTGGGACAACATGCAAAGTACCCATAAGGCAATTATGTACCAAAGTGTGATGGTCGTCTCAGAGAAAAGCACTAGCATGATCATTTGAGTTGCAAGCTAAACTAGTCTTGTTTCCCCTCACCTAACACCATTTTTATTTGAAAGTGTGACTGACAAACTGTGCTTATTCAGACTTGGGTATTTGGCAGGCACATTCTTAAAGATTAATGAAGTGACTTGTCACTTTAAGGAAAACACCTGACAGTGTTTGCTGCCAGTGGGAAAAATTGGATCTTACAAGCAAATATTAGAATTTTGGAAAATGCATCTGCCACTACGAGCATGGCAGCTTCCCAATACTTACTGACTTTTCTGATGAGATTGATAGTGATGTTAACAAATATGTGAGGTTTCTCTTGGATCATGAGATGTGTTAACATTCAGATGAGTTACATGACTCTGTGAGTCAATATTTTCCAAATGGCCAATGGTTGATGTTACAAAATCATGCATGAGTAAAAAAAGATCTGTTCAAGTGTGAGACAGACCAATGGGTGTTAATGTAACATTTTGAAATGTTCATTAATACAGCTTCAAATTCCACATTGCAACTCACCTTTAAGAAACTGCCTGTTATCAAATTTTAGTGTAGTATCAAAGAATATTCAAAGCTATCTAAAAAGGTTATTAAAATACTCCTTTCTTTTCCAACTACATATGGGGAAAGCAAGATTTTCTTCATATACTTTGACCAAAATATCATATTGTAAAAAATTGGGTGTAGATATGACAATCCAGCTATCTTGCAATAAAGCAGACACTTCTTGCAAATATTTGTCTCAGACAATACAAATATATTATTTGTCATTTTTAAAATTATTTACAAAATAGTGTGTGTATGTATGTGTGCGTTCAGTCATGTCCTACTCTTCATGACCCCATGGACTATAGCCCTCCAGGCTCCTCTGTCCATGGGATTTTCCAGACAAGAATACTGGAGTGGGTTGCCATTTCCTCCAGGGGATCTTCCCGACCTATGGATCAAACCCATGACTCCGTGTCTCTTACATCAGCAGGCAGATTCTTTACCACTGTACCAACTGGGAAGCCCTATTAAACATTCTTAATTTCAATTTTGAATAATAATACGTGAGAGTATCAATATGTGTAATTCACATAAACATAAAATACTTTGAATCCTAAACAATTTTTAAAAGTGTAAAGGAGTGTTAAAGCCAAAATATTTGAGAATAGCTGACCTAGAGGATTAAGGTCCCCATTTTTTTCTAGGTAGTTTATTTTTACAGAATAATTTGACTCAATGGTCAAGGTTGAAATATTGATGGCTGATAAGTAGCAGTAGGGTTTTTTTTGGCTGCAGCACACAGCATGTAGGGTATTAGTTCCCCAAACAGAGATCAAACCCTCTCCCCTGCCATTGGAAGTGCAAAGTTTTAACCACTGGACCACCAGGGGAGTCCTGTTTCTCTCTGGTGGGGCAGTGGTAAAGAGTCCACCTGCCAATATAGGAGATGCAGGAGATACAAGTTCAAGCTCTAGGTGGGGAAGATCCCCTGGAGAAGGAAATGGCAACCCATTCCAGTATTCTTGCCTGGGAAATCTCATGGATAGAGGAGCCTGGCGGGCTACAGTCCATGGAGTCACAGAGTCAGAAACGACTGAATGACTGAGCACTCATGCAAACCTATACTAAGATTCACCAACTGTTAAATTCTTACCAAGTCTGTTGCTCCCACCTTTCTCCCCCTCCCACATATAGTTATTTATATATATATATATAATATATATTTTAATATTTTTAAAAAATCATCTGAAAATTGGCTATATAGGACACTTCACTCCCAAATATTTCAACACATTCCCAAAGAACAATAACATTTTGTATGCAGCTACATCACCATTACCACTCCTAGGAAAATCAACATTAATTCAATAATATCTTGTGATATTCAAATTTTCCCAGTTATGCCAAGTATATGCATTCTAGCTGTTTTCCCCTTTGATTTAGGAACTACTCAAAATACATGTATTGCAACAGCTCAATATCAAAAAGACAAACAACTCAATCCAAAAATGAGCAGAAAACCTAAATAGGCATTTTTCAGAAGAATACATATAAATGGCCAACAGGCACACAATAAGATGCTTGGCATCACTAGTTATTAGAGAAATGCAAATCAACCAATAATGAGGTATCACCTCACACCAATCAGAATGGCCATCATCAAAATTTCTATAAACAATAAATACTGGAGAGAGAGAGAGCAGAGAGAAAGGAACCCTCCTACACTGTTGGTGGAAATGCAAGCTGGTGCAGTCACTATGGAGAACAATATGGAGGTTCCTTAAAAACCTAAAAATAGAGTTACCATATGATTCAGCAATTCCAATCCTGGGCATATATATTCAGAGAAAAGCCTAGTTCAAAAAGGTACATGCACCCCAGTGTTCACTGAAGCACTATTTAAAATAGGCAGGACATGGTGGCAGCCTGAATGTCCATCAACAGAGGATGGATAAAGAGTATGTGGTACATTTATATAATTTTAAAAGTTAATTTATATTTTTATTAAAGGATAATTGCTTTACAGAATTTTGTTGTTTTCTGTCAAACCTCAACATGAATCAGCCATAGGTATACATATATCCCCTCCCTTTTGAACTTCCCTCCCATCTCCCACCCCATCCCACCCCTCTAGGTTGATACAGAGCCCCTGTTTTGGTTTCCTAAGTCATACAGCAAATGTAAGGTTCCATGTTACTCTCTCCATACATCGCACCCTCCCCTCTCCTCTCTCCATGTTCACAAGTCTGTTCTCTATGTCTATTTCTCCATTGCTGCCCTGTAAGTAAATTCTTCAGTACCATTTTTCTAGATTTCTTATGTATGTGTTAGAATACGGTATTAATCTTTCTCTTTCTGACTTGACTTCACTCTCTATAATAGGTTCAAGTTTCATCCACCTCATTAGAACTGACTCAAAGGCATTCCTTTTTATGGCTGAGTAATATTCCATTGTGTATATGTACCGCTTCTTTATCCATTCATCTGTTGAAGGACATCTAGGTTGCTTCCATGTTCTAGCTATTGTAAATAGTGCTGCAATGAACAACGGGGTACATGTGTCTTTTTCAGTTTTGGTTTCATCAGGGTACATGCCTATGAGTGGGATTGCTGGGTCATATGGTGGTTTTATTCCTAGTTTTTAAATGAATCTCCATACCATCTTCCATAGTGGCTGTATCAATTTACATTCCCACCAACAGTGCAAGAGCTTTCCCTTTTCTCCACACACTCTCCAGCATTTATTTTTTGTAGACTTTTTGATGATGGCCATTCTGCCTGGTGTGAGGTGATATGATATCTCATTGTAGTTTTGATTTGCATTTCTTTAATAATGAGTGATGTTGAGCATCTTTTCGTGTGTTTGTTAGCTATCTGTATGTCTTCTTTGGAGAACTGTCTGTTTGGGTCTTTTTCCCACTTATTGATTGGGTTGTTTGTTTTCCTGGTGTTGAGCTGTGTGAACTGCTTGTATATTTTGGAAATTAATCCTTTGTCACTTGTTTCATTTGCTATTCTTTTCTCCCATTCTGAGGGTTGTCTTTGCACCTTGCTTATAGTTCCTTTGCTGTGCAAAAGCTTTTAAGTTTAATCAGATCCCACGTTTACATTTGTTTTATTTCCATTACTCTAGGAGGTGGGTCATAGAGGATCTTGCTTTGATTTATGTCATTGAGTGTTCTGCCTATGTTTTCCTCTAAGAATTTTATCTTTTCTGGTCTTACATTTAGGTCTTTGATCCATTTTGAGTTTATCTTTGTGTAGGGTGTTAGGAAGTGTTCTAATTTCATTCTTTTACATGTAGCTGTCCAGTTTTCCCAGCACCATTTATTGAAGAGGCTGTCTTTGTCTCATTGTATATATATTCTGGCCTCCTTTGTCAAAAATAAGGTACCCATAGGTGCATGGGTTTATTTCTGGGCTTTCTATCTTGTTCCATTGGTCTATATTTCTGTTTTTGTGCCAGTACCCTACCGTCTTGATGACTAGCTTCGTAATATAATCTGAAGTCATGAAGGTTGATTCCTCCAGCTCCATTCTTCTTTCCCAAGACTGCTTTGGTTATTTGGAGTCTTTTGTGTTTCCATATGAATTGTGAAATTTTTTGTTCTAGTTCTATGAAAAATGTCATTGGTAATTTGATAGGGATCTCATTGAATCTGTAGATTGCGTTTGGTAGAATAATCATTTTCACAATAATTGATTCTTCCTACCCAGGAACATGGAATATCTCTCCATCTGTTTATGTCATCTTTGATTTCTTTCATCAATGTCTTATAATTTTCTGTGTACAGTTATTTTGTCTCCTTAGGTAAATTTATTTCTAGATCCTTAATTCTTTTTGTTGCAATGGTGGATGGGATTGATTCCTTAATTTCTCTTTCTGATTTTTCATTGTTAGTATATAGAAATGCAAGTGATTTCTGTGTGTTGATTTTGTATCCTGCAACTTTGCTAAATTCACTGATTAGCTCTAGTAATTTTCTGATACTATCTTTAGAGTTTTCTGTGTACAGTATCATGTCATCTGCAAACAGTGAGAGCTTTACTTCTTCTTTTCTGATCTGGATTCCTTTTATTTCTTTTTCTTCTCTGATTGCTGTAGCTAGGAC
Source organism: Bos javanicus (assembly GCF_032452875.1). Classification (NCBI taxonomy): domain Eukaryota; kingdom Metazoa; phylum Chordata; class Mammalia; order Artiodactyla; family Bovidae; genus Bos; species Bos javanicus. Next base: position 33,191,753 of record NC_083896.1, read on the forward strand.
TTCCAGAACTATGTTGAATAATAGTGGTGAAAGTGAACACCCTTGCCTTGTTCCTGATCTTGGGGGGAATGCTTTGTTTTTCACCACTGAGAATGTTTGCTGTAGGCTCATCATATATGGCCTTTACTATGTTGAGGTAGGTTCCTTCTATGCCCATTTTTTGAAGAGTTTTAATCATAAGTGGATGCTGAATTTTGTCAAAGGTTTTTTCTGCATCTATTGAGATTATCATATGGTTTTATCTTTCAATTTGTTAATATGGTGTATCACATTGATTAATTTGCATATATTGATGAATCCTTGCATCCCTGGAATAAATTCAACTGGATCATGGTGTATGAGCTTTTTGATGTGTTGCTGAATTCTGTTTGCTAGAATTTTGTTGAGGATTTTTGCATCTATGTTCATCAATGATATTGGCCTGTAGTTTTCTTTTTTTGTGTTGTCTTTGTCTGGTTTTGGTATCAGAGTGATGGTGGCCTCATAGAATGAGTTTGGAAGTGTTCCTTCCTCTGTAATTTTTTGAAAGAGTTTTAGAAGGATGGACATTAGCTTTTCTCTAAATGTTTGATAGAATTCTGTGAAGCCATCTGGTCCTGGGCTTCTGTTTTTTGGGAGAGTTTTGATCACAGTTTCAATTTCACTGCTTGTAATTGGATTGTTCATAATTTCTGTTTCTTCCTTGTTTAGTCTTGGAAGATTGAGCTTTTCTAAGAATCTGTCCATTTCTTCCAGGTTATCCATTTTATTTCCATATAGTTGTTCATTATAGTCTCTTAAAATCCTTTGTATTTCTGCATTGTCTGTTGTAACCTCTCCCTTTTCATTTCTAATTTTATTGATTTGATTCTTCTCTCTTTTTTTCCTTGATGAGTCTGGCCAAAGGTTTGTCAATTTTGTTTATCTTCTCAAAGAACCAGCTTTTAGTTTTATTAATCTTTAGTATTGTTTCTTTCATTTATTTTTCATGTATTTCTGCTCATATCCTTATGATTTCTTTCCTTCTACCAATTTTGGGATTTTTTTGTTCTTTTTCCAGTTGTTTTAGGTATAAAGTTAGGTTGTCTATTCAATGTTTTTCTTGTTTCTTGAGGTAGGATTGTATTGCTATAAACTTCCGTCTTAGGATTGCTTTTGTTGCATCCCATAGGTTTTGAGTTGTGTTTTCATTGTCATTTGTTTCTAGAAATTTTTTGATTTCCCTTTTGATTTCTTCAGTAGCCTCTTGGTTATTTAGAATTGTATTGTTTAATCTCCACGTGTTTGTGTTTCTTAGAGTTTTTTCTTGTAATTGGTGTCTAGTCTCATTACATTGTGGTCGGAGATGTTTGATACAATTTCAATTTTCTTAAATTTACTGAGGTTTGATTTGTGACCCAAGATGTGGTCTATCCTGGAAAATGTTCCATGTGCACTTGAGAAGGTGTATTCTTCTGCATTTGGATGGAATGTCCTGAAGATATCAATGGGATCCATCTCATCTAATGTATCATTTAAGACTTGTGTTTCCTTATTCATTTTCTGTTTTGATGATCTGCCCATTGGTGTGAGTGAGGTATTAAAGTCTCCTACTATTATTGTGCTACTGGCAATTTCTCCTTTTAAGTCTGTTAGTGTTTGTCTTATGTGTTGAGGAGCTCCTATGTTGGGTGCATGGATATTTACAATTGTTATGTCTTCCTCTTGGATTGATCCCTTGATCATTATGTAGTGTCATTCCTTATCTTCTTTATTTTAGAGTCTATTTTGTCTGATATGAGGATTGCTACTCCAGCTTTCTTTTGCTTCCTATTTACATGAAATATATTTTTCCATCCTCTCACTTTCAGTGTATATGTGCCTTTACACCTGAAGTTGGTTTCTTGTAGACAGCATATATATGGGTCATGTTTTTGTATCCATTTAGCCAATCTGTGTCTTTTGGTTGGAGCATTTAATCCATTTACATTTAAAGTGATTATTGATATATGTGTTCCTATTGCCATTTGCTTAATTGTTTGGGGTTGATTTTGTAGATCTTTTCCTTCTCTTGTATTTCTTGACTATATAAGTCCCTTTAACATTTGTTGTAAAGCTGGTTTGGTGGTCCTGAATCCTCTTAACTTTTGCTTGTTTGAAAAGCTTTTTATTTTTTCATCAATTTTGAATGAGATCCTTGCCAGGCACAGTAATCTTGGTTGTAGATTTTTCCCTATCAGTATTTTAAACATATCCTGCCATTCCCTTCTGGCCTGCAGAGTTTCTGCTGAAAAATCAGCTGTTAAACATATGAGGTGTCCCTTGTATGTTACCTGTTGCTTTTCCCTTGCTGCTTTTAATAGTCTTTCTTTGTGTTTAGTCTTTGTTAGTTTGATTAGTATGTGTCTTGGCATGTGTCTCTTTGGTTTTATCCTGTATGGGACTCTTTGTGCTTCTTGGACTTGATTGACTATTTCCTTTTCCATGTTGGGGAAATTTTCAACTATCATCTCTTCAAAAATTTTTTCATACCCTTTCTTTTTCTCTTCTTCTTCTGGGACCCCTATAATTTGAATGTTGGTGCATCTGATGTTGTCCCAGAGGCCTCTGAGACTATCCTAAGTTCTTTTTATTCTTTTTACTTTATTCTGCTCTTCAGAAGTTATTTCACAATTCTATCTTCCAGCTCACTGATTCGTCTTTCTGCTTCAGATATTGCTATTGATTCCTTCTAGAGTATTTTTAATTTCAGTAATTGTGTTGTTTGTCTCTGTATGCTTATTCTTATTTCTTTTAAGTCCTTGATAATTGATTCTTGCATTTTCTCCATTTTGTTTTCAAGATTTTTGATCATCTTTACTATCATTATTCTGAATTCTTTTTCAGGTAGTTTGCCTATTTCCTCTTCATTTATTTGGACTTCTGTGTTTCTAGTTTTTTCCTTCATTTGTGTAGTATTTATCTGCCTCTTCATTATTTTTTTTTAATTACTATATTTGAGGTCTCCTTTTCCCAGGCTTCAAGGTTGAATTCTTTCTTCCTTTTGGTTTCTGCTCTGTAAGGTTGGTCCAGTGGTTTGTGTAAGCTTCTTATAGGGTTAGATTTGTACTGAGTTTTTGTTTGTTTTTCCTCTGATGGGCAAGACTGAGTGAGGTGATAATCCTGTCTGCTCACGATTGGGTTTGTAGTTTTGTTTTGTTTGTTGTTTAGATGGGGCATCCTGCACAGGGTGCTACTGGTGGCTGGGTGATGCCGGGTCTTGTATTCAAGTGGTTTCCTCTGGGTCAGTTCTCACTATTTGATACTCCCTAGGGTTAGTTCTCTGGTAGTCTAGGGTCTTGGAGTCAGTGATCCCACTCCAAAGGCTCAGGGCTTGATCTCTGCTTAGGAATGAAGATTCCACAAGTGGTTTGTTATGGCATTAAGGGAGATTAAAACAAATACCCCAAAATGAGAAACCAAAGAGGAACCCCAGACAAATGGCAGTTACAAAATCAGTCAAATAATAATTAAAATAATGGCATATACACATATACATATATACCCATAAGCAAAATCAAAACAGTCCAAGAAAAATAAAGTACAGCAGATTGACCTAGCAAACAAAGGAAATCAAAATTATATTTACCAGTTAAGAACAAAATTAACTAAAGCACAAACCAGAACACAAAAGTAAAGCAAAGTGCCAAGTGGGGAATAAAGCAATGAAAATAAAACTAACAAATAAGTTGAGAGGAAAGGAAAAAAGAAAAGAAAGAATAGATATGCAAAGTTAAATAGAGGTAGATGAAGATTTATATACATTAAAGGTTAACTGCAAGGAAAAAAGAACAGTAGGAAAAGCAAGCAAAGGAATAAATGTTGAAAAAATAATAATAAATATAAAAATATATCAGATCAGATCAGATCAGTCGCTAGTCGTGTCCGACTCTTCACGACCCCGTGAATCACAGCACGCTAGGCCTCCCTGTCCATCACCAACTGCCGGAGTTCACTGAGACTCACGTCCATCGAGTCAGTGATGCCATCCAGCCATCTCATCCTCTGTCGTCCCCTTCTCCTCCTGCCCTCAATCCCTCCCAGCATCAGGGTCTTTTCCAGTGAATCAACTCTTCGCATGAGGTGGCCAAAGTACTGGAGTTTCAGCTTCAGCATCAGTCCTTCCAAAGAAATCCCAGGGCTGATCTCCTTCAGAATGGACTGGTTGGATCTCCTTGCAGTCCAAGGGACTCTCAAGAGTCTTCTCCAACACCACAGTCCAAAAGCATCAATTCTTCAGCACTCAGCCTTCTTCACAGTCCAACTCTCACATCCATACATGACCACAGGAAAAACCATAGCCTTGACTGGAGATGAACCTTTGTTGGCAAAGTAATGTCTCTGCTTTTGAATATGCTATCTAGGTTGGTCATAACTTTCCTTCCAAGGAGTAAGCGTCTTTTAATTTCATGGCTGCACTCACCATCTGCAGTGATTTTGGAGCCCAGAAAAATAAAGTCTGAAACTGTTTCCACTGTTTCCCCATCTATTTCCCATGAAGTGATGGGACCGGATGCCATGATCTTCGTTTTCTGAATGTTGAGCTTTAAGCCAACTTTTTCACTCTCCACTTTCACTTTCATCAAGAGGCTTTTTAGTTCCTCTTCACTTTCTGCCATAAGGGTGGTGTCATCTGCATATCTGAGGTTATCGGTATTTCTCCTGGCAATCTTGATTCCAGCTTGTGTTTCTTCCAGCCCAGCGTTTCTCATGATGTACTCTGCATAGAAGTTAAATAAACAGGGTGACAATATACAGCCTTGACGAACTCCTTTTCCTATTTGGAACCAGTCTGTTGTTCCATATCCAGTTCTAACTGTTGCTTCCTGACCTGCATATAGATTTCTCAAGAGGCAGATCAGGTGTTCTGGTATTCCCATCTCTTTCAGAATTTTCCACAGTTTATTGTGATCCACACAAGCAAAGGCTTTGGCATAGTCAATAAAGCAGAAATAGATGTTTTTCTGGAACTCTCTTCCTTTTTCTATGATCCAGGGGATGTTGGCAATTTGATCTCTAGTTCCTCTGCCTTTTCTAAAACCAGCTTGAACATCAGGAAGTTCACGGTTCACATATTGCTGAAGCCTGGCTTAGAGAATTTTGAGCATTACTTTCCTAGCGTGTGAGATGAGTGCAATTGTGCGGTAGTTTGAGCATTCTTTGGCATTGCCTTTCTTTGGGATTGGAATGAAAACAGACCTTTTCCAGTCCTGTGGCCACTGCTGAGTTTTCCAAATTTCCTGGCATATTGAGTGCAGCACTTTCACAGCATCATCTTTCAGGATTTGGAATAGCTCAACTGGAATTCCATCACCTCCACTAGCTTTGTTCATAGTGATGCTTTCTAAGGCCCACTTGACTTCACATTCCAGGATGTCTGGCTCTAGGTCAGTGATCACACCATCGTGATTATCTGGGTCGTGAAGATCTTTTTTGTACAGTTCTTCTGTGTATTCTTGCCATCTGTTCTTAATATCTTCTGCTTCTGTTAGGTCCATACCATTTCTCTCCTTTATCGAGCTCATCTTTGCATGAAATAGTCCTTTGGTATCTCTGATTTTCTTGAAGAGATCCCTAGTCTTTCCCATTATGTTGTTTTCCTCTATTTCTTTGCATTGATCACTGATGAAGGCTTTCTTATCTCTTCTTGCTATTCTTTGGAACTCTGCATTCAGATGTTTGTATCTTTCCTTTTCTCCTTTGCTTTTCGCTTCTCTTCTTTTCACAGCTATTTGTAAGGCCTCCCCAGACAGCCACTTGCATTTCTTTTCTATGGGAATGGTCTTGATCCCTGTCTCCTGTACAATGTCACAAACCTCATTCCATAGTTCATCAGGCACTCTATCTATCAGATCTAGGCCCTTAAATCTACTTCTCACTTCCACTGTATAATCATAAGGGATTTGATTTAGGTCATACCTGAATGGTCTATTGGTTTTCCCTACTTTCTTCAATTTAAGTCTGAATTTGGCAATAAGGAGTTCATGGTCTGAGCCACAGTCAGCTCCTGGTCTTGTTTTTGCTGACTGTATAGAGCTTCTCCATCTTTGGCTGCAAAGAATATAATCAATCTGATTTCGGTGTTGACCATCTGGTGATGTCCATGTGTAGAGTCTTCTCTTGTGTTGTTGGAAGAGGGTGTTTGTTATGATCAGTGCATTTTCTTGGCAAAACTCTATTAGTCTTTGCCCTGCTTCATTCTGTATTCCAAGCCCAAATTTGCTGTTACTCCAGGTGTTTCTTGACTTCCTACTTTTGCATTCCAGTCCCCTCTAATGAAAAGGACATCTTTTTGGGGTGTTAGTTCTAAAAGGTCTTGTAGGTCTTCATAGAACCGTTCAACTTCAGCTTCTTCAGCGTTACTGGCTGGGACATAGACTTGGATTACTGTGATATTGAATGGTTCGCCTTGGAAATGAACAGAGATCATTCTGTCGTTTTTGAGATTGCATCCAAGTACTGCATTTCAGACTCTTTTGTTGACCATGATGGCCACTCCATTTCTTCTGAGAGATTCCTGCCCGCAGTAGTAGATATAATGGTCATCTGAGTTCAATTCACCCATTCCAGTCCATTTTAGTTCGCTGATTCCTAGAATGTCGACATTCACTCTTGCCATCTCTTGTTTGACCACTTCCAATTTGCCTTGATTCATGGACCTGACATTCCAGGTTCCTATGCAATATTGCTCTTTACAGCATCAGACCTGGCTTCTATCACCAGTCACATCCATAGCTGGGTATTGTTTTTGCTTTGGCTCCATCCCTTCATTCTTTCTGGAGTTATTTCTCCACTGATCTCCCGTAGCATACTGGGCACCTACTGACCTGGGAAATTTCTCTTTCAGTATCCTATCATTTTGCCTTTTCATACTGTTCATGCTGTTCATGTACTTTTCATACTGTTCATATATATAAAAATATATAAAATAAAAATAAATAAATAAATATTAATAAAAATAATAATCATACTTTTTTAAGTTTAAAAAACTAAAAATTAAAACTAAATAAAGAGAGAGAGAGAAAAAGGGAAACTCCACAGAACTGCAAAAGCCCAATGTAGAGGCAGAGGTTTATAGCAACAATAAAAAGTGTGACTGAGAAAAAGAAAAAGTTTAAATGCTTAATTACATTTCATAGTGCCAATAAAATCCACAACTACAACAGAGGGGGGAAAAGAAAAGAAAAAAAAAATCCAAAGGAATCTACAGGACAAGTCAAAACACAAGAAAAATAAATGTTTTTCTTGAGTCACTGCTGTCAGAGTCCTTTCCCTCTCTGGGAGTCACAGTCCACCTCACCTGCCTAGGATGCCCTCTAACACTGTGCTATTGGACCTATTGTAGGGGCAGCTCAGATTCTAATTTTGGTCCTACTGCTGTGTGTTCTTGCCTCCAATGTCCACAGCTGTCAGAACTAGTGCATTTTCTTTTGTGGGAGCTCTCAATGACCTTTTATATATTCCATAGACACAGAGTCTGCCTAATTGATCGTGTGGATTTAATCTGCAGCTTATACAGCTGGTGGGAAAGTTTTGGGTCTTCTTCCTTAGTCATACTGCCCCTGGGCTTCAATTGCGGTTTTATTTCCACCTTTGCATGTGGGTCATACACTGGGGTTTGTTCCTGAGGCTTCCCTGGAGGACTTGCGTTTACCCCTTTGAAGGCCAGGTGTGGAAGTGGTGCAGCTGCTTGAGTCGCAGGGGTTCTGGCAGCACCATGTACTCAGGGGAGTTGGTGGCTAGGGAAGCAGGAAATGTAGTACTCTGGAAGGGTATGGCAACCAGTATTGGCCAATATGCTCCAGTATTCTTGCCTGGAGAACCCCCATGACAGAGAAGCTTGACAGGCCACAGTCTACAGGGTCGCAAAGAGTCAGACACTACCAAAGCAACCCTATGTGCATAGAAGCAAGATTTTTTTCCCCTGGGGCAGCTCTGCCCCAGTGAGAGTTGACCATGAAGGTGGTGCAGCTGCCTGGCTCATGGGGACTCTGGTGGTACAAAGTGTGCAGCGACACAGACTGCCTCTTTTCAAGCCTCTTGTAGCTGGTGATCAGAAGGCCTCTTTGGTCAGCCTTTCCCCATAGCTCTGCCCCTTCAGGCACTTAGAGGGCTCCCTTACCTGGGGTACTTCTCTGTTGTTCAGCACGTCAGGCACATAGAGAGGCCTTCCTGGCTGGGGTCCTACTTTGTGGATCGGTGCATTAGGCACTTAAAGGGGCACCCTGGGTGGGCTCCTGCTCTGTAGTTCAGTGTGTCAGGCTTTTGATGGGCCAGCCTCTCTATTGTTCAGCTGCAAATGCTGGCATGTGGGGAGAGAGAGGCTATGGTGATGGCTCTACCCTCTAGGTGTGACTCAGCAGTATCGCCTTGTTTCCATGGCTGCCCGGCTTTCCTCCATAAGCATTTTCCACACCAATCTCCTCCCTCCCATCCCCTGGATCCATCTCTCCACAGTCAATAGAAGCCCTTGCCCTGGGATTGCTCCACAATCCCTAAACTCCAGCTCCCAGCCACTGCACCTTCCATGAGACTTGGGTCCCTGTCCAGGGTATGTATGGCTGCGGCAAGGACTGTCTGATTCTCATTCCATTTAGGCTGCCGTAGATCAACTGTTTCACTCTTAGCCTTAAATGTTTCTCCTCTGACTCAGACAATGGCCCCGATGTGGGGATCGGACCCCTGCCTCAGTTCCCCCACCCACCGAGGGCAGGTCCCGTCCTACTAACACTCCTGTTTTTCCCTCTACTTCCTTAGTCCTACCGAGATTTGTGTGGTTCTATATATTCTTTTCCACTGGTCAGGTACTCCTGTCAGCTCCCAGCTGGTGTCCTGCATGCACTTCTGTGTCTGAAAGTGTATTCCTGATGTATCCATGGAGAGAGATGTACTCCACATCCGCCTACTCCTCAGCCATGTTGTTCTCCCATATTTACAACTGAATATTACTTGGCTATAGAATAGAATGAAATAGAATGGAATCATACACTAGACACTTTTTTTGCCTGTATTATTTCATTTAGCACAATGATTTTTGAGATTCATTCATGTCCCTTTTTGTGACTATTATTCTATTGCATGAATATACCACAAATTTATGTATCCAAATGGGCATTTGGATTGTTTCCAGTTTGGAGCTAAATCCTGAACCTAACAAAATATGAATCATAATCATTTGAGAAATCAGAAAAATGAGAGAAAATATTATAATTTCCCAGTAAGAATTAGAGCTTAACTATTAACATAGGGACATTACTGGCTCAAAGGAATCCACTCAACATCAAGGCAAAGGCTAGAGCCAGGAACAGTGAGCTTCAGAGCTGAACATTAAATTTGGTGTCCCTGGAACCAGGGGAGGAACATCAGGAAAGAGACAAGCATTCAGCCTTGATCTGGCTAGTGGCACTGGCGTAAGGATGTTTTCATGGTCCTGTCTGCTAATCATAATATCATTCTTGCCAATAAAATAAATATTAATATGCTTATACATATTGTTTACTTTATACTAATTCTGTATGTATGTACTAAGAAATAAGTTTTGGAAGCCAAAATAAATCTCTACGTGGGCAATTTTGGCAAATAATTCTGTGAAGATCTGTTAACCTTATTAGAGGATATGAATCTTACTAAATGTTCATTGATGTTTCTAGTGTTTAAAAACCCGAAGCCACAGTTCTTTGCAAATATTTTAACAAGATACATACAGTGAGAAAAGCAGGTTAATGTTATTTAATGACCTAAGAGATCAGAATCTGATCTAAAATTTGAATTTAAAAAAGCAATGCCTATTTCAAAGGCAAAACAAAAACCAGGGCAAACAGACAAAATATTCTTGTTACTGAAAAAGGAAATTATCTAATTTGAAACAACATGCTCGCTAATCACTCAGTTTGAAGATGCTTTTGAACACACCCTCAACCAACCAATTCCATGAACCTCACAAAAGATGAAAGACATTTTTCTGTATCTGGAATGCTTATCTTGAAACTAAGAAGATTTCACTGTTGGACAGCAAGATTCATGCTTGTATGATTTGTAATTTTAAGAGTAATTTTTAAATCTTAAATATTTGTGATATTATCTTTAGATTTTTTAAATGGTTTTTTACTTGACATTTATTTTCTGTTAATGTTTCCTTTTAATTTTATATTCTGTGTGTCTATGCTTAGTCACTCAGTCACGTTCAACTCTTTGCAACCCTTTGGCCTTTAGCCTGCCAGGCTCCTCTGTCCATGGGATTTTCCAGGCAAGAATACTTGCCTTTCCTTCCTCCAGGGGATCTTCCCAATCCAGGGATCTCTCCTGTATTGCAGGCGGATTCTTTACCCACTGAGCCATTGGGGAAGCCCTTAATTTTATCTTCTTCTCAAATGTCCATAATAGGTACATGTCATTTTACATGTTATTGAAACAAATAATTTTGTTCCAGTATTTTGGTTCACACAGTAATAGCCTGATGCTGTGAAAGACTGAGGGCAGTAGAAGAGGGCATCAGAAGATGAGACGGCTGGATGGCATCACCAATGCAATGGACATGAACTTGGGCAAGTTTCAGGAGATGGTGAGGGACAGGGAGGCCTGGCGTACTTTAGTCCATGGGGTCAGAAAGAGTCGGACATGACTGGGTGAATGAACAACAACAATAAATAATAATAGTCAACAACTTATTATTATATATTTTCTTCTTTACAGAAAACGTTTCAAATATCTAGTATAACCCTATCATAGAAAAGCTGTTCATTGTTCATATTGTGACCAATTTTTATCATTTAAAAACATATAAGTAAAGTGTTATGGCCAAAGTACTGGAGTTTCAGCTTCAGAATCATTCCTTCCAAAGAAATCCCAGGGCTGATCTCCTTCAGAATGGACTGGTTGGATCTCCTTGCAGTCCAAGGGACTCTCAAGAGTCTTCTCCAACACCACAGTTCAAAAGCATCAATTCTTCGGCCCTCAGCCTTCTTCACAGTCCAACTCTCACATCAATACATGACCACAGGAAAAACCATAGCCTTGACTAGACGAACCTTTGTTGGCAAAGTAATGTCTCTGCTTTTGAATATGCTATCTAGGTTGGTCATAACTTTCCTTCCAAGGAGTAAGCATCTTTTAATTTCATGGCTGCAATCACCATCTGCAGTGATTTTGGAGCCCCCCAAAATAAAGTCTGACACTGTTTCCACTGTTTCCCCATCTATTTCCCATGAAGTGATGGGATCAGATGCCATGATCTTCGTTTTCTGAATGTTGAGCTTTAAGCCAACTTTTTCACTCTCCTCTTTCACTTTCATCAAGAGGCTTTTTAGTTCCTCTTCACTTTCTGCCATAAGGGTGGTGTCATCTGCATGTCTGAGGTTATTGATATTTCTCCCGGCAATCTTGATTCCAGCTTGTGTTTCTTCTAGTCCAGTTTCTCATGATGTTCTCTGCATAGAAGTTAAATAAACAGGGTGACAATATACAGCCTTGACGAACTCCTTTTCCTATTTGGAACCAGTCTGTTGTTCCATGTCCAGTTCTAACTGTTGCTTCCTGACCTGCATACAGATTTCTCAAGAGGCAGGTCAGGTGTTCTGGTATTCCCATCTCTTTCAGAATTTTCCACAGTTTATTGTGATCCACACAGTCAAAGGCTTTGGCATAGTCAATAAAGCAGAAAGATGTTTTTCTGGAACTCTCTTGCTTTTTCCATGATCCAGCGGATGTTGGCAATTTGGAGAAGGGGACGACAGAGGATGACATGGCTGGATGGCATCACTGAGTCGATGGACATGAGTCTGAGTGAACTCCGGGAGTTGGTGATGGACAGGGAGGCCTGGTGTGCTGCAATTCATGGGGTCAGGAAGAGTCGGACATGACTGAGCGACTGAACTGAACTGAACTGAAAGTGTTATGGAAAAATACAGAATAAATTATGATTTGGGGAATACCTTGGAATTCCAATTTCTTGTTTCTGCCTCACGAGAATTACTATCTGTTCAGGAATTTGGAAATGCTATCCTGTATTAAGCAGCCACAGTGAAAGTAGAGAGGAAAAGAAAAAATAAAAGGATATTTAAGAGGTAAATCATCAGATTTAGTGGCTGATTTAACATGAGAAATAGGGAAGATGTGAGTCCAGAATAATTACTGAAGTGTCTGGTATTGTGGACATGGGTGGTGAAGATTTTGGGAAGAGAAGCTGTGTGGAACAGCTAGATTGTTGGAATACAAAAGGTTTGAGGAGCCCAAGTCATTCGAGTGAGAGTGTTCCCTCTGTTTGGGGCTCAGCAAAGAGGTCTGTTCTAGAAACAGAGGCTCAAGACTCAGTAACAAATAGGAGTCAGAATTCTGGGCAAGTTGGTATTTGCTTCCAACTATTTGGGACTTGTTTAAGACATTGACAATATAACAGCAGAGGTGGGCGTCTGGGAGCAGGATGGGTAATTATTTTAGTGCTTTCCCAACCTTACACATTATCTTAGTCATTTTGGCAAGCAAACAAACCATAATGACAACCAGTTATGGTTTTTAGCCTCTTGAACTTCCGAAGTTACAGATTTATGTACTTCAAAACAATGAAATAGAAATGCCTTTTGGTTTTCCTTTAGTTGAAACCACAATTCAAGTGAGAAGGAGAAATATTTCCCCATTCTTTTTCTTTTAATTACAACATTGTAAAACATAGAGGAAAAACTTTTGAAAATAAGGTAAATCAACTAGGAAGTCATAGAAGAGAGGAAGAGAACCCGGCATTATCTCATGTGTAACCCGGCATTAGCCCATGTGCTACCTTTAACCTTGTGGGCCACAAGGTCCTCATTCTAATTATTTTTTAAAAATTGATCTGTGACTGTGTTCTTGTTTGTATGCTATAGAGCTTAGTTAAGCAAGAGCTCCAGAGTTAGACAAATTAAGGTTTGAATCCTGACTCCACTGCTTCCAGCTATGTGACCTGAGGTAAACTGTATAATCCTTCTAAGCTTCGGTTTCCGTTGATGCAAAATGAGTCATCCTTGACTTCTCCCATTCTCTAACCCGTCCAGGCATCTACTAAACATTTCTTGTCTCTGCCACCACCTCTCTGCCCCCTCTGCCAGTTCCCAACTCCAGGCTATGGACGTCTCATGTACGAACCCTTACAACAGCCACCTATCACTTTCCCCACATTTAATCTTGCTCTCTTGAATTTCCATTCTTGACCCCACAGCCAGAGTGATCATCTGAAATCATAAACTCTACAATTTAAAATGCTGTAGTATCTCTCTACTGCTCTTAGATTTCACTACCTATCGCCACCCCCAACACTCTCTGAGCCCCTTCTGGCCTTAGGGTCTTTGCACAAAGATAAGACAACTTCCATCTCCCCCACCCTGTGCGCTTTGACTACCTAACCCATTTTTATCCTGCAAGTCTCAGCTTGGAGGCCATTTTCTCAGGAAGTCTCTCTCCCCCATCCCCAGTTCTGGATTAGATTCCCTTTAGAGGTGTTCCTATAACACAATATACTTTTCTCATCCATTCTGCATTCTGTTTTCCCTAACTTTGTAGTAAATGTTTTTAATAACTACATATTGTATTAGTGAAGTGAAGTTACTCAGTTGTGTTTGACTCTTTGCAACTCTGTGGACTGTAGCCTGCCAGGCTCCTCTGTCCATGGGGTTTTCCAGGCAAGAATACTGGAGTGGGTTGCCATTTTCTTCTCCAACTTATTGTATTAGTGATGGTTTTATTAGGAAAAGAGAAACCATTCTGTATGCCCTACAAGTATTAAGAGCTTTAAGAAAGTAAGGCTTACACAACCATTGGGATAGCAAAGATCAAGAAAGTCATCCTAAATACTCTCAACCTATGACATTGAAGCATGTGATCCCCAAGAGCTGACCTGGGAAACTATAAAACTTACGAATCTCTGAGATGTTTCCACCAGCCGTCTCAGCCTATAGCACAACATAGACAATTTTCAAAAAATCTATCTAAAGCAGTTTGAACATGCATTTCTCTGTGTATCTGCCTCCATCTGCCTCAGGAGAATAATGATCCCTTCTTCTGCTCCCCTTTCCTCCTAAGTGCCTTTCATAGGATGATGCTTCCTGGAATCAGGCAGTGCCTGGAAATGTAGCTACTGGCTTCTCTTCTTCATGGCAGAAAGACCTCAGAAGGGGATTTCAATGATGTCCAATTTATAACCCACTAGTCAGCACATCTACCCTATGACAACTGGAAACATTTATGTTAATGACATTAATGGTATATTGAACTTTATAGACATTCTGCTTATTCACTGGGCACCAAGGCCCAGGTTCCTCTTAAATCACAATAACTGCCTGGCAATGCACCTTCAATCTGGTCCAGACAATGAATGTTATGACTGAAGCTGAGTTGCTCATGTACTTTTATGACTCCTAAGTGGATAGATGAGTCACATCCTTGTGTCCTACACACAACCCATTAAAAACAACAAGTCTCTACTGACCTGAGAAGAAACAGAGCAATCTTGCACTTGCTGATTCCATTCCTGGCAAGGTTGCCATAAATCAAAGTGTTGGATGGTGAATCAGATTTCCTAGCAAAAACTAAGCCACTTGTATTACCAACAGCAGAGTGACAAATTTTTTTCTATAAAATGACACAAATGCCACAATCAACTGAATGCAAATTATATATCTGTACACAAGTCAGTATAAAGCTTTATGAAATGTGTAAATGCCAAACAGGGAGATAGAAAAGCCAACCACTGCTATACAATAATCAATTAAACCTTTAATATCTTAGCATGATTTTTGTTATATTTACCACAATGAGTAGAAAGTGAAACTGCATTTTTCAAAGCAATTTTTGGATATGTTCTGATAAGATTCTTTAAATAGAACTTTGAAGAAACAGGGGTTTGTGATGACTTGGAGGAAATAAATCCCGGGAGGCATGCACCTGCTGCCAAGTTGTTAGCACAAATTTTCTTGAAGCTGGCAAATATACAAAGCAACATGTAATTGGTCATTAGCATTTGAATTCTGTTTTGCTTTCTGAACTGCTACTCCACAAGCACTGACTACACCTTTATCTTATCTTAGGGTAGGCATACTTCTTAAAGAATTTTTGCTTTTAGGATGCACAACCTAACCTTTGCACTGAAATTTCCATCACTTCATCTCCTATTATGTTGTTTTTGAGTGTCAAGAATGCTCCCTTCCTGGCCTGGAATTATAGCCAGGCTGACCAATATACATCATTAGTTTGGTCTCGAGTCCAGAAATGATTCTTGTGCAGCTATAGCTGAATTGAATCCTCTAGTGGAGAAATGTACTTTCCACTAAAAAAGAAAAAAGACTCAAAAAAAAAAAAAAAAGAGTGAGGGCTTCTCTGGTTGCTCAGTGGTAAGTGCCAATGCAGAAGATATAGGTTCGATCCCTGGTCTGGGAAGATCCCATGTGCCGCAGAGCAACTAAGCCACAGGCATTGAGTCTGTGCTCTAGAGCCTGGGAACTGCAACTAGTAAAGCCCATGCACCCTAGAGTACATGCTTTGCAACAGGAGAAGCCACCACATTGAGAAGCCTGCATAGCACAGCTAAAGAGTAATCCCTGCTCATTGCAACTGTGCGGATGCACAGCAACTAAGATCCATCCAGCACAGCCAAAAATAAATAAAAAATAATAATTTTTAAAAGGGAATGAATAGTTAGAATACTTTTAAGTACTAAAATAGTCACTTCTTTTCTCCATAACCACCTTGAAGCATACAGTATTCTTCAGAAGTGGCTGCCTTGGGCTAAACATCTCTGGAGTTCTTTGTGAACTGGTATAATCAACGTGGTCAGTCTTATCTGCTTTATGTTCACAAGACAGTTATACTTTGTCTGCACCTTTTCTTTTCTCCACCTGTCTCTCTCCTCCCCTCCACTTTATACTGAAGCCCAGTTTTCCCTTCTACTCTGTGACTTTCATGCTAGAGCTTAACAGGAGGAGTCTTTGAGTGCGGGGGTGAGTGCCAGAGGATGGGGATGGTGGAGGAGGCTTCCCCAGACAGGGAAGGGAAGCTGGGATGGGGCACATTGGGAAGACAGGTCCAAGGCCATGCACCACCAGCACTGAACGGACACATATGACATTTGTGTTCCCAAGGTCACTGACAAGGCAAGTTTTCCAAAGTCTCTGGTAACTTGAGTGTTTGCATCTGTGAAATGAGTGGGCTGCAGTAGCTAACCCTTCTTCCTGCTCTAACATTCTATGGACAGACAATGCATGTTGTCTGCCTCTTGAAAGTACACAATGGATACAATTCACTAAGCCACTGAAGTATAAATACGTGCCAGAGGCCAGTGCGAATTTAGGTAGACAGCACTCACACACCCATCTGAATTCTAACACGGTAAGTTGATGGTGGAGATCCGGAGTCCAGTGGGATGCATCCTGGAAAGGCGCTGTGGAGGAAATGGGATTTCCAGAGACTTTTGCATAATGAGATACAGCGAATCAACTTAGCAACTTCTCGATTCAAGCAGCCACATGCTTTAAGGCTCTAGAAAATACTGGTCCTTGTTAAATGAGCTCATTCACTCTCCTTTCAACTTCCTCTGGGCACCACCTTGGCTCCCGAGTTTCCAGGTCAACCTGTTGAATTTCTAGCATTCCTACTGAGAGAGTCAGTTCCTAGGCAGGTTGATAAGGAGTCCTGGGTCCCGGAGGAGAGAAGGGTCTGGGGCTCTCGAAGAGGAGATAGGGGTCTGGAATTCTCAAGGAGCAGGAAAGGACAAAAGTCTTTTTTTTTTTTTTCTCCTCTACATTCCTTAGTCTGTCACATAAAACATTTTTTTCCTTTAAGCCTGGAACTGATGATTACACAACAAACAACTCAGTTTAAACTCTGTACTAAGGATTATATAGCAATAATGTATCCTGCTTGAGGACAGTTTCTCCTTCCTGAAAACCTTATGACTAATTCTGATATCTTAGAATGTATATTATGGGAGTGGGTCTGGTAGGATCTTTCTATTGTTAAATTCTAATCCTATTATCCTAAAATATAAGTTATGGGAGTGGGTCTAGTAAGATCTTTACAACCTTGACACATTCTTTTGATTTATTGTAATAACTAATTTTAAAAAATATATAATTCCCTTGATAAAGGTGAACAAGGGGGGCACTCTCCACCCCCCTTCTGATATCTATGTCAGAAGCTTTCTCTGTCCCTTTTTATACTTTAATAAAACTCTGCTATACAAAAGCTCTTGAGTGATCAAGCCTGGTCCCTGGTCCCAAAGCTAAATCTTCTCCAGAAATCACAAATCCAACATCGTTCACTGTAAGCTATTTCCACTAGCCAGGAAATGTCCCTGACTGACTTACAGGACATTACGATTTTCTTGGAGAGAGCAAAGCCCCATGTCAAACCCACAGTACTCACCCCACTCCAAACACATCAAAAGCCAGATAATCAATATCGACTGTGGACTCAATGCTCTTTAAGGCTGTCCAGGATTTAAACGGGACATTTAAACTCCCCATTGGGAGTTTATGCTTTTTAATTTAGATCATAAACTCTTAGTGGGAAGGTGCCT
Source organism: Bos javanicus (assembly GCF_032452875.1). Classification (NCBI taxonomy): domain Eukaryota; kingdom Metazoa; phylum Chordata; class Mammalia; order Artiodactyla; family Bovidae; genus Bos; species Bos javanicus. The sequence goes on from NC_083896.1 coordinate 33,209,289, forward strand.
TCTCTGTTTATTTCATCTGGTTTGGCTCTAAATTTGTGTGTTTACCAGATTCTCTTTGGATTAACTATTGAAGGAAAAGGTGGCTTCCAGCTTAATGAAGATGTATCACAGCTTATATCATCCTCCAAAATTATAGTTGTTGAGACGATCTTGGCAGACCTTCCTGCTCCAATAGTGTAAATGTGAGAGTGACCAGGATCCCAGGGGGAGGGTGGGTGGAGCCTGCTGCCACTGCCATGGGCCAGCTGGTCTGGAGTAGTCCCATGTTTAATTAATTCTCTTTAATTTTCCTTCTCCCAAGAAAGGAAATGTCCATCTGTGCTTGTGTGTGACTTCCTCCCTATTTGGCTGTGCTCTAGAGATTCTTCAGGAAAGACGAGTCAATCACCTTTCCTGCCTGAGATGCTGAGACTCCTTGCCAATACTTGTGGCCAATCTAAGTGTCTCTACTTCGTGGTTAGAGGACAAGAGGTTGGAGAGACTCAAAAGAACTCAATCTGGGATTATAATCAATAGATGGGAGAGATGAAAATAACCTGAGTAATAGGCCCCATCATTTGGTCTGCTGAGGACAAAAGGGTGGTTAGATAGAGCTAGCTGAAAAGGACCTTAGTCAGCTAAGCCAACATCTTCATTTTATAGGAAGTGGAAATCCAGAGAGGAACAGTGTCTTGCTCTCTTATGAGATTGAAACATCTCCCTTTTTTTTGGATTCAATCTGATTCTTTGTGCTTCTACTAGAGATGTAGTCAGGCTAATTCTAAACAACAGCATTCATTTCAGGAGCCCAAGGAGCCAAGGAACAGTGGCAGGGCCAAACGTATCTACTCCACACCTTTGCCCAAACACCCAACAAATTAAGTCAGCAAATACATACAGAAATTTCAGCTAATCACAAGGTATGTTTTATTTAAACTCTCAGCCAATGAGGTCACAGGATATTCTAGAAGGAAGAAACTAAGTAAAAGCAAATGATACAAAATACAACTAGGAAAACTGATGGATGGTAAGAAAGAAAAAATAAATCCCAGATTTCAAGTCCACAAAATCCAAGGGAGTATCTCATTAATATAAACAAATATATATATATTTTCATGAGTCATGCTTTTATGTTTGTTTCTTTTCTGATTGTCCCTGAAAACCCAGGTTTAAGACAAATTCCTCAGCTTCCATTATTGAGGCCTCTAAGGCCCTCTTCTATAGAAATTCTGGAGGGAAGACTGTAAGGGAAGCCAGTCATACACTGCAGTGCTCCAGGGAAGCGAGGTAGGACTGTGTTCCCTGGGAAGAAGGTCTAAAAACAGTCTGTAGGAACTCGGTTGTCTGTGTTGTTAGGGCCACGCTGTGACAACTGGAGCTGTCTCTCCAAGCTCCTACCATTAAACAACATGCCCCTATCATTAAACAACACGCCCCAGTCCCAGTGGAAGACCCCTGAAGCTGAGTGGCAGAGAGCTGGGAGCTTGCAGGAAATTCCCCCGGTGAACTTGAGATTCCTGCCTTGAAGAACTCAGCAACTGGCTGGGCTATTCATCCAACTCATCTAATGGCATCTCGAGAGAAGAAATTTTTTTCTGTGCTGCCTCCTTTTGGAAATTTACTCTAGGGTGCTAGGCAGAGGTGGGGCACAGGACCAGCTCACATGGTTTACAAGCACTTTGGAGCTTGAGTTTACAACCTCTGATATCCTCTCGGGACAGAGGAGAACTCTGTAAACCAAGCCCTTCTCAATTCATGAGCCCTGGGTCTGCAGAGTCCTCACGTCAAGGGCAAGTTGGAACAGTGTGGAAACTTTGGCAAAAGAAGGTCCCCTTTCTCCAGCTCTCCATTTTAATGAAACAATTCTAGGGTGAGGTTACTTCTCTGACTCATATTCCCTTTGGTCTTTTTCACACACTCCTCTGAAGCAAAAGCTCTGAGCACCTCATAGACCAGGGCACAGATGGGGCCTGTGGGGTGGGGGCAGAGATGTACCGGGGCCCACTCAGAGCAGTACCAGGGCCCACTCTACTCCCAAAGTGGAGATGGCGAACTAGGAGGGAGGCATCTCTCCCAAGGCAATTTCTGTCAGCACCCCAAGCTAGTTGGGGACACCATTGCCACACAACTCATGAAGAAGCCTCAAACTGGTTCTAGCTCTCAAATAAGCAGGTAGGAGTCAGCCTGCTTAAGATCCCTACCAACTGATAGAGAGTTAAGATAAGCAGTAGGGAGGCAGTGTAGGTCTGGCCTCTGCCCTTCCTGTTGAATCAGGAGTAAGGGGGACACTGGTCTTCAGGGATATAGGCTAACCTGGAAGACGCAGACCCTGGCCCAGTAAAGCTGCTGGGCTGCCTGAGCACCTCCTGTCCTAGGCTTCCCATTTCATAATCTGATTTACTCTGCTAGCACTATATATATATAGTGTATATAGTGTGTGTATATACACACACTGATATATGTATATATATATATACACACAGTATATATATATCAGTACAATTTTTAACAGTTAAACCTGCCTGTGTTCACTTGGGCTTCCCTCCTTATTTCATCTACGCCTAACTGTAGAGATGCTAGCTAAACAAATAAAACAAAGAGAACTCAAATCCCGGGAGAATGGAAAGTGGGAGCTAATACCATAATGGCCCAACAGGTTTATTAAGGTTGCATATGGCTGTGGACTGATTTTCATATTTTACTGACACGGTGTAACTGGTCTTAGACATGCATACATTTGGAAACTGTAATTGAATCCTCTTCGCAAATACCATATGATGTCACTTATTTGGGCTTCCCTGGTGGTTCAGACGGTAAAGAATCTGCCTGCAATGCGGGAAACCTGGGTTCGATCCCTAGGTTGGGAAGATTCCCTGGAGGAGGGCATGGCAACCCACTCCAGTATTCTTGCCTGGAGAATCCCCATGGACAGAGGAGCCTGGCAGATTACAGGCTGCGGTCACAAAGAGTTGGACATGACTGAGTGACTAAGCACATTACTTATTTACAAAATTTTAAAAAATGATACATATGAACCTATTTACAAAACAGAAACAGACTGACAGGCATAATAAACAACCTTATGGTTACCAAGGGGGATGGGAATGGATAAATTAGAAATTTGGGATTAACAAATACATACTACTATTGTTTGTATTTCTGCTTTATTGGCTATGCCAAAGCCTTTGACTGTGTGGATCACAATAAACTGTGGAAAATTCTGAAAGAGATGGAATACCAGAACACCTGACCTGCCTCTTGAGAAACTTATATGCAGGTCAGGAAGCAACAGATAGAACTGGACATGGAACAACAGACTGGTTCCAAATAGGAAAAGGAGTACGTCAAGGCTGTATATTGTCACCCTGTTTATTTAACTTATATGCAGAGTACATCATGAGAAACGCTAGGCAGGAGGAAGCACAAGCTGGAATCAAGATTGCCGGGAGAAATAACCTCAGATATGCAGATGACATCACCCTATGGCAGAAAATGAAGAGGAACTAAAAAGCCTCTTGATGAAAGTGAAAGAGGAGAGTGAAAAAGTTGGCTTAAAGCTCAACATTCAGAAAATGAAGATCATGGCATCTGGTCCCATCACTTCATGGGAAATAGATGGGGAAACAGTGGAAACAGTGTCAGACTTTATTTTTTGGGCTCCAAAATCACTGCAGATGGTGACTGCAGCCATGAAATTAAAAGACACTTACTCCTTGGAAGGAAAGTTATGACCAACCTAGATAGCATATTCAAAAGCAGAGACATTACTTTGCCAACAAAGGTCTGTCTAGTCAAGGCTATGGTTTTTCCTGTGGTCATGTATGGATGTGAGAGTTGGACTGTGAAGAAGGCTGAGTGCCGAAGAATTGATGTTTTTGGACTGTGGTGTTGGAGAAGACTCTTGAGAGTCCCTTGGACTGCAAGGAGATCCAACCAGTCCACCCTAAAGGAGATCAGTCCTGGGTGTTCATTGGAAGGACCGATGCTAACGCTGAAACTCCAATACTTTGGCCACCTGATGTGAAGAGCTGACTCATTGGAAAAGACTCTGATGCTGGGAGGGATTGGGGGCAGGAGGAGAAGGGGACTACAGAGGATGAGATGGCTGGATGGCATCACAGACTCGATGGACATGAGTTTGGGTGAACTCTGGGAGTTGGTGATGGACAGGGAGGCCCGGTGTGCTGCAATTCATGGGGTCGCAAAGAGTCGGACAGGACTGAGTGACTGAACTGAACTGATTGTTTTGTTTAACTATACATAAAATAGACAAACAACAAGGACCTCTTGTTTAGCACTAGAAACTATATACAGTATCTTGTAACAACTTATAATGGAAAAGAATCAGAAAAAGAACATATAAGTCACTTTACTGTACACATGAAACTAGCACACCATTATAAATCAGCTGTACTTTAATTAAAAAATAAAAATTCTTAACTAATTTTTCTCCTGTTTCACTTTGGTTTTTTAATGAGGCTACTAGAAAATTTTAAATTATTAATATGGCTCACTTTACATTTCTGTTAGACAGTATTGCTCTCTAGAGTATCAAATTTAATACCTTTTAGTGATAATAATAAATCTATTTATAAAGGGGAACATCTGTAATTGGACACTCATTACTTATTATGTAACTTCAGTGACTATAGTGAGTTTTTTTTTCACTTTTCTCTCTCATGGAATTTTTCAAAAATCAGTGTATCAAGACCAAATGAATGAATCTTTTGATACTTTTCTCTTTTTTCTAGCAAATCCTTGGAGATCTTTGGGGAGGCTAGTGATAGCACCACACTGGGTGTGTGAGCAAAGCAGGAGACTCTGGGTAGGTCTGGATCTGTTTGTTATCCCGGACTGGGACAGTGGTTCGTTTAGAAAATGAATTGCCAAAGCACTTGTCCACACCAATAGCTTCCCCACCTGCACTTTGCTGAAATTAAACACACCCACACACACATTTAATTGACTGGGTTATATATCAGTGTTAGGCAATTTTCCTCCTGGCTGTTTTTCCTTTCTTATCATCATCACTGGTATTGTTTCTCTTTCACTTTCTGTGTCTTGCAAATCTGTAAACCAGACACTTGTTTCTCTTGAAGCAGCTCCTTCAGAAAAAGCAGAAAAAGAGTTTATAATCTAGATTTTCATGTAGAAGTGTTTTGAATGTTCAATATGTGGGAAGTTAAAAGGTGAAAGGAAGGGCTCTAGGGGATGGCAGTAGGAAGAACAGTTTCTAATTCTCTGATAATGAAGTGTTTGGGGCTAAGAAGGCTTCTCTTTCCAGAAAGAATTCTTAGAATGAGAAGTGTTAGCTGTCCTCCATTTTGTCCGGGAGCACCGCCTTGGGTAGGCATAAACCCTCTGGGGAGATGTCTGAATTCCAGGAGCAGGGAAAGGCAATAGCATCCAGTTAGCTGGCTCCACCTCCTCCTCTATGCCCCCATGGGACACTGTTCACTACTCCATCACAAACTTCCAGGATAAAGCAGGCATGGGCTCTTGCCATCTGACACTTGATGGTTGAACCTCCAAAGGAGACAGTAAACAATGAAAAAGAGCTGGAATTTTTAATATATACTTGCCGAGAATTTGGAAATTAAATTATACAATAGTTTTAGCTGGTAAACCAACAAAGAATATACTGTGGAATCATAAAAAATGATCCACAAGAAGATGGAAAACAAAGGGAAAAGAAAATAAGAAACAGATGGATAGGTAAAAGACAGACAACAATGTGACAGATTTAAACCAACCAGATCAATAAATATATTAAGTGTAAGTAGTCTAAACAACCCAACTGAAAGACTGTTAATTATAACAATTAGAGATTGTCACACTGAACAAAAAAAGGAACTATATGCTACCCACAATAAACCTACTTTAAACATAAAAGTACAAGTAAGTCAAAAGGAAATAAGTAACAAAAGATACAAATACTAATAAAAATAAAGGTGAAGTAGTTATATTTATATCAGACAAAATAGGTTTCAGGGGAAATAATATTACTAGAGATAGAAAAGGCCATTTCACAATGGTAAAGGAGTTAATTCATTAAATCCTAAATGTTTATTCCCCCAATAATAAAACTTCAAACACAGAGAAAAAACTGATTGAGTTGCAAGAGAAACAAACACATCTACGATTACACTTGGAGATTTCAATGTCCCCCTGTCAATAACTGATAGAACAAATAGAAGATCAGGAAGAAGGTAGAAGATTTGAATGACACTCTCAGCTATCGGGATCTAAATGACATTTGTCAAGCACACCATCCAACACACATTCTTCTCAACAACATAGACCATGTGGTACCATACGCTGAACCATCAAAAAATTCAGTTATTCACATCATGAAAAGTATGTTGTTTGACCACAATGAAATTAAATTGGAAATTCACAGCACAGAGTTCTCTGGAAAGTCCCCCAGTATTTGTAAACTATCTAATGGACTCTTATATAACCTATGGGCTTCCCTGGTGGCTCAGTGGTGAAGAATCCACCTTCCAAGCAGAAGACGGCAGGTTCTACCTCTGGGTCGGGAAGATCCACTGGAGAAGGAAATAGTAACCCACTCCAGTATTCTTGCCTGTGAAATCCCATAAACAGAGGAACTTGGTGGGCTACAGTCCAAGAGGTTACAACGTGTTGGACATGACTTAGCAACTAAACAACAATATATAATCTGTAAGGTAAAATAAAACAAAAAGGAATGAAAGTTAAAAATATATGTCTAAAGAGTGGATACAGCTAAAGCATACTTATAAGGAAATATATAGTACTAAATGTCTATATTAGGAAAGGAAAAGATTTCTAATCAATGACTTCAGCTTCTAGCCTAGGAAAATAGAAAAGTAAAGCAAATGAAACCTGAAGTAAGCATATCAGAGCAGAAATTAATGAAATAAAGATAGAAAACAGCAGAAAAAAGCCAATGAAACCAAAAGTTGGTTCTTTGAGATCAATAAAGTTGGTAAACCACTAGCTAGACTGGTCAGGAAAAAAAATACATAGCAAATTATCAATATCCAGAATTAAAGTGATAATTTCACTACAAATTGTTTAGATTTCAAATAGATAATAAGGGACTATTATGATAGTTTTTGCTAACGCATTTGCAATTTAAACGTGATGGGCAAATTCCTTGAAAGAAACAAATTAGCAAAAACTCACTCAAGAAGAAATAGATAACCTAAGTCACCATATATATCTATTGGGAAAAACTGAGTTTTTAATTTAAAACTTTGCCTTAAAGAAAACTACGAGCTCAGCTGGTTTCACTGGTTGATTTTTATCTAACATTTAAAAAAGAAATCACACAAATGTACAAACTACTATATTTAAAATAGATAACCAACAAGGACCTAATGTATAGCACAGGGAATGCTGCTCAGTAGTCTGTAATAACCGAAATGGGGAAAAAATTGAAAAAGAATAGGTTCATCCATATGTATAACTGAATCACTTTGCTGTATACTTGAAACTAACACAGGATGGTTAATCAACTATGCTCCAATATAAAATAAAAATTAAAAAAATCAATCAATGTAATTTAGTATATTGATGTATATTTTTAAAAACCATATCATCTGATTCATTTTGCTGTACAGCAGAAACTAATACAACACTGTAAAGCAACTATACTCCAATACAATTTTTTTTTTTAAAAAAGAACTACTTCACAATCCAGCAAGAGAAAAAAAAGAAAAAACACCTCACCATATGATCATCTCAATATAGGCAGAAAAAGAATTCCTGATGGGTGAAAATCTATCTGATGTGCTGAAGGAACAGCGAGGTCAGTGGGGCTGATATGGAAGGACTGGGGGAGAGAGTATATAGAGATAAGATCAGAGAGGGGGCAGGGGAAGGTCATATAGAATGTTGTGAAGACTCAGGCAATTTCTTTCTCTTGGTGATGTGAAATGTCACAGGGGTGGTTTAAGGAGGAGCATGACATTGTTTTGATTTTAGTGTTAATCAGATCATACTTACACAGCTGTATTAAGATTTAGAGGGGCTGAGGACAGAAACTGAGGCTCCACTGGGGAGGCATTTGCAGTGAGGTATGTAACAGACAGCAGTGGTCTGGACAAGGAGAGTGGTAGAGATGGTAATGGAGATGTTAGGCTTCTGGGTTCTATTTTGAAGGACTGAGATGTACATAAGGTATAAAAGGCATGAGTTAAAGATGATCCCCATTTTGCCCTGAGCAAATGAAGGTGTTGTGTTTGCATTCACTACGATCATTTGCTGTTGTTGTTCAGTTGTTGTTCTTTGTCACCCTATGGACTGCAGCACGCCAGGATTCCCTGTCCTTCACCATCCCCTGGAGCTTGCTCAAACTCATGTCCATTGTATCGGTGATGCCACCCAGCCATCTCATCCTGTGTTGTCACCTTCTCCTCCTGCCTTCAATCTTTCCTAATGTCAGGGTCCTTTCCAATGAGTCGGCTCTTCGCATCAGTTAGCCAAAGTATTAGAACTTCAGCCTCAGCATCAGTCTTTCCAATGAACATTCAGGACTGTTTTCCTTTAGGGTGGACTGGTTTGATCTCCTTGCTGTCCAAGGGACTCTAAAGAGTCTTCTCCAGCACCACAGTTCAAAGGCACTGTGATAAGGAAGACCACCAGAGGAGTGGGTTCAAGGGAGGAGGGGCACTCAGGACGAGGAGTTTGATTCTGTGCATATCAAGTATGAGATGGCTATTAGAAGCTTGCAAGTGAAAGTGAAGTCGCTCAGTTGTGTCCGACTCTTTGAGACCCCATGGATTGCAGCCCACCAGGCTCCTCCGTCCGTGGGATTCTCCAGGCAAGTATACTGGAGTAGGTTGCCATTTCCTTCTCCAGGGGATCTTCCCGATCCAGGGATCAAACCCAGGTCTCCCACGTTGCAGGCAGACGCAATAAGAAGCTTAAGTGGAAATATTATGCACAGAAGCCCAGACAAAGAGGTCCAAGGTGAAAATGGAAATTTGAAAGTCATCAGCTTATGAGTGATATTAACACCCACTAGAGGGTGAGATCACCAAGGAGGTGAGTGGTGATAGAGAAGACTGAGTACCTGGGGGCCCAACGCTTAAAAGTTGGAGAGATGAGAGACCCCCCCCCCTTGGGATATTAGCCCTTGGTGTATGCCAGGCACTGTTACCAGCAATCAGCACTTTACAGCTCCTTTAATGCTCAATCTGTCAATTAAGTACTATTATTATTTGTACTGTAGATTGATGAAACTGTGAGACAGAAAGTTTAAGTAACTTGCTGAGGGCAAGAAATATTCTAAGAATAGAAACAAACAATATTGAAGAGAAAACAGCAGGACTCAGAGGTACTGAGATGAAAAAGAGTAAAAAGGACTCATACTATATACAGGCAAATGGGATGTGTTAAAAGAGCTGCTCATGTTAAAGTTTTTCAAGAATGAAATTCATGGAGACTATACAAAGATGCCAAAGCATCAGAGCAAAAATAGAAAGGAAGAAACATAGTGTAAGTGGACCAGTGAAAGATCCATTCTGGAAGACAATGCAACCCCAAGAAACAGGAAAAAAATTAGAGAAAAAATTAGAAAAACACAGATTCAATGAAACAAACATAAGTAATCAGACAAACAATAAAATGAGATTAAAAAATATCATTATAGAGCTAAGAAAAAACTGAGGAACAAAATAATAATTACAGAGTTAATTTTGAAACAGCAAAAAATGAAGTGAATATAACTAAATATTAAATTTATCACATTCAGGAAAACTTGAGGTAATTCACAGTACATGCACAGGGAAAAGACAATGGAAGTGATTAGGAGGAAGATAAAGGTATGGAGGATAGAAAATGACCTGACATATGGGTCTTTTTGTCCCCAAAGGAAATACTACAGCACACGAAATGGAAAAAAAAAAACATTTACTAATACAAAAGGAAAGGAAGAAAAGACTATAATAAGAAACTGAAAGGGCACCTTCAGTTCGAAAAAAGTGATACCAAGTGTTTAACCCTGAGACAAATTTTGATGCATTTGCCACAGGTCAAACTAAGAAAAAAAGGGTCTTACAAAAATGATTCATATAATTCAGGTGAATCAGGCAGCAGTTAATGCAAGATGGTAAAAGAGTGTCCATAAAGCTCTGAAGAAAAGAAAGTAGGACCCAAGAATTTTCCACCAAATAAGTTATTGCTAATACAGAAACAATTGAAATGTTGAATGTATAAAAACTCAGGGAACATAATATCCATAAACCCTTCTTATAAACAAATATGAAACACACTCAACCAAAAGATGAAAGAGTTCAGAAAGGGACTAGTTCTGGCATCAGAATTCTTCTAATAGAGGGAAGTTTCCTTAGGAAAAGATACTTTGATAAGGTTATGGGGATAGTATAGTATTTCCCACCTTCATAGACTTTTCCTTATCTGTGTAACATCTCCATGGTTTTTTACTTAATAAGTTTCTTTAAAATAAGTCAGTTTTTAATGTAGATTTATTTGTTTAAAAAAGAAACCTGCTATTATAAGCCTAAAAGAGAAATTGGCATCACTGATAAGAAATAGAAGATAGCCAGGCATAAAAATAAATTCAATGAAACCAAAACAATGTTATTGATATCGAGCCAGGTACTCTTGCCAGCTTTCAAAGAGCTGAGCCTGAAGCCTGGTTTTGCTTTGATAAAAAGGGAGATTGGTATTAAACGTTACATACCTATTCCCACCATACTCACACTTTCTCTCTGACTACTGAGCCTTACGAATGAACAGTGTAGTGTCTCACCATGTGGTCCATTTAATTTAATGCCACGTCCTTCTGTTTAGTCTCTCACTTTGAGAAACACAGGTAGAGGAGGATGAGATCCTGTGATCTCAGCAAACGGAAAACCATCCTGTCTGGGACAATGAGAGGAAACTGTTCTTGTTCCTCTTAAGAAACAGATGAGAAGACATAGAGGAAAAGAATAAAGGTTGTATTGGTCTCCTAGGATAGTCATAACAAATTACTACAAACTTCTAGGTTAAAGCAACAGAAAGTTGTTTTTTCACAGTTCAGAAGGCTAGAAGTTCAAAATCAAATGGTTGGCAGAGACTTGTCCCCTCCAAAGACTCTAAATAAGATTCTTTCCTGGCCTCTTTTGACTTCTGGTGGCTCCAAGTTTTCCTTGGCTTTTGACCACACAACTCTGTTTTCATGTAACCATCTTTTCCCTCTTCCTATGTGTCTCTCTTCTGTATGTCTCTTATTGGGACCCTTGTCATTAGATCACAGCCACCCTATGTCCAGGAGGGCCTCATCTCAAGATCCTTAACTTAATTACATCTGCAACGTAATCACATCTTAAACATGCTTTTTTTTTCAAGTAAGATCAATTTCACAGGTTCCAGAGAGGTTGAAACATGTCTTTCGGGTGTCATCATTCATCCCACTGCTGCTGCTGCGGCTAAGTCACTTCAGTCATGTCCGACTCTGTGCGAGCCCATAGACGGCAGCCTACCAGACTCCTCTGTCCATGGGATTTTCCAGGCAAGAGTACTGGAGTGGGTTGCCGTTGCCTTCTCCGATTCATCCCACTACAGGAAGATAAAACCTCAGTGTTCAGCTTTTAAGTTGAAATTTATTTGGATGAAATCCCTGGTGGTTAGTCAGCAAAACAATAATTTGAACATGGGGATATCAAGTGTTCCATTAGAAATTATTTAAATTGGTATAAGGGGCTTCCCAGGTGGTGCTAGTAGTAAAGAATCTGCTTGCCAGTGCGGGAGATGCAAGAAATGTGGGTTTGATCCCTTGGTCAGGAAGATCCCCTGGAGTAAGAAATGGCACCCCACGCCAGTATTCTTGCCTGGAAAACTCCATGTGCAGAGGAGCCTGGTGGGTTATAGTTCATGGAGCCACAAAGAATTGGACGCAACTGGGCAACCAAGCACTAGAGCACTTAACTTCTATAATGTGAAACCTTTCTCTCTCTTTCCTTAAATTTTTGGTTAGGCTGTTACAAACACACATTCATACACACATACTCCCTCACACACACGTTTCTAAACTCTCCTGTATGTAGGTATGTATATTTTTATCCAAAAAGGATTATAAAAGACTACTATAGACAGTTGTTTACCAACACATTGGAAAACCTAGATTAAATGGACAAAGTTCTAAAAACACTACCAGGACTGAATCACGAAGAGAAAAAAAATCTAAATAGAACTATAACTAGTAAGGAGATTGAGTCAATAATCAAAAACCTCCCAACAAAGAAAAGCCCTAGACTAGAGGACTTAATTGGTGAAATCTACCAAGCATTTTAAGAACTAACACCAGTCCTTCTCCAACTTGTCCCAAAAAATTGAAAAGAAGAGATACTTGCTAACTTATTCTATGAAGTCAGCATTACCAAGGTAGATAAAGGTGACACAAGAAAAGAGAGCTGCAGACCAATATTCCTTAACATACAGATGCAAAAAACTTTTACAAAATAATATGAAACCAAATTCAGCAGCATATTAAAAAAGATGATTCATCATAAACAACATAGATAATTTGGATTTCACTGAATTTTTTTTTAATTTGTGTATCAAAAGATACTATAAGAGCATGAAAAGACAACCCACAGAAAGTAAGAGAATATTTGCATATCACATGTCTGATAAGTTTCCTATCCAGAATATATAAAGGATTCCTACAGCTGAACAACAAAATGAATATGCAATTCAAACATGAACAACAAAATTAAACATTTCTCCAAAGAAGATATACAAATTTCAAATAAACACATGAAAAGATGCTCAACATTAAAGTCATTAGAGTGTAATCAAAATCATCGGTTATCACTTTGCATCTACTAGGATGGTCATAAAAAAAAAAGAAAATAACAAGTGCTGACAAGGATGCAGAAAAATTAAAACTGTTATGCATTACTGGTGGGAATGTTAAATGGTGCAGTCACTGTGGAAAAAATCTGGCAATTACTCACAAAGCTAAACACAGAATTACAATTGACCTGGCAGTTTCATTCCTAGGTATATACTGAAAAAATAAAGAAGGAAAAGAGAAATCCAAATACTTGTTTGCTAATGTTCATAGCAGGATTTTTCACAATAGCTGGAAGATAGAAATGATCCAAATGTCCATCAAGTTATAAACTGATGAGCAAAATGTGGTATATTCATACTATAGAGTACTACTCAACCATACAAAGGCATGAAATTCTGATACATGTTGCCACTTGGATGAACCCTGAAGACATGCTAAGCAAAATAAGCAAGACACAAAGGGCTAAATTTTACATGGTTTCACTTACATAAATATGTAGAATAGGGAAATTGAGAGAGATAGAAAGCAGACAGAGGTGGCCAGGAGCTATGGGAAGGGGGAATGGGGAGTTATCACTTAATGCTTACAGAATTTCCATTTGGGATGATAAAGAGTTGTAGAAACATTTATGGTCTTTCTTGGCGGTGCAGTGGATAAGAATCTGTTTGTCAATACAGGGGACATGGGCTTGATCCCTGGTCTGGGAAGATCCTACTGAGCCCTCACTTTAGAGCCCATTCTCCACAACAAGAGAAACCACTGCAAAGAGAAGCCCTCCCAACACAGTGAAGAGCCTCCCCCACACACAGCAACTAGAGAAAGCCCCTGGGCAGCAATGAAGACCGGTGCAGCCAAAAACAAACAAACAAAAAGGCTGAAATAAAGAGAGCTATTTAAAAAGAAAATTTAGAAATAGTGGTGATGGTTGCACATCATGTGAGTATAATCAATGCCACTGAATTGCCTTTAACAATGGTTTGAAAGGTAATTGTATGTTATATTACCACAGTAAAAAATTTTACAGTGCGATTGTTCTGCACAGCAATGATAAGAAGGAATTACTGACACACAAAACAAGCTGAATGAATTTCAAAAACAATGTGAACTGAAAGGAGACAGATAGAAGGACATCTGGAAAAAAGAGAGAATACGATTCAATGTGATTCAGGAAAAATACTCCTGGCAGAGGTTGTGGGTAGGCAGGGACTGAAGACAAAGGGGCATAACAGAGCTTTAAGGGTGAGGAAAATGTTCTATATTTTGTTTAGGGTAGGGGTTGCATGACTTTTTACATTGGTCAAAACTCCGTTGAAACACACACCTAAAAAAAATTCGTTTTTCAATGGCACCCCACTCCAGTACTCTTGCCTGGAAAATCCCATGGACAGAGCCTGGTAGGCTGCAGTCCATGGAGTAGCTAAGAGTCAGACATGACTGAGTGACTTCACTTTCACTTTTCACTTTCATGCATTGGAGAAGGAAATGGCAACCCACTCCAGTGTTCTTGTCCGGAGAATCCCAGGGACGGTGGAGCCTGATGGGCTGCCATCTATGGGGTCGCACAGAGTCGGACACGACTGAAGCGACTTAGCAGCAGCATGTCAATTACACTTCAATAACCTGATTTTTAAAATACTCCTCACAGAGATGCTGGCCTGTGCTGATGGAAGATCACAAGTGCACTGGTCCAGTCTCAGCAGGTAACCTCTTCTTGTCACTTGAATCTCTTCTCATACAGCCCCTTAGCCACGCCCTCTGATGGCTGTGCATTTGAAAGCTTTTGACAAGATGACATTTTTTAATTCCCAGAAGTCTCTAGGTTGGGGACGTTTCCAGTTCTGGAAACTCGGTGAATGGGGACCACTAGCTAGGAATGGAAGAGACAAAGAGGTGATGGTTGGTTGTAGGGTGGAGCCCATGGAACCAAAGGCAGAGTGGGGCAGGAGACAGAAGAGGAGAAGGGGCCCCGAGTTCCCGATTCTTTCTTATCCTGCTAAAAAAGGAGAAATTCCTCCTTTCTGATAATCCTGCCTCAAAATTGGCAGTTGCTCCCTGAAATTAGTCTTTCCTCGCTGAGATGCTTGTCTCTGACACCCTTGAAGTTTAATAGATGTGCTTCTGGTGGCTGGCACTGACGCTGCATCCCATCTTGCCACACTGGCCAGGAACGGTCACTGCCTGCTCTCCTGCCAGAGGGGCGCGTACAGGCCCGTCACCTGCTTCCTCTCCTCTCCTAATCCTACCAGCCCAGTAGAGGTTGTTGGGTCCAGGCCAGGGGCTTGCCTCGCCATGGGAAGCTGCTCTCTTGCTGGTCCCAGACAGGAAAGGCAGAGGCCTTGAAGGAGTGGTAGTCAGGTCCTTCGGGTGTGGCAGGAAACCCAGCCGCCTCTCCCAGCCCCACTGGCTCTGCTTCCAGATGCACCTGGAGACCGGGGGTGCCTGAGGGCCAACTGGAGGAGGTGAGGGAGGGCAGTGAGCTGGAGCCAGGGAGCCTGGCGCTTACTGTGGTGAGAGAGAGACTGATGAAGAATTTCCTTGACTTGGTCTGCATCTAACACCACTGGGTATAGAAGAGACCTTGGAAATGACCCTATGGGCTTTGCTGGTGGCTAAAACGGTAAAGAATCTGTCTGCAGTGCAGGAGCCGTGGGTTCAGTCTCTGGATTGAGAAGATCCCATCGAGAAGCGAATGACAACTCGCTCCAGTATTCTTCCCTGGAGAATTCCGTGGACAAAGGAGCCTGGAGGACTACAATCCATGAGGTCACAGAGTTGGATATGACTGAGTGACTAACACACACACACACACACACACACACACACAACTATCTCATCCATGGCATCTTACTGCACTTACCAGAGGCAAGTGCACCCTGGAGATGAGCTGATCTGCCCAAAGCTGTTGCCTGGCACCACCAGCACTGAAATGAGTTCTCCTGGCTGAGCCTGTCTTACCTCAAAACTTCTGGAGTCCTCCTTCTTCTCCCAGAGTAAAAGCTGAGGTCCTGATGGTGGTCTCTGATAGACACCCCATGGTCTGCCTCCCTTGTCTTGTTCCCTTCACCCGCCCCTTCCTCACCCAAACTGGCCCTGAGCATAGCAGCTGAGCTCCAATTTACATCACGCCCTCAACATCACCATCACTTGCCCCCACGTCCTTCAAGTCTTGGCTGAATCTCACCTTTTCAATGAGGCTTCTCCCAATACCCTGTTTAACAGTTCAGCCCATCCCCCTTACTTCTCTGGGGTCTGATATCCTCATTCAACTCCAGTTTTTCTTCTTTCTCAATACTTCCCCCTCCAAACACACCCTTCACTGTCTTCATTTATGATGTTTCCTGTTTTTGTCTGCCTCTGCCACTGAGTGCCAGCTCCACAAGGCAGGGTACGTCTGTTTTGTTTACTACTGTGACCTTGATCTCGATCAGGGTTCCCTGCCCTAATCAATCGAAACCGATCAGAGGCCAGACAAGAAATTCAAGCAAGACCTTATTGGGGACCCTGGGGCTTCCCAGGTGGCACTGGTGTTAAAGAGACTTAAGAGATACTGGTTTGATCTTGGGTTGGGAAGATCCCCTGGAGGAGGAAATGGCAACCCACTCCACTACTTTTGTCTGGAGAATCCCCATGGACAGAGGATGCGGTGGGCTACAGTCCATGGGGTAGCAAAGAGTCAGACATGACTGAAGTGACTGAACACACGCGTGCACACACACACACACACACACACACACACTGCTGCAAAGAGGGGAGCGAGAACAAACAACAGTTTCCCTTGCTCACTCGCTCCATCGGGGAGGTGAGCTGGTTCCTTACAGGGGGTGAGGGGAGGGGTGTGTCCATGAGTGGGGCTGTAGGGGTGGCTTAGGTCTTCTGCCCAACTGTTATGTGGTATCGTGTGCTGAGGGCGTGCATAGTACCCTCATTTTGCTCCCAACACCCTGTTTTTACTCCAGGCTCTTCAAAAGTGGTGGTTGATTTTTTGGTCTCTTTGTATCTTTTGTCCAGAATTTCCTGCAACTGTGCATGCATGCAGTTATTTTTAGTCCCAGGTAGTTTCTTTATATTTTGTTGCTGGAGGAGAGGTGTGTCCAGGTGCAAGCACCGCAGCAAAGGGTTCCAGGTCCCAGCCTGTCTCAACCCCAGCATGTACAGAGGTACCTAAGTCAACCAGTGTTTGTTGAATTAATGATTAGATGAACTTTTCCAAGTGTCCATGTGCTATATATTTACTTCTCTTTCTAACTTCCCCTAGAGGCTTAATACGGAGAAGGCAATGCCACCCCACTCCAGTACTCCTGCCTGGAAAATCCCATGGATAGAGAAGCCTGGTAGGCTGCAGTCCATGGGGTCGCTGAGGGTCGGACACGACTTGAGTGACTTCACTTTCGCTTTTCACTTTCATGCCTTGGAGAAGGAAATGGCAACCCACTCCAGTGTTCTTGCCTGGAGAATCCCAGGGGAGCCTAGTGGGCTGCCGTCTATGGGGTCACACAGAGTCAGACACGACTGAAGTGACTTAGCAGCAGCAGCAGAGGCTTAATAATAAACTTACCCAATGAGTCTCTTACTTTTTAAATTTACCCCCAAAAGAGGGATGTCTAAAACTGAGACTCTGATTATCCCTCCTGAGACCTCGGTTGGATGAAGAGGTGCTGTATTTTTGAGTTAGAAAGGGCTGGCTCTTGACGGCTGTGGCATTGGCAGGCACAGAACGAAACACCTCATTGGGCAACAAGGTACCCGGGCACTGAGCCCCAGTGGCCATGGAAGTGGGAATGCATCCCACATTTACTTGTTTTGGAGGAGGCATTGGTGGCCCACATATATATTCAGCCAGCTATTGTCAGGCCAGGGTTTATGGGGGGAGGTCCCAGAATCCCATTAAATACATGGGATTAGACTTCCCTGGTGGTTCAGTGGTTAAGCATCTGCCTGCCAATACAGGGGACACAGGTTCCATCCCTGGTTTGGAAGATCCCACATGCCACGGAACAACAAAGCCTGTGCACCAGAACTACTGAGCCTGTGCTCTAGAGCCTGGGAGCCACAACCACTGAGCCCATGTACTCTAGAGCCTGTGCTCTGCAACAGGATAAGCCACTGCAATGAGAAGCTCGTGCCCTGCATCTAGAGAGTAGCCCCTACTCGCTGCAACTAGAGAAAAGCCCGCGAACCAGTGAAGATCCACTGCAGCCAACAAAGAAATAAAAATAAAAAATTTTTAAATGAAATAAAATGCACAGGATTTTGTTTTGCTTTGATTTCTGAAGGATCAGCCCAGGGGATCCTCATCATCCCACTGCCGCTTGCTGCTTGGTGAGTTTATCTGATTGACAGTAAGTGGGCTGCAGATGGGGTTACGTTTATTGAGCAGCTGGCCTTGGTTTTCACACATAGTATCACCCATCATCCTCCTAACAACCCTGAAATGTAGGTGTCATCTCCATCTTCTAAAACTAAAGCTCAGAGAGGGCAAAAGCCTTGCCTAAACCGTCATTAATAGGGGAGAAGCAAAAGAGGCAAAGTCATGTTCTTTCTAATACTCCAAGCTTCCTTCTGCAGGGGACTCAATAAATATTTATTCCAAGAATAAATAACTGAAGGCACTAGAATCAAAAGGACCAAAGCAGAGAATAGGCAGTTTTGAAGAGAGAGGAGGAATAAAGAAAAGGCCAGAGTGACAAGAACAATCTCCTGTTTGCGACACACTGAGGGCCCTGGTAGAAGATGCTGATCAGGAGCAGGTGCAGAAGGAAAAAGTGGAGGCGTGGTTGTAGCCCACCTGTCTGGTTATCCTGCTTGCCTCTTCCCTAAGCATTGCAGCATCTCATCTTATACACCCACACCACCTTTCGTGCCTCTCAAATGTTTTCTGTGCATTTTCTCGTTACAGCCTCAGAACAATCCTGTGGGGTGGTACTGTCCTCATTTCACAGATTAGAAAGGTGAGGCTCAGACAGACCAAATAATTTGCTCAAGACAACTGGGCCCAATTAGTGGCAGATCTGGTGGTCTGTTCAAGTCTTATGATCCCCAAGCACAGTGTTCTTACTTTTCCTAAACAAAGAAAATCATATTTCATTGTAACAATGAGTAGCAGCCACACTCAGAAGCAGAGGGGTCGAGGGAGAGATATCACTAGTCATCAGGGAAACGCAAGTCAAAATCACATGACATATCACCTCATACCTGTCAGAATGGCCATCTTCAAAAAGGCAAGAAATAACAAGTGCTGATGGGGATGTGCACAAAGGGGAACTCTTGTGCACTATTGGTGAAAATGTAAATTGATCCAGCCACTACAGAAAACAGTATGGAAGTTCTTTAAAAAATTAAAAATAGAACTATCAGTTGACTATTGAGTCACTCAGTTGTGTCTGACTCTTTGTGACCCCATGGACTGCAACACACCAGGCCTCCCTGTCTATCACCAAACCCTGGAGTTTGCTCAAACTCATGTCCATCAAGCTGGTGATGCCATCCAACCATCTCATCCTCGGTTGTCCCGTTTTCCTCCCGCTTTCAATCTTTCTCAGCATCAGGGTCTTTTCAAATGAGTCAGTTCTTCACATCAGATGGCCAAATTATTGCAATTTCAGCTTCAGCATCAGTCCTTCCAATGAATATTCAGAACTGATTTCCTTTAGATTGACTGATTGTATCTCCTTTCAGTCCAAGAGACTCTCAAGAGTCTTTTCCAACACCACAGTTCAAAAGTATCAAATTTTCGGCTCTCGGCTTTGTTTATGGTCCAACTCTCACATCCATACATGACTATTGATAAAACCATAGCCTTGACTAGACAGACCTTTGTTGGCAAAGTAATGTCTGCTTTTTAATATGCTGTCTAGGTTGGTCATAGCTTTTCTTCCAAGAAGCAAGCGTCTTATAATTTCATGGCTGCAGTCACCATCTCCAGTGATTTTGGAGCCCAAGAAAATAAAGTCTCTCACTGTTTCCCCATCTGTTTGCCATGAAGTGATGGGACTGGATGCCATGATTTTAGTTTTTTGAGTGTTGAGTTTTAAGCCGACTTTTTCACTCTCCTCTTTGACTTTCATCAAGAGGCTCTTCAGTTCCTCTTCACTTTCCACCATAAGGGTGGTGTCATCTGCATATCTGAGGTTATTGATATTTCTCCCATCAATCTTGATTCTAGTTTGTGCTTCATCTAGCCTGGCATTTCTCATGATGTACTCTTCATATAAGTTAAATAAGTAGAATGACAATATACAGCCTTGACGTACTCCTTTCCCTGTTTGGAACAAGTCTGCTGTTCCATGTCCAGTTCTAACTGTTGCTTCTTTACCTGCATAGAGATTTCTCAGGAGGCAGGTCATATCATACCAGAACTACCATATTATCCAGAAATTCCACTTCTGAGTATTTATCTGAAGAAAATGAAAACACTAATTGGAAAAGATATATGCACCCTGATGCTCATCATAGCATTATTTACAATAGCCAAGTTATGATGGCCATTGTAAATACCAACATCCAATGATGGGTGAATGGATAAAGACGATACGTGTGTGTACACACACACACAATGAAGTATTACTCAGCCATAAAAAATAATAAAATCTTGCCCTTTGCAACAACATGGTTAGAATTTGAGGGCATTATGCTAAGTGAAATGTCAGACAAACAAATAGGGTATGATCTTTCTTATATGTGGAATCTAAGCAAAAACCAACAAAAACAAACCCTAAGGCTCATAGACACAGAGAACAGACTGGTGGTTGTCAGAGATGGAGGGTGGGATGGGAGAAATGCATCCAGGGAGTTAAAAGGTATAATTTTCCAGTTATAAAATAATTTGATCATCAGGATATAATGTCAGCATGGGGACTATAGTTAATAATACTGTATTGCATAGTTGAAAGTTGCTAAGAAATTAGATCTTAAAAATCCTCATCACAAGAAAAAAAATTTTATAATTATTTGTGGTGGCAAATGTTACCTAAACTTATTACGATGATTATTTCAAATATATAAAAATATAGAATCTATGTTGTACACCTAGTACTAATATAATGTTATATGCCTATTATATCTCTCTTCTGTGAGCCAAGGATTTTATATCAAACCAAGTTATTGTTCAACTGCTAAAATAACAAACTCATTAAATATATAATAACTCAGAGGAAATTATATTCACAACCCCTTTCTGAAGAAACATCTTGAAACAAGCTTTACCCATTGACAATTTTAATGGGGACGCTTCTGCAAAACAATTGATGGGGAACATTTACAACATTAAATTGTAACAATAAAACCATAACAAAGGTATGGACATAGGTAGCAGTATACCATATATATGATACAGGTTCATACAAAGGAGAACTATAAAATCTAAGAGAAAAGAACGAGCTAATTCATTGGAAAATGAGTGAAAAAGTACAAGGAAATTATTTAAGGGGGCAAAACAATTATTAGAATCCTAAGAAGAAAAGGGACTAAGAATAATATAAAAATATCAGTATAAAAGAAAGTCATATATAAAAATTACATATCTTCTGAATATCAAAAACATACAAAACATAATTGAAATATTTTTAAAGTGCACTAAATATCACAGAAAATAGTATGACAGAGTTGATACTAAACATTTTTTTTTGAAAAGACGATAATAGGTCTTGGTACTCACTACTCACTATAGGCAGAAAAGAGGGCTGGGGGCTGGAGCATTCTGATGGGTTGGGTGCTGGAGCACTTTATATTCTGCTGCTGCTGCTACTGCTGGTAAGTCGCTTCAGTCGTGTCCGACTCTGTGTGACCCCATAGACGGCAGCCCACTAGGCTTGTCTGTCCCTGGGATTCTCCAGGCAAGAGTACTGGAGTGGGGTGCCATTGCCTTCTCCGACTTTATATTCTACAGAACAGCAAAGAAAGGTTAGCTATTATTAGTGATTTTTAAAGGAAACCTTGAGGGCTTGCCAGGTGGTGCTAGTGATAAAGAACCCACTTGCCAATGCAGGAGAGCAAGAGATGTGGATTCGATCCCTGGGTTGGGAAGATCCCCTGGAGAAGAGAATGGCAACCTGCTCCAGTATTCTTGCCTGGCACATCCCATGGACAGAGAAGCTGGGCAGGCTAGAGTCCGTGTGGTCATAGAATTGGACACGACTGAGGGACTGAACACAGCACAGCACATGACGTGGTGAGGTGAGGGCACTGCCCGGCCTGAGACAATTCATTTCCAGCTATGGAATTTTGGTGTGATTGAGTCTTCGTGAGAAAAAGACTTTGGTTCTGTTGAAGCTCTTCCATGTTTCCCAAAACACATGCTCACCTATTCCAACAGGGTGGAAAGATGGGTTTGGAGAAAACAAGTTCTGTTCTTTCCCACCTGCCACAGGTCCTTGAGTGATCAGCCAGGAGCCTTGAACAACTCAGATGTCTTCCTCCCTTAGGTGCAGGAAGGAGGTGCCCACAGCTTCCCGAAAGGAAGGTGGACTTCATCACAGGGATGCAAGCTGGAAGCAGAGCCCCCAGTGGTGTCAGTTACTCCAGATATGAATTCTCTATCCCACTCTGCACCTTCAGAGCCAGCCTAAATGTTGGGAAAACTGTATTAAAGGGGCTCCCTGTGACCTGGGGAGACAATGGGGTTAAATGCAGAAGCCCCAGGGGAGGCAGGGTCTCCCCACCAAGAGTTCAGACATCAGGACTAGCCCAACTAGAAAAGCTCCCCACGCAGCCTCCCTGAGTGGAGGGACCAGGCACCATGAACCCTCAAGGTGGCCTTGGCCACTGGAGGAAAATGGCACCTGTAGGCACCCACAGAAAGGCAGCCACTTGGCAAGGTTTTTCTGCTGGGCCTTGCTGGTGCCAGGCCAGTCTCAACCAGGCCCCCTGGCGGTCAGAGGTTTATATGCAGGATGGGTGGGTTCAAGAAAAGAACAAAGTTCCTCCCCACACGGGAGCCAAATCCATGACCAAAAGGACATCAAGTTGCCTTGATGTTGCTCCCTTGGAAAGCCCGTTCTGGCTTGATCATGTTGGGGATCTTCTATTTCAAGATAGCATAGTACAATTTCCTCTGACAAAGAAAGATAGCGCAGAAATCCTACTGTAAACTACAGAGTGTGTCGTTTTGTTGGTAGTAATATTATAGAGAGCATGTTAGAGGCAGGCTTTGAGTATATCAATTCTTGAGTGAATGAATGAATTCTTCACCAACTATCCTAAGACAGCCTCTGCCTGACAAGTTCGTCCTTAATTCCTCCCTGCCCCTGCTCTGAGCCCATGTGCCCTGGGCTTGCTGGCTGCCCCCGGCTCACCTGTGGTGTGCAGGTGTTTGTCTCAACTTGCCTCTTTTGGAGGTCAGAACTTCAGACCTGGGGTGGAGGTCAGGTTCTGGAGCTTGCTCTTTCTGTGCAGGGATTGGAAAGATTGAAAGATAGAAAGCTGAAAACCCCTAGATTTCTTTTCATAAAATGTTTATTTATATTTATATTTATTTGGCTACACTGGGTCTTAGTTGCGGCACGTGGGAATCTTCGATCTCTGTGGCAGCATGTGGGATCTTTAGTTGCAGCATATGAACTCTTAGTTTTGGCAAGTAGGATCCAGTTCCCTGATCAGGGACTGAACCCAAGCTCTCTGCATTGGGAGCACGGATTCTTAGCCACTGGACCACCAGGGAAGTCCAACCCCCATATTACTAACCAGTTTTTTTTTTTTTTTTTGACAACCCTGAAAGAGATTGCTACAGTGACTCTGTGCTTCCTAAGTGATCTCATTCCATGGGCTGGAGATGATTCTGTGACCTCCAAGCAAAGGCAGAGAGCAATCCAGAGCTGAGATTATTGAAGAGATTAATTTCTCCATACAGGGCAATTTTCCTCCTATTTTTTGCATAGGCAGCAGTTCAATAAATAATTAATGCTTGTTCATCTTTTAGCTATTTCTCCTGCTGTAAAAAAATTAATTGGCCTTCTATCATCTATTGCATTGTAACCTAGAGGTATTTGGCCCCCATCCACCACCTGCTGAAACCTGCTCCTCCTGAGGCTCACTGTGCAGTGACATCGGCGTCCTGCCTAGCCCCCAGGTTCAGGGCATGAATGGGAGTGCTTGAGCCTCCACAAACACTGCCTCTTTCTTCCAGAAACTCAGCAAGTTTGCAGGCACATTTTCTCACATCTCCTCCCTAGGTGCTGAGACTCCCATTTTGCAAAAGAGGTTGAGCAAGATTAGTGATGGGGTGAGGGAGCAGCAGCATCTCCCTCCAGCCCTCAGACTAGGGATGTCAAATATCCTGGGATCTCTTTCTGACTTTGAAGACAGGCCCATCAGCTCTACTGGTGGCAAGATGGGGAGAGTCAAAAGGGAGGGAAGACTCCCTGGATGGCCTTGATCCCCCAGCCTCAACCACCACACTTTTCCTCCTTTAAATCATAAATCATGCCACCACATTGTTCTTTTACAAACATTCTTGGCTTTTATCTTTATATTAATTTAGATTTGGCTTCTCAGGGATGTTGGGATGTTGATTAGGATTGCATTAGGTGTATATATTAATTTGAAGAGAGAATTTATACTTTTAAAATATTGGAACATTCTTGTGGGGAACTAGGTTTGTCTCTCCAATTAATAAGATACTTTTTTATGTTCTTTGAAAAAAAAAATCCTAAATCCACTGTGCCACCTCCTCTAGGAAGTTCTCCTAATTTAAAGCAGTCTGACCACCCCCATCCAATGCCTGACTTGCACTTTCCCCTCAGTGCCCTTTAGTGATTACCCTGATCACAAAGTCTATCGATGGCTAATTTGTCTTCTTTGTTTTCTTGTATTAAGATTTAAGCCCTGACAGGGCAGTAGTCCTGTTTGCTCTGTATCAGATACACCAAGCACTTGTGTGGCTGCAAAGACTCTTACAGAAGAGCTGGGGTGTCAGCTGGAATGGCCAAGGAGAAGGTCAATGAAAGCAAACCATGAGTCAGCAGTTGGAATTTTCCCTCTGGGAAAAGCCGTGCAGCTAGTACATGGGTTCAAGGGATGAACACACTCAGGGGCTCACTCAGGGTCCCAGCCCTACTCCTTCTGCTGCCTCTGAGTGAGGTCGTTTCACCTCTCCCAGCCCCAGGACCTCATCTGAAAAAAATGCCTCTCTTGTAAGGCTATTGTTGGAATTCAATGAGAGGATGAACATGGACAATGTTTGTAAGCTATGGAGCACTAACCGCATATGGAAATTGATTGTTATCATCATCTGTGCAGTCCTCTTACTCTGATACCCAGACCTAGAACCATCTTCAGAGACACCATTCTGCGCCCATATTGGAAGCATCCTGAAATCTGATGTGCTGGTTCACCATCATGCCCTTAGGTTTCTTAAGGTAGTTTAGCGCTGCTGCTGCTGCTAAGTCACTTCAGTCATGTCCGACTCTGTATGATCCCAAAGACGGCAGCCACCAGGCTCCCCGTCCCTGGGATTCTCCAGGCAAGAACACTGGAGTGGGTTGCCATTTCCTTATCCAATGCGTGAAAGTGAAAAGTGAAAGGGAAGTCGCTCAGTCGTGTCCGACTCTTAGCGACCCCATGGACTGCAGCCTACCAAGCTCCTCCATCCATGGGATTTTCCAGGCAAAGTACTGGAGTGGGGTGCCATTGCCTTCTCTGAGTTTAGCACTAGGATGCTATAATGTCTGAGCTAGAGAGGTCCCTTCAGGTCTATGAGCTCCTTATTTCACAGGCAGGAAAACTGAGGTCCAAAAGGGCTGATGAACCTGAGGCGAGCTTGCACCCTCCTCGGGGCAGCCCTGTCCAGACCCTGTGGCCCCATCTCGAGGGTGCTGGGCAAGGGATTCCTTAGAAAGAGCATCTCTTTTGAGTACTCATCTTGTGCCAGGCTCTCTACTAAGCCCTTTACATGGATTATCTAATCTGATGCTCATATAACTCTGTGCCATTAATATAATTATCCTCATTGTACTAGACAACATAACTGAAGCTCTAAAGATCATCAACTTAAAGTATTAAAGTGAGATTCTAAGTGATTACAGAGCCTTTGCTCCTAACTTAATATTCTCTGCTGCCTGTAGACACTATCCCATTAGAGCTCTTCTCTCTGTCTAAATTCCTTCTCCATCAACCACTGCATCCCACTATGAGTTGGGCATTTCCCCAAATGGCAAGATGACCCCAGGCCAGAGTACAGAATCATTTCTTTTCAATGTGGTAAAAATGGAGTGAACAATTCAAAAAATCTTATGTGGCCTTTGCAAGCCTGAAACAATCCTTCCACACTATTAGCAGTATTCAACTCTGTCACCTAAAACATTTGCCCGTCTTTAAGAAAGTCACCACAACTTATGGCAACTGGAGTCTAATTGGTTACACCAAAGAGGATGAAACAAGTGGCCTTCGAAAAGTGACACCCAGACTTGAATCCATGGCCCCTGGTTGGGTATCCACCACTGGTGGGAAACCACAGTGAGACTTTCAGAATATTCAGAGATGGGATGATGAAATGGTCTTTTATGGCTTACAGAGATCTCTCATCCTACTGCAAACAAAGAGGACTCTGCAACGAAGGCAAATAGAAATGCTTGAACAAAGGAATGGGAGAATGGTAAGGAGTACCCAGAAAATGACAAAGAAGTCCAAGTTGGCAGAAGAGCAGGGCAGTGCATGAGACCTTCCCATGCAGCTCTGAGAGAGCACAGTGAGGAATGAAGGGGCTGAGGGCCACATGCATGTCTGTGACCCTGGAAAATCCTTTAAGGTATCACCAGAGCTGGGACTTCCCTCGTGGTCCAGTGGCTAAGACTCCGTGCTCCTAATACCAGATTTGATCCCTGGTCAGGGAACTAGATCTTACATGCCACAACTAAGGATCCGGCATACCACAACTAAAAAAAGAAAGAAAAAAACCCTTCATACAAGGAAGATCGAAGATCCTGCTTGAGGCATCTAAGACCTAGCACAGCCTAATTAATTAATTACTTTAAGAAAAGGTATCACCAGGGCCAAAGACTTGTAGAATGTGTGATCTCTTATCCCTGAATTTTGCCTCTAATTGGGGCTTTGCTGGAGACAATGCCTTAACCTAAAACAACAAATCCAGGGAGGGAACCTGGGCTCTAGGGCAGGGAAGGGGAGGCACAGGTTGTAAGGTAAGCCCGTTAACGCCCCTCTAGCGCCAGTGTGTTCTATCTGCATTCAGGTCAAGAGCTCTGAGTTCTAGCCGTTGCTCTCCACTTGTTTGCTGTGAGCTCGTGGACAGACTTTTTACTTTCTGTGATCCTCGCCTTCCTTCTCTGTAAATTGGAGACAGAGTATCTGTCCTGCAGACCTCACAGGTTTCTGCACATGAGGCAATGAGCACGGGGTTTTGTCAACTGTCTGGCCCTGGAGACACACGGTGCACTACTGTTAGACATGGCCTTCCTCTGCTTCCTGCCTCTTGCCCTCTGCAGGCCAACCACCTCTCCTCTCCCTGGCAGGGGTCCCCAACACCTCCCCCCCCAACCAGGATCTAATGCCTGATTATCTGAGGTGGAGCTGATGTAATAATAATAGAAATAAAGTGCACAATAAACATAATGAGCTTGAATCATCCTGAAACCATTCCCCCTCCCCGTTCCATGGAAAAATTGTCTTCCAGGAAACTGGTCCTTGGTGCCAAAAAGGTTGGGGACCGCTGCTCTGTGAGAGGCTCTCTGAGTCAGAGATGGTCTCTGTCCACTGCGATGACTGGCCACGGCCCCCTCTACCTGAGTGTACTGTGAGGAGGCATCTGTTACCCTCAATAGGGGCCTCCAGCCCAGAACACTTGAATCTCACACCCCTTAGGACACCACATCTCCCACGGGAAACATCACCATCATATCTTAAGTATTTTCCTCTTGCCCCAAACCACAGAGCCAACCAAACTATAATAGGAATAAAGTCCTTCTTGGTGAATTTGGGTTTTGCCATTCTTTTGTTAGTGTTTGGTGCCACAGCTGCTACTGCTGCTGCTGCTAAGTCACTTCAGTCGTGTCTGACTCTGTGCGACCCCAGAGACGGAAGCCCACCAGGCTCCCCCATCCCTGGGATTCTCCTCCAGGCAAGAACACTGGAGTGGGTTGCCATTTCCTTCTCCAATGCATGAAAGTGAAAAGTGAAAGTGAAGTCGCTCAGTCGTGTCTGACTCTTAGCGACCCCATGGACTGCAGCCCACCAGGCTCCTCCACCCATGGATTGTCCAGGCAAGAGTACTGGAGTGGGTTGCCATTGCCTTCTCCATGGTGCCACAGCTACCATTGTGCTGTTGTTTATCCAGCCTACTAAGGTTCTATTTTCCGTAAGACATTTTTTCTTATATTCCATCCAGAATGGACTTGCACAGAGTCCAGGACTGCTAAGCCCACAGAGCCAAGCCAAGGACCTCCTAGTGTTTGCTCTAGGAAAGCCCACATTACAGGAGAACCTTGAGATACCTCCGTGCTGAAAGAGAACCAAGTCCGTTCTTGTCCATCTCCCCACTCGGGCCCCCATGACCAAGTTTTCTCTCTTTCTCCCAAAGAGGAGATCATGGATTGTGAAATGCCTTAATGGAAAAAACAGCCACAGGGCACAGCTTAATGGGATTGTATCCAAAATCATTATGTCATGAAAAGTTTCTTTCCCCAAGTACACACAGGCTGCTTTTCAGCACTTATCCCAAATCACTTTTTATGGGGAGATGGGGCTGAGGAGGCGGGTTTGGGAGTGTCTTATGCACAATCTCCCCATTCATCCCTTCTGGCTCTGGATCCTCTCCCGATAATACAGGGCTGTTTCCCAACCCTGGGACACTGCTCTCCCCTTGTCTGTCCCTCTGCCATCACCCCTTTTTACTCATTTAAAGGGACTTTGCACATAAGATTTACTAAGCTCACATTTGTTTTTGCCCTATTTCACAAAGCCTTGCATAGAGCAAGCCCTCTAAAGTTGGGAATGGAAACTCTCCCCTCTCTCTATAGTATCAGCCAGAGGCTGGGCACCCCAGGAAGGGCTAAGTGAGCAGGAGAGGATGATGCGCAGTTGTGGAATGAACACTGGACTGTGAGCTCTGGGTCCCGGTCATGAAATAGCAACTCATTTCCAGGATCTGGATATCGCCCCAAAATGACCTCTCAAGCTCCACCCAGTTATACAGGTCCTGGTGCGTCTTGCCCACGGTTGGGCTGAAAAGAGTACAAACAAGCATGACGAAACTGAAAACGTTTTCTGGACCCAGAATTTCATGACTATTCCTAAAGAAGAGGTGAGGAATGTGGCTCAAGGGGAACGTGAAGGAGGGGTGGGTGTCATGGGCAGAGGGGCCAGTGCAGAGGACAGCAGATAGTCATTCTCCACAGATGATTTGGGAGGTAAGGTCCCAGGATTGCCCACCTAGTTTAGAGAACAGGTCAAATGGCCTGCAGTTAACCAATGAGAAAATCAAGGGACTTCTCTGGTGGTCCCGTAGTTAAGACATTGCGCTCCCAATGCAGGGGGCCTGGGTTTGACCCCTGGCTGGGGAATGAAGACCTTGCATGGTGCAACCAAAAAAAACGAGGGGTAACAGGGTGGGGTGTGGAGAAAGGGGTCACTGCCTACTCACCTGTGACAGGGACGATCTCTAGCAGAAAGGGTTCTGAGGGTGAAGAGGGTAGCCCAGGTGGAGGGCGCAATGGTGAGCAAGTGCAGAGGGGGGAGAATTATTTGTCCCCTGCCTTACCCACATGAAGATCACTGGGTTTCACACATTTAAATTTCTGGTGATTGATGCTAGGCTAATTTTTGTAATGTAATGTGGAGGAACATATCAATACAAAACAGATATAGCTAGATTTTGTACAGCTTTGAGAAGCAAGCATCTGATATGAATATTTACCTGTGAAGACTATAGCTTTAATAACCTTCCAACCCATGGCCAAGTCCTGGGGACAGTGTGTATGGCAATGGGGAATCCCCAGAATTAACTCAATCCAGCCTTTGCCCAAGGTATTAATATTAATACTGTGCTGATACGATGCAGATATCATGACGAAATTTCCTGGTTTCAACACTCCAGCAAGAGTAGGGAAAGTCCCAGGCAAAGAGCAAAGTTCAATTGCTTCACTTCCCACTTGCGTACCATCTTTGAAATAGTCTTCAACATCTATGCCTTGGGAGCTCAGGCTTGCTCCCAGGGACCCTTGGAGAACCATTCATACAAAAAAGGAGGATTCGGCCTCCTGAAGGGCGCTGGAGATTCTGCAATACTAGAACCAGGAAGCAACTGAGTCAAACAATGGTCAGTTCAGTTCCAAGAATAGCACTGACGTTTTAGAATGTATTTTCTACAAACAAGAACATGTTCTTATGTAATAACAATGCAATCTAAGAATCAGGCAGTTAACTCATTCACATTCCTATCATGAAATCCCACACCCACTCCAGTGTTGCTAATTGTCCTAATTACGTCCAGGATCACACACCGCTTTAGCTGTCTCCTTAGTCCTCTCTAATCTGGAACATTTCCTTGACTTTCATGGCCAGGACATCTTAAGATTCCATGACAGTTATTTGCAGAATATCCCTCCATTTGGATTTATCTAAAGTTTCCTCCATTCTATTCAGGGGATGGTCTAGGGCAAGAATGCCACAGAAATGATGCTATATCCCCTTGTGTCCTATTAGACGGGGTGGGATCACAATTTGCCTTATCACAGCTGAAGTTAACTTTGTCGACTCCATTACAGTACTCCATTACAAGTCTGCTGGTTTTCTCCACTATAAACTTGCTCCTTTTCTTTAAAAAAAAATTATTTATATTTATGTATCTATTTGGGCTTCCCTGATAGCTCAGTCGGAGAAGGCAATGGCACCCCACTCCAGTACTCTTGCCTGGAAAATCCCATGGACGGAGGAGCCTCGTAGGCTCCAGTCTATGGGGTCGCTAAGAGTCGGGCACGACTGAGCAATTTCACTTTCACTTTTCACTTCATGCATTGGAGAAGGAAATAGCAACCCACTCCAGTATTCTTACCTGGAGAATCCCAGGGACAGAGGAGCCTAGTGGGCTGCTGTCTATGGGGTCGAACAGAGTCGGGCACGACTGAAGCGACTTAGCAGCAGATAGCTCAGTTGGTAAAGAATCCGCCTGCAATGCAGGAGACCTGGGTTCGATCCCTGGGTTGGGATGATCCCCTGGAGAAGGGAAAGGCTACCCACTCCAGTATTCTAGCCTGGAGAATTCCATGGACTGTATAATCTGTGGGGTCGCAAAGAGTTGGACACGACTAAGTGACTTCCACTTCCATGTATCTATTTGGCTGTGCCAGGTCTCAGTTGTGGCATATGACCTCTTAGTTATGGCATGTGGGATCTAGTTCCCCGACCAGGGGTGGAACCCAGGCCCACTGCATTGGGAGTCCGGAGTCTTAGCCACTGGACCACCAAGGAAGTCCTTAAAGTTGCTCCTTTTCTTGGTAAATAGGAGACTATTTGAGACCAAGAAAATACACCAACCCTCATCAAACTTTCACCCACTTGTTCTAACACTTCCTGGAGTTTCTCAGCTGAATTAACTGTTACGATGGTTGGCAAATGGTGATCTAATTTTATCATTCCTTCTCAGTATATCAGTTGGCATTCCACTGCAAGAAAGAGCTGTCTCTTCATTTATTTATTCACTTTTTCATTTATATCAGTGTAGACTCATGAAGTCTATTTTACTCAGTGGAATATAAATGGTTACTAGCATCATTTTCATGTTCAAATTATACCACATGTGATCATGGGATCTCTTGCAGGCTAGCTTCAACAAACAAAATATTCCAGGGTCTTAGTGGTCTTTTCCTGCTGCCATTCATGGAATTAGTCATTTCTCCAAGGAGCTCCGGCTCCATATAGTGGAGAATGGTACTTAGAAACTAAGATCTGAGTACTGAGTCTGCTTATTGCTATTGTTGTGTTATTGCTCCCAGGACCTCTCAATGGAGAGGATGCACAGACAGACACATACACTGTCCATCCATTATGACAGAAAGCAGATCAGTGGTTGTACAGGATGGTGAACAGGGGTTGGAGACAGGAATTATAAAAGAGTACAAGGAAACTATGGGGGTGATGGGTATACTCACATGTCAAACTTATCAAAATGTACATTTTAAATATGTACACAGGTGCTGTGCTGTGCTAAGTTGCTTCAGTCACGTCTGACTCTTCATGATCTCATAGACCATAGTCCGCCAGGCTCCTCTGTCCATGGGATTCTCCAGACAAGAATACTGGAGTGGATTGCCATTTCCTACTGTAGGGGATCTTCCCGACTGAGGGATCGAACCCAGCTCTCTTACGCCTCCTGCATTGGCAGACGGGTTCTTTTCCGCTAGCACCACCTGGGAAGCCCATATGTAAATTACACTTCAATAAAGCTGTTAGGATTTTTAATGTTCCTGGATTCCCCAGGGGAAGAAAGCAATACACTATGGGTGTCTAACACCTTGTCTTCTAAGGAACTGCTTAAAGAAAAATAACACGTATGATTTTTAAATCAGGAAATTCATCTTAGGTTCAGCACGTGTAAAATTAGAAGGATGATATAAAATTCTTCAAATATTTTTCTTAAATTAATACTATAGAATGTGGGACCTGTTTTCTGGGCTTTTTTAAGTAATGTTTAACAAATGGGAATGTGTTTGGAATCCAAGTTTTAATTTTAAGTGAATTTTCTAAAACAATTATAATGAGTAAAATCAATAATAAATTTATGCAAAGTCATTTGCATGCAGGAAAAACATTTAGTAATTTCTTTTGTAAACCATGTGACCAAAAAAAATATACTTCAAATATACCGTTTAAAAAAAATATCTTGTGCATCCTTTGACCCAATAATTTCATATCTAGTATTTTTCCTGGAAATAAAGTCACAGGCACATCCAAAATTATTATGGATAAGAATGTTCATTACAAAGTTATTTATAATATGAAGAATTCTAATCATTCTAAATGTTTTGATAAATTATGGTTTAATAGTACAATTCAACTTGAAATAGACATTAGACTATTGTAGAATATTTGGTGTCAGCGAGAAATGTTCACTATATATTTTAAGTGAGAAAAACAGTATGGATAAAAACTCAGCAGTGGCCACGGGACTGGAAAAGGTCAGTTTTCATTCCAATCCCAAAGAAAGGCAATGCCAAAAAATGTTCAAACTACCACACAATTGCACTCATCTCACACGCTAGCAAAGTAATGCTCAAAATTCTCCAAACCAGGCTTCAGCAATACATGAACCTTGAACTTCCAGATGTTCAAGCTGGTTTTAGAAAAGGCAGAAGAACCAGAGATCAACTTGCCAATATCCCCTGGATCATCGGAAAAGCAAGAGAGCTCCAGAAAAAACATCTGTTTCTGCTTTATTGACTATGTCAAAGCCTTTGACAGTGTGGATCACAACAAACTGGAAAATTCTGAAAGAGATGGGAATACCAGACCATCAGATGGCCTGGTATCAGATGACCAAAGTATTGGAGCTTCAGCTTCAGCATCAGTCCTTCCAATGAAAATTCAGGTTTGATTTCCTTTAGGATTGACTGGTTTGATCTCCTTACCATTCAAGGGACTCTCAAGAGTCTTCTCCAACACCACAGTTCAAAAGCATCAATTCTGTGCACAGCTTTCTTTATGGTCCAACTCTCACATCCATACATGACTACTGGAAAAACCATAGCTTTGACTAAATGGACCTTTATTGGCAAAGTAATGTCTCTACTTTTTAATATGCTATCTAAATTGGTCATGACTTCCCTGGTGGATCAGACAGTAAAAGCATCTGCCTACAATGTGGGAGACCTGGGTTCGATCCCTCGGTTGGGAAGATCCCCTGGAGAAGGAAATGGCAACCCACTCCAGTGTTATTGCCTGAAAAATCCCATGGATGGAAGAGCCTGGCAGGCTACAGTCCATGGGGTCACAAAGAGTTGGACACAACTGAGCGACTTCACTTCACTAGGTTGGTCATAACATTTCTTCCAAGGAACAAGTGTCTTTTAATTTCATGGCTGCAGTCACCATCTGCAGTGATTTTGGAGCCCCAAAACATAAAGTCTGTCACTGTTTCCACTGTTTCCCCATCTATTTACCATGAAGTGATGGGACCCAGATGCCATGATCATCGTTTTCGGAATGTTTAGTTTTAAGCCAGCTTTTTCACTCTCCTTTTTCAATTTCATCAAGAGGCTCTTTAGTTCTTCTTTGTTTTCTGCCATAAGAGTGGTGTCATCTGCCTATCTGAGGTTATTGATATTTTTCCTGGCAATCTTGATTCCAGCTTGTGCTTCATTCAGCCGGGCATTTTATATGATGTATTCTGCATGTAAGTTAAATAAGCAGGGTGACAATATACAATCTTGATGTACTCCTTTCCCAATTTGGAACCAGTCCGTTGTTCCATGTCCATTTGTAACTGTTGCTTCTTGACCTGCATACAGATTTCTCAGGAGGCAGGTAAGGTGGTCTGGTACTCCCATCTCTTTCAGAATTTTCCACAGTTTGTTGTGATCCACACAGTCAAAGGCTTTAGCATAGTCACTGAAGCAAAAGTAGATATTTTTCTGGAATTCTCTTGCTTTTTCTATGATCCAGGGGATGTAGGCAATTTGATCTCTGGTTCCTCTTCCTTTTCTAAAACCAGCTTGAACATCTGGAAGTTCACAGTTCACATACTATTGAAGCCTAGTTTGGAGAATTTTAAGCATTACTTTGCTATCGTGTGAGGGTAATTGTATAGTAGCTTGAACGTTCTTTGGCATTGCCTCTTTGGGATACAGTCTATAATCATTAGTCTTTACAGAGTCTGTATTTACCCCATTTAGTGTTAACGAGCCTAAATTTCACTGCAGAAATTATGCTGCCCAGAACTCCTGGAAGTGTCACATAATAGCCAGTACAAATATCATTTTAATATCCAAAGATGTCTGAACTCCAAAGCATATGCCCCTGAGAGTTTCAGGTAAGGTATTTGGGACAATATTTTGCGATTAGGGAAAATGAGGAAGGAAGGGAGGGAGGGAGGGAGGAAAAGAAGAAAAAGTTTATAATCTGGGTGGAATAAAAAAAAGTTCTGAAAACGGTGTCGAGGGCAAATTATATGTGAAAGCGTTGGTTGCTTAGTCGTGTCAGACTCATTGCAACCCCACAGACTATAGCCCGCTGGGCTCCTCTGTCCATGCAGTTCTTCACAAGAATACTGGAGTGGGTAGCCATGTCCTTTTCCAGGAGATCTTCCCAACCCAGGGATCGAAGCTGGGTCTTCCGCATTGCAGGCAGTTTTCTTATCATCTGAACCACCAAATTAGATGTAAGAAGGGGTTAAATGTAACTTTTGCTGTCTTTCTGTCAAAGCTCTTCAGTGAAAGGGCACCAAACACATGAACTAGGTTCATAACTTGTGCGGGGAAAGAGGCCGAACCCCAGGAGGCGACGTTGGGGTGTGTCAGTGAGAGGGAGGTTAGAGGGAGCTGTTTGCAGAATGTGTGCTTTCATGTGTGTGTTGGGGAAGGGACTGGGTGCCCTCAGAAACTGGAGGCAAGTTTATGACTTGATATCCCAATAGGTCATCTCTCTGGGGAGGAGGGAATGGAAGGAGGAGAGAAGAAGCAGGCAATCCTCTCGGACAAGAAAAGGCGGGTATTTGGCCCTGTCTGTGAAGCCATGACTTTGTCTGTGCTCAGACACGGTTAGGAAGTGGCCTGGCCTTGCCTGGAAACTCACGGTGTTGGAGGACCCTCATGCTGGTATTTTATGTCTGGTAGGGGCACAGCATGGCCGAGCTTTGAATGCCAGGCCGCTTCTCTTCTAACTCAGTATCTGGCCTGGAAAACCCCATGGGCAGAAGAGCCTGGCGGGCTACAGTCCACAGGGCTGCAAAGTGTTGGACACGACTGAGCACACAGAGTAGTTTTAAGTTCACAGAAAAATTGAGTAGAAAGCCCTCTCCCCAACCAATCAGCACCATAGACCCGTTATTACCATCTTCCCTCCATGTGATAAGCTTGCAGTATGGTGAGGCTGATGAGCCAGCATTGACATATTACCATTAACCAAAGTCCATAGTTTTACATTAGGGTTCATTCTTTGTGTTGTACAGTTCTATGAGTTTTGACAAATATATAATGGTGAGTTTACACCATTACTGTATCATACAGAATAGTTTCACTGCCCTGAAAATCTCCTGTGGTCCAACTATTCATCTCTCCCCACCTCCCCCCCTCGACGCCTGCCCCGGCCCCAGGTAGTGAAAGTTAAGAAAGTACCTCCCCCCCCAACCCCTGGCCCCAGGTAACTGATGTTTTACGACGTCTCCCTAGTTCTGCCTTTTCCAGAATGCCATTTTGGACTGGCTTCTCTCATTTCATGTGTTTGAGGTTCCTCTGTGTCCTCTCGCAGCTTGATAACTCTTTTTTTTTTTTTTTTATTACTGAATGATGTTCCGTTGTTTGTCTTCCAAATTTTGTATTCCATGGTTCCAGGCTCTTGCACTGTAAACATCCTTGCCATAAGCATGGTTGCAAACATTTTGCCACACAACTAACTGGCCTTAAGGCAATTTTTTCGAAAAGATAAAATAACAAAACATAAAAGAGGGACATTATAAAGGACATAGTGAAACATAAGAAATGAATAACAAAATTTAAAAGACTTCATTGTGAAATGCAAAAGATTTGAATACATTTAAAATGTGTGTAGCTTCAAGACAATACTTCGTAAATAGCTGGTTTTATTTTGGGTTTTGCTTGTCTAAGCACCTCTCTTCCAAGTCTTTCATTCACAGTATTTTATACTTTTTCTTCTTGTTGATTTTTCTCCTCCTTTGGCTTTGCATAAGTTTTTTTTTTGTCCACTAAAATATCTTCCTTAGTAAGAGAGGTATCAGATTCCACAAAATAAAATGCATATTTGTACCTGAGCTTTGTACTACTCGGAGAAGGCAATGGCACCCCACTCCAGTACTCTTGCTTGGAAAATCCCATGGACGGAGGAGCCTGTTAGGCTGCAATCCATGGGGTCGCTAAGAGTCGGACACGACTGAGCGACTTCACTTTCATGCATTGGAGAAGGAAATGGCAGCCCACTCCAGTGTTCTTGCCTGGAGAATCCCAGGGATGGGGGAGCCTGGTGGGTTGCCGTCTATGGGGTCACACAGAGTTGGACACGACTGAAGTGACTTAGCATAGCATTTGTACTACTGGGTGTTCTTGGCGTATTGTCACATGCCCACTGGAAGACCTTCCAAAGTTCAGTGGGAAATGTAGGTCCAAGTTTGTGCCTTCAAGGGATCAGCCTCTTTCTCCTCTGGTATATGTAATGTGTTTCAAAATAAGAACTCAACTATTGGAGCAATTTGTTGTCATCTGTCGGCTTGACAGAATGTGGTCCACTGGAGAAGGGAATGGCAAACCACTTCAGTATTCTTGCCTTGAGAACCCCATGAACAGTATGAAAAAGCAAAATGATAGGATACTGAAAGAGGAACTCCCCAGGTCAGTAGGTACCCAATATGCTACTGGAGATCAGTGGAAAAATAACTCCAGAAAGAATGAAGGGACGGAACCAAAGCAAAAAGAATACCCAGCTGTGGATGTGACTGGTGATAGAAGCAAGGTCCGATGCTGTAAAGAGCAACATTGCATAGGAACCTGGAATGTCAGGTCCATGAATCAAGGCGAATTGGAAGTGGTCAAACAAGAGATGGCAAGAGTGAATGTCGACATTCTAGGAATCAGCGAACTGAAATGGACTGGAATGGGTGAATTTAACTCAGATGACCATTATATCTACTACTGTGCGCAGGAATCCCTCAGAAGAAATGGAGTAGCCATCATGATCAACAAAAGAGTCCGAAATGCAGTACTTGGATGCAATCTCAAAAACGACAGAATGATCTCTGTTCGTTTCCAAGGCAAACCATTCAATATCACAGTAATCCAAGTCTATGCCCCAACCAGTAACGCTGAAGAAGCTGAAGTTGAACGGTTCTCTGAAGACCTACAAGACCTTTTAGAACTAACACCCCAAAAAGATGTCCTTTTCATTATAGGGGACTGGAATGCAAAAGTAGGAAGTCAAGAAACACCTGGAGTAACAGGCAAATTTGGCCTTGGAATACGGAATGAAGCAGGGCAAAGACTAATAGAGTTTTGCCAAGAAAATGCACTGGTCATAGCAAACACCCTCTTCCAACAACACAAGAGAAGACTCTACACATGGACATCACCAGATGGTCAACACTGAAATCAGATTGATTATATTCTTTGCAGCCAAAGATGGAGAAGCTCTATACAGTCAACAAAAACAAGACCAGGAGCTGACTGTGGCTCAGACCATGAACTCATTACCAAATTCAGACTTAAATTGAAGAAAGTAGGGAAAACCAATAGACCATTCAGATATGATCTAAATCAAATCCCTTATGATTATACAGTGGAAGTGAGAAGTAGATTCAAGGGCCTAGATCTGATAGATAGAGTGCCTGATGAACTATGGAATGAGGTTCGTGACATTGTACAGGAGACAAGGATCAAGACCATCCCCATGGAAAAGAAATGCATAAAAGCAAAATGGCTATCTGGGGAGGTCTTACAAATAGCTGTGAAAAAAAGAGAAGTGAAAAGCAAAGGAGAAAAGGAAAGATACAAGCATCTGAATGCAGAGTTCCAAAGAATAGCAAGAAGAGATAAGAAAGTCTTCCTCAGAGATCAATGTAAAGAAATAGAGGAAAACAACATAATGGGAAAGACTAGGGATCTCTTTAAGAAAATCAGAGATACCAAGGGAACATTTCATGCAAAGATGGGCTCGATAAAGGACAGAAATGGTATGGACCTAACAGAAGCAGAAGATATTAAGAAGAGGTGGCAAGAATACACAGAAGAACTGTACAAAAAAGATCTTCATGACCCAGATAATCACGATGGTGTGATCACTCACCTAGAGCCAAATATCCTGGAATGTGAAGTCAAGTGGGCCTTGGAAAGTATCACTACGAACAAAGCTAGTGGAGGTGATGGAATACCAGTTGAGCTATTTCAAATCCTAAAAGATGATGCTGTGAAAGTGCTGCACTCACTATGCCAGCAAATTTGGAAAACTCAGCAGTGGCCACAGGACTGGAAAAGGTCAGTTTTCATTCCAATCCCAAAGAAAGGCAATGCCAAAGAATGCTCAAACTACTGCACAATTGCACTCATCTCACATGCTAGTAAAATCATGCTCTAAAGTCTCCAAGCCAGGCTTCAGCAATACATGAACCATGAACTTCCAGATGTTCAAGCTGATTTTAGAAAAGGCAGAGGAACCAGAGATCAAATTGCCAACATCCACTGGATCATGGAAAAAGCAAGAGAAGAGAGTTCCAAAAAAACATCTATTTCTGCTTTATTGACTATGCCAAAGCTTTTGACTGTGTGGATCACAATAAACTGTGGAAAATTCTGAAAGAGATGGGACTACCAGACCACCTGATCTGCCTCTTGAGAAATCTGTATGCAAGTCAGGAAGCAACAGTTAGAACTGGACATGGAACAACAGACTGGTTCCAAATAGGAAAAGGAGTATGTCAAGGCTGTATATTGTCACCCTGCTTATTTAACTTCTATGCAGAGTACATCATGAGAAACGCTGGGCTGGAAGAAACACAAGCTGGAATCAAGATTGCCGGGAGAAATATAAATAACCTCAGACATGCAGATGACACCACCCTTATGGCAGAAAGTGAAGAGGAACTAAAAAGCCTCTTGATGAAAGTGAAAGTGGAGAGTGAAAAAGTTGGCTTAAAGCTCAACATTCAGAAAACGAAGATCACGGCATCTGGTCCCATCACTTCATGGGAAATAGATGGGGAAACAGTGGAAACAGTGTCAGATTTTATTTTTGGGGGCTCCAAAATCACTGCAGATGGTGAGTGCAGCCATGAAATTAAAAGACGCTTACTCCTTGGAAGGAAAGTTATGACCAACCTAGATAGCATATTCAAAAGCAGAGACATTACTTTGCCAACAAAGGTCCGTCTAGTCAAGGCTATGGTTTTTCCTGTGGTCATGTATGGATGTGAGAGTTGGACTGTAAAGAAGGCTGAGTGCCGAAGAATTGATGCTTTTGAACTGTGGTGTTGGAGAAGACTCCTGAGAGTCCCTCGGACTGCAAGGAGATCCAACCAGTCCATTCTGAAGGAGATCAGCCCTGGGATTTCTTTGGAAGGAATGATGCTAAAGCTGAAACTCCAGTTCTTTGGCCACCTCATGCGAAGAGTTGACTCATTGCTAAAGACTCTGTTGTTGGGAGGGATTGGGGGCAGGAGGAGAAGGGGACAACAGAAGATGAGATGGCTGGATGGCATCACTGACTCGATGGACATGAGTCTGAGTGAACTTCAGGAGTTGGTGATAGACGGGGAGGCTTGGCGTGCTGCGATTCATGGGGTCACAAAGAGTTGGACACGACTGAGTGACTGAACTGAACTGAACTGTCGGCTTGATAAAATCATCAATAAGGTCAATAACATATCTGAATCAGTTGAAATCAAACTGTCAAACCAAAAACTGTCAACCAGTTATTTTATCTTTTATGGCAAAATTGCTTATGGCCAATTAGTTATGCAGCAAAAATACTTGCAGCGACCATGTTAATGGCAAAGAAGCTTATGGCATACAGTTTGTTGATCCATTCACCTATTGAAAGACATCTTGGTTGCTTCCAAGTTTTGGTAGTTATGAAACATGCCCTATATCTGCATGCAGGTTTTTGTGTGATCAAGTTTTCAGCTCATTGAGTAAATAACTAGAGATTTGGTTTCTGGAACACATGGTAAGACTGTGTTGCTCTACATCCTCACCAGCATTTGGTGTTGTCAGTGTTTTCGATTTTAGCCATTCTCTTGGGTGTTTTGCTGGCAGATTTTTTTAAAAATACCAGCTCTCCAGTGTAAGAGAAAGCCCCAAATTACCAACTTTCATGGTGTAAATCATCCCAGCACGGCCAATTGAAGCAACCAAAGCGGTGTCGCTGAGCGCTGAGTTGGAGGAGATATGCCAGGGTGTTTGTGCTGCCTATGGCACCTCTGCCTGTACAGATGCTCAGCACAGAGACTGGGCTTAGCCATCCTGGACAAATCCTGTTACCATCTTCTTAGACTGGCGGCCACTGCTTGATCATTCACGGTTGACTTCCTGGTGATCAGAGTGGGAAAATCATGTAAGCAGCTGCCTCTACAGAACCCAAGCTTAACTAGGCTAATTTCAGTCTTAATGACAAAGATGCTAAGGGTGGCAAGTGGGTATTTAGCAAGCACTAAGCCGTGCTCTTCAATGCTTGGTGATACAGCAGAGCTTCCAACCTCTAGAAGCTCATCTCCCAAGTCATCTAAAATGGTTTACTCCCACAAGACTAAATCCTGGCCACCCTAAATCTTTTCCCTTTTCTCTTACTTTGACCATGACCCCACTCAGTACCCCAATACCTTTCTGGTGTGCTGAGTCACTCAGTCGTGTCTGACTCTCTGTGACCCCATGGACTATAGCCTGCCAGGCTCCTCTGTCCATGGGATACTCCAGGCAAGAATACTGGAGTGGGTTGCCATTTTCTTCTTCAAGGGATCTTTTCTACCCTGGGATCAAACTCATGTCTCTTGCATCTCCTGCATTGGCAACTAGATTCTTTACCACTGTGCTACCTGGGAAGACCATACCTTTCTGAGGTCACCCTCTTTCTCTCCACAGCCAGTGGGGTTTCCATGGTTTCTCAGAGGGCACCCGATGGCATCACTGACTTGATGGACATGAATTTGAGCAAGCTCCGGGAGTTGTTGATCGACAGGGAAGCCTGGTGTGCTGCAGTCCACGGGGTCGCAAAGAGTCGGACACGACTGAGAGACTGAACTGAACTGAACCCGATATAAATTTTAAGCTCTCTGAAATAAGAAAACAATCGTACGCACACAGGATTATGTTTGCAATCTCCAGGAAGGTTCAATTATGTAACTGATTCTTCTCTTCCTAGAGCATTCTTTCTTAGTCACCAATAAGCAAAGTTGGTAATGATCATTTGATGATTTCATGTACAGCAATTATTTGATTAAAGCTAAATTTAGCCTTTATATGTGAGATTATGCTTTGAAGTGTGACCAAATGAAACCAGGCTCCACAAGCATGAAACAGGTGCAGCCATGAAGTCCAGGCGAGGGTGTGGGAGCAGGATGGCTGGGTTCTGTGCCCAGTCCTGTCACATGAGTCCTATTCTGCTGGCATAGAGGGGGACCTCAGTACAATTAGCAGATGGGATTAGTAGGGGTGATCATCCCAGATAAGTGAAGTAATTTATCCAAAAGGAAAACAACTCCCTGCGGCCCTGGAGGCCCTGCCAGTGGCCTGATCCCTGCTGGCTTCTCCGGCCCGCTGCAAGTGCCCTGCACTAAGCCCAGGTCTGACCTTGGGCAGATTGTGCAATCTCTTGAGGTTAATTTCCTCGTCTGTTACCTGAGACTGCAGGCTTTCATGATGGACAGGTGGACTGGCTCCGAGGCTTCAGCCATGGGCTGGACGCGGACGACAGGGAATTTAAAACCAGTTTTGTCACCTT
This sequence comes from Bos javanicus, assembly GCF_032452875.1. Taxonomy (NCBI): domain Eukaryota; kingdom Metazoa; phylum Chordata; class Mammalia; order Artiodactyla; family Bovidae; genus Bos; species Bos javanicus. The sequence continues at coordinate 33,251,650 of NC_083896.1, forward strand.
TGGCGCTATGTGACCTTGCCTGAGAAAGCACTTAATTTAAACCCGTTTCTCTCTCTCCTAAATAAGGATTATGATGATGTTGGGCTAGGAAATTATAGGACACTGTTACCCCCGACCCCCAAAAGTCCTGTTAAATCTGGCCCAAACTCCAATTCCTTGGAGTCCAAAATCTCTCCTCGGTTTCCATGAATTTCTGGGCTCACCTACCGTTGATTACCCTGCCTCTGGGCACCTCATTCATGTGTGTTACCTCCACTCTGCCCCACATAAACCTGGATGTCAACCCAGCTGGACTGCCATGAAAAATGCACTTCTGCAGAAGCATCCTGTGAACTGAAAGTGAATGGGGGCGGGGGGCAGTGGGCACGGAGAGGACAGTGGCACATTTCAGGTATCTCGCAGCCTCACATACATGCAAACATCCTTAGTAGGAGCATGTGCTCAGTGCTTGATCACGTCTGACTCTTCGTAACCCCGTGGACTGTAGCCCACCAGGCTCCTCTGTCCATGGGATTCTCCAGGCAAAAATACTACAGTGGGCTGCCATGCTCTCCTCCAGGGGATTTTCCCAACCCAGGGATCAAACCCACGCCTTTTATGTCTCCTACACTGGCAGGTAGGCTCTTTGCCACTAGAGCCAACAGGGAGCATAATCTTTCCCATTCTGCCCTCCTAGGTCCCCCTAAATTCCAGCTTCTGTTCCAAAGCACTGATCAAAGTATTTTGCCAACAATCCAGCTTTCTCCTTCTAAGGGAGATGCTGGTGAATAAAAGTCTCTCTGTCTCATTACAGTTATAAGAACTGAATCGATGTGCTTTGTCATGGGGCCATCTCATGCCATCCTCACCAGGACTCTAAGCTTAAAGTGTGGTTTTACTGATGCAGATGCAGAAGTAGGGTGGGGGTGGGGGATGAAGTGAGCACCCCTCAGCCCTAGGGGAGGGTGGTGCTGAGTTCAAAGCCAAGCTGATTCCAAAGCCCAAGTTCTCCTTCTACCACCTGCCCCTTGGTCCGTGAGGCCCAGGGAACCCCGAGGACTGGTCTGGATGAACACCTGCTCCTAGAAAGATGCTGGCAAGTCACCCCTCCCCTCCAGGAGGGCAAAGACCCTGCTTCCACATCACCCTCTCCCAGGGGAAACCTGGTTCCAGGACCACCAAGGGGTAGCCAGGGTCTCCCAAAGGCCTTGATGAGGAGCAGCAGGAAAGAAGCTTTGCTCTCCAGCTCCCCCACTTCCTGTGTCTGTCCTTCCACGGCCCCCATCAGCCCTCCCACTTCCTCAGCCTTCAGTACCCACCCCCTAAAATGACTCCCACTAAAGACACCCATCTCCTGACAGCCAGATAAAAGCACAACCTGGTGGGTGATTCAGAGAGGAAGTTAGAGGTGAGGGGTGGAAAGCAGTGGGGCACACCCAGGAAGGAGGCATCTGAGCGAGGCTGGGAGTCAAAGTGGAGGTCGTGACTGAGGAGGCAGTGCTCAGAGTCCATGATGCATCTAAAGCCACTGGAAAGCTCCACAAGCCATCCCCAGTAGCAAGAGTGACAAGACGTGGGAACGAATCTTAGCAAAATACATCACAGATCTGCTGGGCTCTGGAACACAGCTTGTCTCTGTCTATCCAAGCCTGGCTCCAGCTAATGACAAAGGCTCTGTAACTTCCCAAGCACTCCCCACCAGCCGACGGGGAAAGAGATGGCAGAGAATGTGCTGAGTGGTCTGGACAATCAGCGTCAGGTTAGAGTTAGCTCTGGATATCTGGTCTCATCACTACATAGCAAATAGAAGGGGGAAAGTGGAAACAGTGACAGGTTTTATCTTCTTAGGCTCCAAAATCACTGCAGATGGTGACTGAAGCCTTGAAATTCAAAGACACTTGCTCCTTGGAAGGAAAGCTCTGACAAACCTAGACAGTCCATCAAAAAGCAGAGACATCATTTTGCTGACAAAAGTTTGTCTACTCAAAGCTATGGCTTTTCCATTAGCCACGTACGGATGTGAGAGTTGGATGATAAAGAAGGTTGAGCGCTGAAGAATTGACGCTTTTGAATTGTCGGGCTGGAGAAGACTCTTGAGAGTCCCTTGAATTGCAAGGAGATCAAACCAGTCAATCCTAAAGGAAATCAACCATGAATATTCATTGGCAGGACTGGTACTGATACTGAATCTGCAATAGTCAGGCCACCTGATGTGAAGAGCCGAGTCACTGGAAAAGACCCTGATGCTGGGAAAGACTGAAGGCTTGAGGAGAAGGAGGCAACAAAGAATGAGATGGTTAGATAGCATTACCAACTCAATGGACATGAATCTGAGCAAACTCCAGGAAATAGTGGAAGACAGGGGAGCCTGGCATGCTGCAGTCCTTGGGGTTTCAAAGAGTCAGACATGCCTTAGCGACTAAACAAAAACAACATGGATAACATACAAAATAAAGACCAGCAGAAAGTCAGAGCTGATTCTGCGACCTCAAACAGGGTAGTGAGAGGGCTGAGGGAGGAGGTGGGGAGACACAGTGCAAAGGTATCTTTTATTTTTAGATCATCAAGTAAATGGAAGGTGAGGTTATTATAACACCTTGCATTTCTACAGCACTTTACAATTTACCCAATGCTTGCATGTACATCATTTCTTTTAGAAAACTGAATTGTCCAGGGTCTGGAGTTCAGCTGCACAGTTTGAACTGCAGCCTTACCACGTGCTCATCCATGATGTTATTTTTTATTTTTAATATTTTCATGTTGTGGACCATTTTTAAAGTCTTTATTGAATTTGTTACAATATTGCTACTGTTTTAGTTTTTACGGCCACAAAGCCTATGGGATCTAATTCCCCAACCAGGGATCAAACCCCCATCCCTGCAGTGGAAGGCAAAGTCTTAACCACCATACTGCCGGGGAAGTCCCTCATCCATGACTTTACGAAGACAGTTTTCTTCCCTGCATCTCACGTTTCCCGTTTATACGATGGAAATACCAATCATACTGTCCTCACAGGGTCGGTATGGGGACTAAATGAGACAGCCACTCGTTCATTCATTCATTCAAAAGTTTTGAGCTGCTTCTATATGCCAAGCTTTGTTCTAAGCACAAGGAACAAATTATGCCAAAAGTTTTTTTTTCCGTGAAACGGTCTCTCTAGTGGGAGGGACAGAAAATGGCCATTGAGTGGACTGTATTGTATATTAGAAGGTGATGTGGGATATGAACTAAATTGAGCTGGTGGATGGGACCCTAGCACCTGGCACCTCTGAAGCATGGGCCAAACACCAGCCATTATTATCCACCCCTCTCCTGCTCTCAGTGACCCTGCATGGTTGACAGGCTTATAACTTACATCTTATAGGTGTGCCACTGAGGCTCAGAGAGGCTGAGGACCTTTCTAGGGCCGCACAGCCAGCACAGGCCAAGCCAGGACTTGGATCTGACCCCTACTCCAGGGCTAAAGCCCCAGGGGACACGCTCTGGAGAAACTGCTGTCACCACAGCTCTGTCACCTTCCTCCCTGCCCCAGAAGCCCAGAACTTGCTGAACAAGTAGGACGCGCAGGCGATCTGGCCCTGGGTGCCTGCTGGGAGGCCAATCCCAGAGCCTCCTGGCCAGGGTTCCTGTGGTGCGAAGGCTGTCAGGGCTCCAGGGAGAACCATCAGCTTGTTTTACTGACTTTCCACCCGGATGAGTCCTCCAGGCCTACAATTAGGAGACAATGAACAGAAGACAGAGAAGAGGAACCTCGGGCAGCCCCCCAGGGCCGTGCCTTCTCTGACCCCCGGGGCCTTTCAGAGTCAGGGCAGGGCTCGGACAGCAGCCCCAGTCTGCAAACAGCAGCCCCAGTTCACGCTCAGGAGTGGCTCCTCTGGGCCAGAGCTCTAGGCTCCAGAGCAAGAGATGGCGGCAGGCAGCCTCCACCACAGGTCCTGGCTGTGCGGGGCCTCCATCCAAGGCTTGCAGCCCTGCCTCCCTGCAGGCAGCCGGGGCTGTCTGACTCCCACTTGCAGGCCAGGCCCTGCCCCTGGAATTAACCAGAACTCTCTGGGGGTAAGTACTCAGCTGCCAGCCAAGGACCCGCTAGTGATACTGACAAGCTTCCAAGGGCCGCCTGTCTTCTTCTTGTTGCTCAGTCACTAAGTCATGTTCGACTCTTTGTAACCCCATGGACTGCAGCACACCAGGCTTCCTCTCCTTCCCTATCTCCCGGAGTTTGCTCAAATTCATGTCCGTTGAGTCGGTGATGCCATCCAACCATCTCATCCTCTGTCGCCTCCTTCTCCTCTTGCCCTCAATCTTTCCCAGCCTCAGGGTCTTTTCCAATGAGTTGCCTTCTTAGGTTTGGGAATAACACTGCCCCTGCTGATACACCTCCAAGATCCACAGAAGAGCACCCCCAAATGACTGCCAAGGAGGCCTACTCACTTGATAACACACTCCCCCCAGCAACACAGGAGCTCCCCAGGACTACAGGACCCAAGCCCTGTCCTCACACCACTGTCCCCACCCCACCCCCACACCCCCACCCCCAGTAGACCTCATTCCAGATCCCAACCTGCATGGTCCCAGGGCCCCTCCCTGGCCCCTGCAGACTATTTTAAGATCTGGGCTTCCCAGCTCTAGGAATGCAAGATGAAAGTGAAGTGACATATTCTGTTTTGTAAATACCTTTTCAGGGGATTTTCTGGAGGTCCAGTGGTTAAAAATCTGCTTTGCAATTCAGGGGATACCGGTTTGATCTCTGGTCTGAGAAGATCCCATGTGCTTCGGAGCAACTAAGCCTGTGAGCCACAGCTACTGCAGTCCATATGCCTAGAGCCCATGCGTCGCAGCAAGAGAAGCCCCCACAATGAGAAGCCTGCACACTGCTACTAGAGAGTAGTCACCACTTATCACAACTAGAGAAAGCCCGCGCACAGCAACGAAGACCCAGCTCAGCCAAAAGTAAATAAATGATTTATTAAAAAATTTTTTATTATAAAATTCAAATGATAGAATGCATATAAAGTAAAAAGGAGTAGCTCCGAAATGGGTGAAGGGGATCAAAAGGTGCAAACTTCCAGTTATAAAATAAGCCCTGGGGATATAATGTATAGCTTGGGGACTGTAGTTAATAATACTGTGTTGCATAGTTGAAAGTTGCTGAGAGAGTAGATCTTAAAAGTTTTCATCACAAGAAAAATAGTTCTGTTACTATGTGTGGTGACAGATGTTAATTAGACTTATTGGGGTGATCACTTCACAATAGACACACAAATGCTGAATCCTTATATTGTATGCCTGAAATGAACATTAATATCATATGTCAAAAATCAATAGCTCCTCCCACACCATCCTCCTTAATGTCAATTCCCACAAGTGTCTACACTTAACAGTTTGGTATGTATTCCTCCACTCTTTTATACATATACACATACACTCAAACACATACCTCACATAGAATTCTTTCACATAAGCAGGAACATTTTGTATAAACTGTTCTGCACTTTTCTTTTTTTTTTTTTTTAAGCAGTAGTCACTTTTTTAAACTTTTATTTTTACTGTTTTACTTTTTTGTTTTTTGACCATGTCTTGGAACATGTGGGATCCTGAGAAATCAAACCAGCACCCCCTGCACTGGGCATGTGGAGTCACTGGGAAGTCCTGAACTTTGCTCTTCTGAGTGCTGCAAGGACATTTTTCTCTGCAGGACATTTAAAGCTGACTCATTGCTCTGGTGGTTGCTACAGCATTCATTGCAGAGATCTTCCCTGATATGTTTAATCATTCCCCTATTGATGTACAGTTACTTCGTTTCTGATTATTCACCTCTACAAACAAAACTGGAATAAAATATTTGTGCACACATCTCTTCATAATTGCATTTTTCCATAGGTTCACTTCCAGGAACTCCTGTTATCCCATTTTATTTTGCATTCTTTGATGACAAGTGAGGTTGCCATATTTTCATCTGTTGGTGGGCACTTTGCACAGAAAAATGAATTTGTTCTACTTTCCCCATGTCTCTGTTTCAGTAAGCAAGCCTCACCAGTGGGCAATGGAGAAGAATTCAGAAGAAAGACGGGAAAATCTGTCAACAGGCTGAAGAATGGCAGGCAGAGTAGGATTCACACCAGTGGACAGGCACGAGGCCAGCTCACGGGTGGATGGTGGACAGAAGGGAGGCTGACTCAACAGACACATCCTCCCCCCATTTCAACACCCTCACCCGTGTTGCCTTCAGAAGCAGCCAGCTGAGGTGGGTAGGGAAAGGGAAGCCCACTCAGAGTCAGAGACGAGTTCAAAACCAGGCTGAGATGGGGAGAAATCAGTGCCTCAGGAAGAAAGGAATCAGCCACGTCGGCACTACAACAGCTGAGCACCAAAAAATTGATGCTCTTAAAATAAACAAATGGGACCTAATTAAACTTAAAAGCTTTTGTACAACGAAGGAACCTATAAGCAAAGTAGAAAGACAGCCTTCAGAATGGGAGAAAATAATAGCAAACAAATCAACTGACAAAGAATTAACCTCAAAAATATACAAGCAACTCCTGCAGCTCAGTTTCAGAAAAATAAATGACCCAACCAAAAAATGGGCCAAAGAACTAAACACTTCTCCAAAGAAGACATACAGATGACTAACAAACACATGAAAACATACTCGACTTCACTCATTATCAGAGAAATGCAAATCAAAACCACTATGAGGTACCATTTCACACCACTCAGAATGGCTGCGATCCAAAAGTCTACAAGCAATAAATGCTGGAGAGGGTGTGGAGAAAAGGGAACCCTCTTACACTGTTGGTGGGAATGCAAACTAGTACAGCCACTGTGGAGAACAGTGTGGAGATTCCTTAAAAAACTGGAAATAGAACTGCCTTATGACCCAGCAATCCCACTGCTGGGCATACACACTGAGGAAACCAGAAGGGAAAGAGACACGTGTACCCCAATGTTCATCGCAGCACTGTTTATAATAGCCAGGTCGTGGAAGCAACCTAGATGTCCATCAGCAGATGAACGGATAAGAAAGCTGTGGTACATATACACAATGAAGTATTACTCAGCCGCTAAAAAGAATACATTTGAATCAGTTCTAATGAGGTGGATGAAACCGGAGCCTATTATACAGAGTGAAGTAAGCCAGAAAGAAAAGCACCAATACAGTATACTAACGCATATATATGGAATTTAGAAAGATGGTAACGATAACCCTATATGTGAGACAACAAAAGAGATACAGATGTATAGAACAGTCTTTTGGACTCTGTGGGAGAAGGCAAGGGTGGGATGATATAGGAGAATAGCATTGAAACATGTGTATTATCATATATGAAACAGATCGCCAGTCCAGGTTTCGATGCATGAGACAGGGTGCTCAGGGCCGCTGCACTGGGATGACCCAGAGGGATGGGATGGGGAGGGAGGTGGGAGGGGGGTTCAGGATGGAAAACACATGTAAACCCATGGCTGATTCATATCAATGTATGGCAAAAACCACTACAATATTGTAAAGTAATTAGCCTCCAACTAAAATAAATAAATTAAAAAAAAAAAAAGAATGGATGCTCTTGAACTGGAGAAGACCTGTGTTGGAGAAGACTCTTGAGAGTTCCTTGGACAGCAAAGAGATCAAACTAGTCAATCCTAAAGGAAATTAACCCTGAGTATTCATTGGAAGGACTGATGCTGAAACTGAAGCTCCAATACTGTGGCCACCTGATGCAACAAGCTGACTCATTGGAAAAGACCCTGATGCTGGGAAAGACTGACAAGCAGGAGAAGGGGATGACAGAGGATGAGATGGTTGTATGGCATCACTGACTCAATGGACATGAGTTTGGACAAGCTCCGGAAAATAGTGAAGGACAGGGAAATCTGGCATGCTGCAGTCTATGGTGTCGCAAAGAGTCAGACACCACTAAGCAACTGAACGACCATAAATGCTAAAACAGAAACCCCTCACCATCCGGGCATTATTCTGCTACCCTGTAGATTCACAAAAAAGTGATAGGCTAGCAAATGCTTAGCAACCAGCTCTCCAGGAAAAACAGAAGCCCTGAACTGTAGCAGCACTTGCTTGATTTCCATGCTGTGAATACCGCTGCCCCTTTCAATTTCAAACTCGAAGGTGATGTCAGGAGCTGAGAAGAGAATCAGGCACCTGGCTCTTGGTTCTCTCAAGCTGGTGGGCTGGGCTCTAGCCCAGCCTTGGAGGACCTTGGACCAGGGAAATGGACAGGACACTGCAGAGAGTAGGAATCAGAGAGTAGTACAACCCATATGCTTCTCATCTGTCCTTCACCGTGTGGGCATGATCACACATACCCATCAGTTATGAGGCATTTAAGTAACAGGAATAATAAGTGGAGCAGGGTGGAGGGGCCAAAGGGTGCTCACTGAGAATGTCCTCTGTTTTCTGAAAGACCTTTTTAAGGAAGCAATTATTTTATTTTCTAACCTCCAAGCCTAAATCTGAGCCAAAAGGAGCTATAAGAGTTGAAGGAATGGAGACTTCCACCTCCTTTGGTATCTTCACTCCCAGACCCCCTTCTCTGATGGTTTCAGCTAGGTATCTTTCTAGTAGAAAAGTCTAAGCATGTCACTACTCTTAAAATGCTTCCATCCCACTTCGGCTCTTTAACACGGTTGACAGTGTCACTCACGGTCTGTCCCCTGCTCACCACTACAGCCTCTTTTCTCTCTTTTGACCTAAATTCCAGTGTTAATGAATGGCTTCTGGCTGTTCGAATCAACCATATTCTGTCTTAGCTCCCTACCTTCCCAAGGGCTCTTCTTTCTACCCCGGACTCTCTTTTGCCTCCATCCTTAGCTCCCCAAATTCTTCACTAGGTCTTGAAGTTAACTCACTTCCATAACCTCCAGCTTAGGTGATACCTTGATGCCTAAACTGCCAGGATACCCTGCTTCCTCCCCTGTTGACTCAGCATGCACTGTTGCTCTGACGCTCCACCAAACTACAAACTCCTCACAGGGCAGGCACCTCATCTTGTCATCACTGGGTTCTGCTTCCTAGAAAGGTGTTTGGCACATATAAGCCCTGAGGAAATAGTTGTCAAATGACTCCCCAACTTCTATCCATCAAAATGCATTCATCAAAACTTCCCTGGTGGTCCAGTGGTTAACAACCCGCCTGGCAATGCAGGGAACACGGGTTCGATCCCTGGTGCAGGAAGATTCCACATGCTGTAGGGCAACCAAGCCTGTGTGCCACAATAACTAAGCCTGTGCTTTACAGCCTGCGTGTCTCAACTACTGAAGATCACACACCCTAGAGCCTGTGCTCTGCAACAAGAGAAGCCACCACAGTGAAAGACCTGCGTACAAAAACTAGAGAGTAGCCCCTGTTCCCCGCAACTTGAGAAAGCCCATGCTCAGCAATGAAAATGCAGCACAACCAAAAACTAAAATGAAAAAAATTAATTAAAAAATACATTCATCAGATATTTGTAAGCACCTTAACATGCTAAGATCTGAATGAGGCCCAGGGATTCAGAAGTCAGTAAGCACCGTACATAGGTGATATTACCCATCCTGCCTTCTCCCTGTAAAACACTGAGCAAAAAAAAAAAAAAAGAGACCATGGGACCAACGCGCCTGCCACCCTGATGGGGACTGCCTAGGTGAGCAGTGGGAAGCAAGAGGAAAACTGTGGATTCCAGCTATAAATTATACAAATGCTTGGCATTAAAAAATTATTTTAACACATCAAATATTAAGTCATTCGTATGCTCTGCAATTACTTTATCTGTCATCAGAGCACTCAAGCTATTTGAAGCGGTGACAGATGGAAAGGAGTCTGTGCCAATTTCTCCTGCAGGTGTGCATCTGGGCGAAAGGGAGGGTGCTGTACGTGCAGGAAGGGAGGGGACGGGGGCAGGGTGGCCAAGGTTTTGAAACTGGGGCTGCTGTGAGAGAGGCTTGGCCAGAAATAAAAATGACAAATTTGCATACTGGAGAGCTGCAGGGCATTGCACTCCCTGGGAACTCAGGGTGATAATTAACTGGGCAACTCAAGGGAGGTGAAGCAGCATGTTGCCCACATCACAGAAGGGGAAAATCAAGGCCCGGCAGAACTCAGGGGGTGGATAAGGCAGAGATACTGCCCAGACTGGGTATTCTGGCTCCACCACTTTAAGCCCTAATCCGTTCTCTGAGGGCTGCAACCTGGAGAAGTCAGGCACACAGGAAACTGGGGAGAGGTGGACCCAGGATTGCCTACGGATGGGATCCTCAGAGGCCAGCAGGTGAGGGATGGAGGGATGGATGGAAGACCAGACTCAGAATGTCTGACCCAGGCCTGACGGTTTCCTAGGAAACTCTAGCACAGGATATGAGATTCACTCTTGAAGAGACTGAATTGCACCTTTAAACCCAGCCTGATGCAGAACTTCCTGGGTCCTAGAAGGTATTCCTGCCAGACAGCATCACCCATTCGCCTGTTTGCCCTTATCCACTAGGCCTTACCTCCTTCCCTAAATCCCAGAGCCTTGGGTCTGCTTCAGACATGCCATCCTTGGCTGTCTCTGACAAGGCCCCCCTTTGTAGGAGGGCACGGCTGTCCCCCTTCTGAGTCCACACCCAGCTCCTCCACCCTCATCTCCTTCTTCCACCCACTGTATTCATGCAACCACTCTGATTCCAGACCACACCACCTTAACTTTCTCAGTTAACTGCGGCAGAACTCAGGGGGTGGATAAGGCAGAGATACTGCCCAGACTGGGTGTTCTGGCTCCACCACTTTAAGCCCTAATCCATTCTCTGAGGGCTGCAACCTTCAGAACTCACTTCTTACTCCTCCCCTCCAATCCCTCCCCCATAAAAATGGGCAGGAGAAAACTGTTATGTTTCTTAAAGGAGAAACATTGTTATTGGAGCAAGGATGGATGGAGAGTCCCATGCTTCATTCATTCATTCATTCCTACAAGAAATAGAAACTCATTTGCTACTCCGGGAAAAGCACTCCAGCAGGCCCGGAATTATCGGAATTATCGAGCTAAGTTAAGGCCTAGAGGAGGGCATGGTATAATATGGGAAGCAGGCAAGGGAGTGACTAACTACCCCTCGGGCAGGTTCTGGGATGTAGGGGTTGTGGAATGAGTACAGGAAGTTGGGGGTACATCAGACCTGGCACGAGTCTGCAAGACTTCCCAGAGGCAGGTTCGTTTGAGCATATTCACAGGCAGCTCAAGGAGGACACAAGTGTGGGACCTAACTGTTCCAGAAGCAAACAAGATGGGCAGAAGTGTGGAGGCTGAATCATCATCTCGTGTTCCCAAAATTCCCCTCTAAGACTGAATAACGATGGGAAAATGGCAGCAGGTGATGCAGGGGTGGGGTGGGGCAAGGGAAAGCCCTGAGCTCCAAGAAGAACCTTACAGGTTTGTTACAGAGGTGACAGGAATCCACTGGGGAACTTTAAGTATGGGAGGGACACACTGGGATTGTGATCCAGAAAAACTCTCCCTAGGAAGGCTGGCCTGCAGAGGAGGAGGGCTGTGGGTTTGGGTGAGGCAAGGAATCAGGAAGATTCTGCAAAAGTCTGGGTGGGGAGGGCTGTGTATTGGAGTCTATTTCATATGGAGATCAACAATCCATCACAAATTTTCCTTGCCCACCACAATTGTGAAGCCAATGATATATTTTTTGATATTCACTTTTATTTATCTGGTCCTGCTGGGTCTTAGTTTTGGCAGCGGGATCTCTGATCGTCCTTATGACCTGTGTGATCTTTAGTTGCAGCATGTGGGATCTAATTCCCTCATGAGGGATCTGACCCAGGCCCCCTGCCTTGGGAGCATGGGATCTTCTTAGCCACTGGACCACCAGGGAAGTCCCCAGTGATCTTAAACTTCGTGGGTTTCAAATAGAAGTTGAGAATAAGATTGGAATAAAAATGCAGAAACTCCAGTGGGGTGGGGGGAGAAGGGAAATGCAGTTACTGCAAGATCAGTTCAGTTCAGTAGCTCAGTCATGTCTGATTCTTTGTGACTCCATGGACTGCAGCATTCCAGGCCTCCCTGTCCATCACCAACTCCTGGAGCTTGCTTAAACTCATGTTCATTGAGTCGGTGATGCCATCCAACCATCTCATCCTCTGTCGTCCCCTTCTCCTCCTGCCTTCAAGCTTTCCCAGCATCAGGGTCTTTTCCAAGGAGTCAGTTCTTTGCATCAGGTGGCCAAAATATTGGAGCTTCAGCTTCAGCTTCAGTTTCAGTCCTTCCAATGAATATTCAGGGTTGATTTCCTTTAGGATGGACTGATTGGATTTCCTTTCAGTCCAAGGGACTCTCAAGAGTCTTCTCCAACACCACAGTTCAAAAGCATCAATTCTTTGGCACTCAGCTTTCTTTATGGTCCAACTCTCACATCCATACATGACTACTGGAAAAACCATAGCTTTGAGTAAATGGACCTTTGCTGGCAAAGTAATGTCTTTGCTTTTTAACATGCTGTCTAATTTGGTCATAGCTTTTATTCCAAGGAGCAATGGTCTTTTAATGTCATGGCTGCAGTCACCATCTGCAGTGATTTTGGAGCCCCCCAAAATAAAGTCTCTCATTGTTTCCACTGTTTCCCCATCTATTTGCCATGAAGTGATGGGACCAGATACCATGATCTTAGTTTACTGCAAGATAGACTCAGAGAAACAGAGAGTAGCCTTAGGAAAGAACTTAAGGGAACCAAGAAGAAGCCAGGCAGAAACACCTGTTGTATTCCACAAAGAGCTTGGAGCTGAATTCCAAAAGAATGCTCTAAGCTCCCCAAGTATCTGAGTTTCAGGGAGTCTCTGGTGGAAGGGCCTCCAGCTTGAAGGTCACCTACTATGTGCCTTGAAGCCATTCCTTCATGGGACCCCAGTTCTGAGTGTTGTTCTCTGGCTGCTTGTCTGGCTCTGTGTGGCCAGGAGCAGAACCGAGCTTCCCTAGTCAGTAGCTGCAACAAGGTCCTGTCCCGGGAGGCCCAGTTCCCTGGCAGGTAGTGGCCCCCTGGCCACGCCTGATGTCAAGGGAGAATGATGCACCCTCTTAAATGGATGGGGCTGAACTGGGAGACCAAACCCTTGTCAGTCAAGCACCAACAGGGCAGTTCTAGACCTGCCGATGGGTTTAGTCATCACCCTTATAAAATACAGCACCCCAGTAATTAATATAGAACACATTAATTAAAGGAAGTGGGAGCACTGCAGGACCCACTGTGAATCGGGTGATAATTATTAGCAAACACAGAAGAGTCTTAATAACTGCCCCAATTCCCGCTTCATAGGTGATGGACTAAATCCTGACACCAGTGCATCTGAAGGTCAGAAGGAAACAGTGGCGTTCTCATGGCCCTTTTCTGCTCATTTGACGCTTTTGAGAATTTTTCAAGCACATCTGTCCCTCAGTCAGTTACCGTTCCAGCCCTCAGGCAGAAGAACCATAGGCTCCTCCTTAGTCTGATGGGGGAAAAAATACATGAGGCATCAACCCTGTAATAGGGCTTCCCCACTGGCCCAGGGGGAAAGAATCCACCTGCAATGCAGGAGATGTGGGTTAGATCCCTGGGTCAGGAAGATTCCCTGGAGGAGGACATGGCTACTCACTCCTGTATCCTTGCCTGAAGAATCCCACGGACAGAGGAGCCTGGTGGGCTACAGTCCATAGGGACACAAAGAGTAGACATGACTGAAGCAACTTAGCAGGCACACAGTTCTGTAATAATCAAGCCAGGCTTCAGCTGACGATGGCTCCTCCACCTTCCTTGCCTCCAAACAGCACTTTCTTGATCTGGGGTCATTACCCTGACTCTGACATCCACTTACCTACATCTGGACTAAATTTGAAGAGCTTCTGGATAAACTTTTTAAATAATTAGAAATGGAGACTACAACTTGTGCTTGATGGGCTCCGGGTTTTTGTTTTTTTCTTTTACCAGTTCACTCACTTGCTCACATACTGCATAAAATACTTATCTGACCACTGGCCCTGCTCCTTGCCTCCCCAGGTCATAATCAGAATGGACCTTCCTCACCCAGAGACCACACAGCATGTCTGCCAGGAGGTCAGGTTCAATACCAGCACTGAGAACGTGGGGGCACTGGCCCCTTCACTCCTGAGTCAGGAGAGAACCGTGAATGGATTGTGTTTAGTGTTTTTGTTTTTTTTAAATCTATCTCCCACTGCAGAGAAGGGGCCACAGGGGAGCTTCAGTTTATGGACAGATGTGGTCCATGAACCTAGAATGTTGTCTGGCACATAGTAGACACTCAAAAAATATTTTGTGGAATAACACAGAGAAGAAGATTATGGTAAGAACTTCCCAGGGTGGTCCTAGAGATGTCACACAAAGTGAAATGTCAGAAAGAGAAAAACAAATGCCGTACATGAATGTATATATATGGAATTTAGAAAAATGGTACAGATGAATCTGTCTGCAAAGCAGAAATAGAGACATGGGCATAGAGAACAAATGTGTGGGCACCAAGTGGGGAAGAGGACTGGGGAGAATTGGGAGATTTGGATTGACGTATATACACATTACTGATACTGTGCTTAAGATACATAACTAATGAGAATCTACTGTAGAGCACAGGGAACTCTACTCAGTGCTCTGTGGTGACCTAAATGGGAAGGAATCCAAAAGAGAGCGGATATATAACTGATTCACTTTGCTGCACAGCAGAAACTAATACAACATTGTAAAGTAACTATACTCCAACTTTAAAAAAAAATTTTTTTAAAGAATTTTTGAGGAGTTTTTCACAAGTTCTGTAGGATTCTAAGGATGAACCAGCACCTGATCACAGCAGTACTTGTTCCCTTGGCATCGCTATCCACCTACTACAGGGGATATGAGGGAAGAATGAAAGGGCAAGGGAGACCAGAGCAGCCTCCTGTGGTTGCCTGGGGACCCTGTGAACTTGCCAGAGCCTGTGCAGAGCTGGGACTTACAGGATGTACACTCACACCTCCCCTTGGGGTCCAGAGACCACATCTCCAGCAAATCCAAATTCCCTCTGGCCCAGCCGTGGCTGTTCCTAGCACCAACCAGCTAATCTTACACAGCAGAAAAGCAGTGGGCAGGGACTTGCCTGGTGGTCCAGTGGTTAAGAATCCACATTGCAATGCAAGGCAGACGGGTTCATTCCCTGGTCAGGGAACTAAGATTCCACATGCCATGGGAGCAACTAAGCCTGTGTGCCACAACTAGAGAGAATCTGTGTTTTCACTGTGCTGCAGTGAAAGATCCCACTTGACGCAACCAAGACCCTATCAGTCAAATTAAAAAAGAAGAAGAAATGCAGTGGGCAGCATGTTCAGTGCGTGATGGAAAATCCTTCATTAGAATCCCAACCTCTGGCCCTCACACACGGCACAGCTCCTGGTCCCCAGCCCTCCAAGTGCCCCGCAGCCTTTCTGAGGCTGCTGACGCCTCCTGGCCAGAAGCAGCAAAGCCAGCATCTCCCACTGGGAAGGAAGCTAGCGATCTCCTTCCAAGTCAAGTCTTGGGGGCGCATGTGCTCTACCACTACCTCTGATGAAAAGGATGAACTGCAAAATATTGACAGACCACAGGAAGAGAAAATGCTTCTTAAACAGACTTGACAGCCATGTGCAACCATTCCTGATCACAGACATGATACATGAATCCAGATCTCTGGTTACTGGCCAGACACCAGTTTCGTCTCTTTCTTTAATGAGGCTGAAAGTGTGAAGATATTTTAGTGGTGAAGCATACAGGATCCCTTCTCTACAGCAACCTGTCCACACAGAGGCAGCAATCTGATTCTGGGGGGAGGAAGTCCCCTGGGAGCAAATATGTTTGTATATTATCTATATTGCTTCAGGGGAACAGAACAGTACTAATTGTGCTTGTTCCTCAATGAAACCTTACTTTTGAAGCCTCCCCCTCCACCAAATTCATCTGCTAAAACCCAGTGTGATCACTCCCTAACGTATCTCATTTCCCCCTACTTCTCTCCACCCTACTCCTGTCCACATCACATCTCATCTGAGTGACGACAGCCGTCCCGGATCGTGTCCCTGAAATCTTGCTACCTTCCCATCCGTTTTTCCCTCCAGCTGGAAAGATCTTGCCTGAATCCCTTCCCTAAGACGTCTAATGGTTTCCAGTGTCCTTAGGGTTGAGTTCAGTTCTTCTTAACATGACCTGACCCTTTCCAACCACTTCAGCCTCATCTCTTACTCAACGAAAGAGCCATTATCAGCTCCTTTCCACTTTTCAAGACAATAATCCTCCCCTTTCCAGATTGTATAGAACAGAACCTCCTTTGTGGCAACATCCCCCAGAGCTCATCTTCCTCCTTCCCTCCCAACTGCTATCAACCCACCTCTTCACCTACTAACTCAGCTCATCCCTCTAGCCTGCCGCCTGTAGGGGATCTTATGATCCCCAGACCAGTTACCACCTCTGCTGTGTACTATCGAGTTCTATCATCTGCCTGAACTTAGTTCGCCTTATCCCTCATTAACGCTTTGTGATGGCAGGCTTCCCACATGACTGACAGCCAGCCCTGGTCGGGCTTGTTTGCTGGCTGCTGTTTTAGCAACACCCCGTGTAGTCTTGCACCAATAAGTGTGATAATTTCAGAACAGTAGTGAATCTCCACCTCTCTGCTCCCTTCCCAATCTCCTGCCCAGCACTAGCCTTTAGCTCCAGGTTCATTTCATACCTGGATCCTGCTTTTATTCAATCACTTGAGACTGGCTTACCTGTTGTATTAATACTTCCCTGAGATGGAACTGCCGGTCACTTTTCTTCACCCTGTCACTGACTCAGCTTCGTATTCCTCCCCTAGTCAGAAAACCCCACCAAAGACCTCAGAAGTTCCCAGAAACTTTGAGAAATGCTGAAAATTTGGCTCCTTAATTTTTCAAGGCTGTTGGGAGGGCTGGAGCACCCCCTAGAGGTGACAGTGAGGACGACTTTTGTAAAGTTGCCTGGGTCTCTCCCTGGATCCCCATCAGCAACTCAGAACCGCCAGCTGTAAATCTGAAAGGACTGAGAGGTGTCATCTAGCCCAGCTGCCTACAGCTACAGATGAAAAAATTGACCAACAGGATCTCTAAGAGGAAAGATAGTGAAACTGTCAGTCTAATGTCCCCCCTTGTCCCTCCCAGCCCCCTGACATTTTAAACTCACTCACATGGGTAACTTCCCAGGTGGCGCTAGTGGTAAAGAACCGACCTGCCAATGCACGGGACTTAAGAGAGCTGGGTTCAGTCAATGGGTCGGGAAGATTCCCTGGAGAAAGGCATGGCAACCCACTCCAGTGTTCTTGTCCGGAGAATCCCATGGACAGAGAAACCTGGCAGG
The DNA here is from genome assembly GCF_032452875.1 of Bos javanicus. Classification (NCBI taxonomy): domain Eukaryota; kingdom Metazoa; phylum Chordata; class Mammalia; order Artiodactyla; family Bovidae; genus Bos; species Bos javanicus. The sequence continues at coordinate 33,268,960 of NC_083896.1, forward strand.
CTATAGTTCATAGAGTCTCACAGTCAGAAGCGACTTAGCACAGCACAGTACATCATACTTAATGTTTCTGTGCAATGAATTAAATTAAAACTATTAATTCAGGATCAGCAGAGACAAATGCCTGGGATGGACACTCATCTGCTTTCCTTCCCTCTCTAACACGGGTGAAGAACAGTTATGACCTTAATGAGAGTTTGTTTTACAGTCAAGAGCAGAGTCTGAGGCAATAAGTGGCAGCCAAGGTCCTTCTTGCGGGGGAACATCCAGGAACTTGACTCCTGAATCTCTTTTCCAGAATCATACCAGACGGGATTGCACTGTATAAACCCTCATTTCCACAGACCTCCATCACCCATATGATAAAAAACCAGGAACACTATGCACAAATTTAATGATCATAGGAAATGAGAAATATTTATTTATAGATCTTTTATGGGACCTACAAGGTAAAAAGAGTGATGTTTTCAGAACACTCCCTCCCACCATACCCAAAAATAAACTCAAAATGGTTTAAAGACTTAAATATAAGCTATGACACCATAAAAATCCTAGAAGAGAACATAGGCGAAACATTATCTGACATAAATTATCACAATATTTTCTTAAATCAATCTCCCAAGTCAAAAGAATTAAAAGCAAAGAATAAACAAATAGGACCTAATCAAATTTAAAAGCTTTTGCACAGCAAAGGAAACCATCAACAAAATGAAAAGACAACCTACTGACCAGGAGAAAATATTTGCAAATGATGCCACCAACAAGGGTTAATTTCCAAAATATACAAACAGCTCATGCAACTCAATATGTATTTTAAAAAAACAACCAGATCACAAAATGGACAGAAGATCTGAGTAGACACATCGCCAGAAGACATATGGATGGCCAAAAGGCACATGAAAAATGCTGAGCATCAGTAATTATGAGAAATGCAAGTCAAAACTATAATGAGACGTCATCTCACCCTGGTCAGAATGCCCATCATCAAAAAAATCTACAAACAATAAATGCTGGAGACAGTACGGAGAAAAAGGAACCCTCCTACACTGTTGGTGGGAATGTAAATTGGTGTGGCCACTATGGGAAACTGTATGGAGTTTCCTTAAAAAACCAAAAATAGAGCTGTATGATCTAGAATCCCACTCCTGGACATACATGCGGAAAAACAAAAATTCTAATTCAAAAAAATATATGTACTCCACTATTCATAGCAGCACTGTTTACAACAGCCAGGTCATGGAAGCAACCTAAGTGTCCATCAACAGATGGACAGATAAAGAAAATGTGGCACATGTATACACTGGAATATTAGCCACAAAAAAGAATGAAATAATGCCATTTGCAACAACACAGATGGACCAGAAATTGTCATATTAAGTGAAGTAAGTCAGACAAAGACAAATATTACGTGATATCACATATGTAGAATCTAAAAATCAGTATAAGTGAATCAATTTACAGAGCAAATAGACTCAAACAAACTTACGATTATCAAAGGGAATAGGGAAGAGGAGAGATATAAATGAGTATAGGATTAATAGACACCCAGTACTATACATAAAATAGATAAGCAACAAGGATCTACTGTATAGCACAGGAAATGATATTTAACTTCCTATAATAATCTATAATAAATGTATTTCCCCAAAATAAAAAAAACGAGCCTCTCACTTCAGTGAAAGCAGTTGACAGCATTTGTTGCCAATGATGAAATGATCTTTCAAGCAAAAATATAATTTTGGAAACTGTGTATCTGCCATTGTAAACTAGACCACTTCCTAACCCTGAAAGACTTTTCCAGTGGAGTCAGTGGTGTCATTAACAAACGTGGCATTTTTTGTCATGTATAATGAAATCTGTCAACATTTGGAAGTCACTATTTTCATTGCTCAGTGAGTCACTGTTTTCCAAATGACCAGGGCATGATGTCACCAAATCACGCAGGGGTGAAGATCCACTCAAGTGCGTGACTGACCGTTGGATTTTATTAATAATCTGAGCATGAAATTCACCCATGTGGTTTCAGATTCCACATTGCAGCTAACCTTTAAGAAACAACTACTTGTCAGTTTTTCGGGTAAAAAAAAATCCCCGATTATCTATTAAATACTTCTCCTCTTTATGACTACATATCTGCGTGAAACCAAATTTTCTCTGTACATTGCAATGGGAGCAACACATCACAACACATTTTATTCAGAAGTAAACATGAGAATTCAACTATCTTCTTTTAAACACACACTAGACAGAGTTGTAAACAGGTAAAACAATGCCACTCTTCTCATTAAAATTTCTTTGCTTTGGAAAATATTTTTTTATAAAAATTGTGTTATTTATGTTAACATGTGATGAATTTATTGATGTTATTTTTAAAATTTATTTATTTGACTGTGCCAGGTCTTAGCTGAGGCACACGGGATCTTTGATCTTCATTGTAGCATGTGGGGTCTTCAGGTGCAACATGCAAGCCCTAAATCAAAGCATGTGGGATCTAGTTCCCTAACTAGGGATGGCACTCGGGTCCCCTGCATTAGGACCATGGAGTCTTAGCCACTGAACCACCAGGGAAGTCCCTCAATGCTGTTTTTAATTAACACTTTTTTAAACTTCTCAGTTTGCATTTCTAATATATATGAACAAAAATATTTTGACTGTCTCTGTCACCCTTATCTCCATAGCAGCTGTAAATAAATAAAGTTATTAATATATTAATCTCCTATATTAAAATTCTTTCAATTAATTCCACTGCAGTTAGAATAAAATCCAAAGCCTTTCTGCAGCTCACAATGCACTAAAAAAGGCACACGACCAGCATTTGCCGTCATCTGGGGCCCCGAGTCTGAGTTCCAGCACAGCCCCCAGCTCCCTATTCCAGAACACACCAAGCTACTCTCACTTCAGGTCTTTGCATTTACTTATCCAGACCCTTGCATGGTGGCCTGGTTGAAGGAGGAGTGGATGAAATTCTGGATAAAGAGGACCCGAAGACAGCGGTGTCTTTCCTGGACAGGTCTGTAGATCAGATTCAACCTGAAAGTCACCAGCTGGTGACTTTTGCTCTAGAAGTTCAAAGTGAAAAGAACAAGGATAAAAAACCATGGTGGGGGAAGGGGGTTAAGAAAAAGAAGAAGACGAAGAAGTACGCTTTTAGCAAAATTAAATGGCAGGGGTGCAGAAAGGCCCTGGGTTCTGATACAATGTGAGTGTCCCTGACAATTTCCATTTGAAGCCTGGGTCTCCTGCATTGCAGGCAGATTCTTTACCATCTGAGCCACCAGGGAAGAGAGTTTCTTCACTTAATATTCCTTATAAATAAGTTCCTGCATAGCTTCTTCATTCTTTTTTCACAGTCACATTGTATTCTATTTTAGGGAGGTACCATAATTTATTTAAACACTTCCCTCTTGATGAGTTTATTTTTAACCATTCCCCTCCATTTTTTTGCAGTTAAAAACCAGTGGCAGTTAATAAATTTTACACATCATCATGCAAGTGTGCAATATTCTATAAGGTAAATCCCCAAGAGTGTCATCGTTGGGTCAAAGGTTACCTGTATTTGTAGTTTTGATAAATATGGTCAAGTTACTCTCCGTTTTACCTGTCAGCATTAATGTAAGAAAGTTCTAATTTCTCACAGATACATCAACAGAGCACATTGTCGAATCTGGGGTTTTTTCCAACCTGATAGGTGAAAAATGAAATTTTGGTGTAGTTTTAATTTGCATAACTCGAGTGAGATTGTACATCATTTTTATATACTTAGGGGCCATATCCATTTTCCACCCATGAACTATGTGTTCACATCCTTCACCCAATTTCCTTAGGGATTTTTGGTCTTTGGCTAGTAGGTAGCTATGGGTTCTTCACCCACTAGGAAGACTGCCTTTCTTTGTGATATGAGTTGCAAATATTTTTCCTAGTTTATCATACTTGCAAGTGATGTTTTGCCACACAGAACTTTTTATATTGTTAAATTCCTCAGTCTTGTGCGATTTCCATCATTACGCGATTTCCATCATTTCGTGATTTCTGGATTTTGAACCAGAGTGAGAAACGTATTACTCACCTCAGTGTTATAAAGGTTTTAACACAGAAAGTCTCTTAAGTTTTCCTTTGTATTTACATGGATTTTTTAAACATCCCATTTTAATTCATTTGGAGCTTTTTTTTTTTTTTTTCCAACTTATCACACAGGGAAGAGGATTCCTTGCGTCCTCGCTCTCCATCCAGCCCCCCTAGACTCCCCTTCTATCCTAACCTGAACTTGGCCCTGTCACCACCTTTAGACATAACAGCAGCTGCCAGCAATGTGGACTTCAGGAGAAGGCGGCAGGCCTTGGGCATCTCCAGGAGGGATCAGAATTTCTGCACGAATCCGAGCTGTCTGGGATCAAACAAGGTTTGGGGGAATTGAAGGAGGCAACTGAAGGAACCCAATATCAAGGACCCCAAATTTGATTGCTTGAGCCACTTAAAATTCTTGGAGGCACTGAACAGCGTCCCTTGGAAAGGGAGAGAAACAGACTTGAAAAGCAGTTCCAGGGTTTCGACATGTGTTCTTCGCTGGTAGAATTCAGGGTGAGGATTTGAAGGGCCCTGTGGGAGTATCCTCTCTCGGCTCGCCCCTAATCCTCTCCAAATCGCCCGGGCTCTACAGCTGTTGGTTAGCCAGATAAACTATTTGTTCAATTATTCTTGGCCTCGATAGGGCGGCTTGCCTCAAAGGCTCTGGGCTTCATAATTCGGGCCACTTCAATCAGCCCGGGGCCCTCCCAGGGCCGCGGACAGGAGACAGGGCCTGTTTGAAGACGGCAGTGCTCCTGGTAGCCTCTGCCTTCCACGGTCCTTTCATCTCCACCCAGACGGGGCTGGGGCGCTCACACCTCCCCACGGACCCCAGCGTCGGGGAGCAGAGTTCACTTTGGGAACGATGCCAAAGCCGAGAATCAAGGCGATAAAATAATTACAAATGAAAGGGAGATTAGCAGGCACTGTGGGGGCAAATGCTTCCAGAACGGTTCCTGAAATCTGGGGCGGCACATTCTCAAAGGAGACGCTGCTGCAGCTGCTGTCTCCATGGCAATGGGGGCAACAGATGCCCGCCGGGAGCGCTGGCCGCAAATGTCAGACCCAACAAAACCCCAGCCCTGGGGAGGCAGATGACAGACCGGGTCACCTTTGCATCATGGAAATGGACTGGTAATTAACACAATTTTATTTTCTCCATTTGTCTGCTCTCCCTCCGTCTGCCCTTGGCTTCAGTGGAGACCCACTAATAAATGGTTGACAGCTGTTGAGAGATGGGTCGGGTCTGGCGGTTGCTATGAGAAACATTCTCTTTTCTGGGTTTGATCCTCAGGGCTGCTGCAGAGTCCTCCCAGCTCTGCTGGTATACTGACTGCTCAGCCGCGTTCTCATCTCCACCCTTCTGCCCAGTGTTTATCTCAGTTTCTCAGGACATCCTGAGGCAGCACTAGTGGCTTCGGATAGCTGTACACTCACCTCCACCCTGTAGTCTCCATCATTGCTGAGACCCAGTCTAACAAAATCTAAGTAACAGGAGTGGAATCGCTGCATGAGTCCCAAACTTCGTCCTCCCAAAAAGACAGCCACTCATCGTCACTTTCTCTGTAAAAATTCTTGAACTACTATCAGTGCCTCTCTAACCAAGATAACTACAAACTCAGACACTCTTCTTCACATCTTGTATGAACTCGGGCATCTCTATGGGATACCTTTCCTTAAAGCCAAACGTCTCAGCAATATAAGCACAAGATATGAAGAGGCACTTTCTAAATATTTACTGAGAGACCCTTCTTTTAAAAAAATGAACTCATCATGCACTTACTAACTTGGAGTCAAATAAACCAGACCCAATCTCAGCTCCACCTACTATGTGCAAGTGTAAACCATAAGCTCCCAGACAGTAGGAATCACACTAAGTTTTGGTCTATCTCCAATGCCTAGCAGAATGCTCAGTGCAAGCAGCAACAAAAGAGACGTTCTACCCGTTAGGATATCCCAAACTTCTGAAATCATGTCCCTTGTCAGTAAGTTTTTAACAGGCATCTCCAGTAGAGGAGTGTTTCTTTAAGTAAGTGACCTATTCTAGTAGTAAAATGAGCATTGCAGAACATACAGAAAAGTAGAAATTGAAAGGGGTAAGGGTTAAAAATAAGTAGAAATTCTAATGTTTTCTTCTACAATGGATAATTTTGTTCTTTCACTTCAGAGACCACCATTATAGAGGATATGCAGTTTCTGCATTCAACAGAACTATGGTCTAGTTGAGAAGACTTGAAAAAAAATAACACTGGAACTTTGGGGGAAAAAAATAAAGTAAAATGAAAGTTTAGAGGGAAAAGTGATTACCAAACTCTTGGATGGCCTTCATGAAGCCCAAGAACCCCACTGAAATTGAATGCTGGAGTTCATTGGTGTGTGCATATGTGCATCTTTTTCTAAGGAAAGATTCAAATGGATCTGGAAGACACAAAAATTCCAGAACAAGTGGCTTAAAGAGAGAAGAGAAACAAGGGAAGACAGAAGCATTTTGTCCAAAGGTGTCCTGCTTCTGAAGGTTGAACAAGCTGCGCCTGATGGCATCATGCTCCAAAGGTTTCCAGAGGAGACTGGGTGTTTCCAGGGACTGAAACTTCATCTCTAGGGTAACAGTTTCTCTTTTAGCAGTCCCCACTTTCCAAACGAAGTCTGACACAGACCCACATACATAAAAGTAGGTCAGAGTGAAGATGCCCTGGGTGAAGTAGGGTTGATACCAAACCACTGTCCCCTCAGCATCCGCATGGGGGTGAGTCCAGGGGACCAGGGACTTCCTTCAAATATAGCTGGAAAGTCCTGTGCTCGGCATTCTTGAGTCTGTGTGCTGACAGTTTTCCTTCATTTATATCCTCTTCACTCTGTTCAGAATTGCTCCTTGGCTATGGCGTTCACCTTTGGCTACCTTTCTTCTTTGGACAAAGTCCTTTTCGCTACAGCTCGAGTGTCATCCCAGACCCACCCTCATCAGAACTACTGTTTCTGTTTGTTAACAATGCGGAGCTCTAGGCATTGCCCCAGGCCTCCTGACTCAGAACTGCTGGGCACGACAGCTCGTGCACAAGCTCTGCACACACTGTTCATGCCCTTGCCAGGACTCCCACCAAAATGCACTCAGCTTTGCTCCAGCCTGCCCAAAAACCAAAGACAGAGCCAGAAGGAGATGGAAAACCCAGGCTTGGGTGTCCATGGCTCCAAGGGGAACAATAGCTGAGTGTTCTCTGAGGTGACAATCCTCCTTCTCCGGTCTGGACACACAGTGACAGGTGTTTTTGTTTGTATTTTAATACAGTACATAATGCCCTGCAGCTTCTGTGTGGAACCAGGGCAGCAGAGAGGCCTGGGATTCACTCTTGGGGAGGTCAGTCACCTACAGCCATGGGGCAGGGATGGGTTGGGGTGGGTGGGGGGTGGGAGTGGGGGGACAGGGCAGTGCTGAGCCTCGAGGTTGGACCTTTCAGTGGGATGGCAGAGCCCCTGGACTTCTGCATTTTTCCACAGTTAAAAAGACATGGTGGACCTAGAAATTGTCATACTGAGTGAAATAACTCAGAGAACTGGAAATCTTGCATGACATCCCTTCTATGTGGAATCTAAAAAGAAATGATACAAATCAACTTACAAAACAGAACCAGACTCACAGACTTGGAGAAAGAACTTACGGTTACAGGAGGGAAGGATGGGAGGAAGGGATAGTTAGGGAGTTTGGTATGGACAGGTACACACTGATGTATTTGAAATGGATAACCAGCAAGGACCTACTTATAATACAGAGGACTCTGCTCAATGTTATGTGGCAGCCTGGATGAGAGGGGAGTTTGGGGAAGAATGGATACTTGTATATGTATGGACTGAGTCCCTTTGCCCACCCAAAACTACCCCAGTATAATTAAATCAGCTATACTCCAATAAAAGGCAAAAAGTTTAAAAAATAAAACCTGATTATTTAAAAAAAGAAAAAGACATGGGACTTCCCTGGTGGTGCAGTGGTTATTAAGACTCTTCCCTTTCACTGCAGAGGTTGTGGGTTTGATACCTGGTCAGGGAACTAAAATCCTGCATGCCACAAGGCATGGCCAAAAATGGACAAATAAATAACATCTTTAAATGAAAAACAGAAAGAAAGCAAGCAGTGGCCTAAGCCTATGACTAGGCGACCTGTACAATGGAATTTGGGAATTTCCCTGAGTGAACCAGTTTGACTGCGCTGATGGGGAAGCAAGAACCACTCAGACAGCCGGGAGTAAGAGGCCAGTATAAAGTCATAAAACCAATTCCCCATGTTCTGCCCTCCTTCAGACCCAAATCCAGTTCTGCTTCTTCCGTGAAGACTTCAACTCACACTGCGCTCTCCTGAACCCCTAACACGTGTGTATCAGCGGCATTCGTTTTAGCACAAGCTAATTCTTCACTTTTAGTATTTCGCTTTGGTCTCCATGTCTCCACACCATAAGCCCTGAGTGCAGAGACCACATCTGGCCTCAGCGCTTCCTGCCTCATCTGTTGCAGGGTTGCTGAGTCCCTGCTGAGCCAAGGGACCACAGTGGAAGGGAAATAACAGTAACAGCCATTGTAAACTGAGCACCCACCGTTATGCTGGGCCAGTACCACTGTAAGCACTTAATGCATGACTCTATATAATTTTCACAGCAACCTTTGGAGCTGAACCCCACATTACAGAAAAGATAACAGATCATCATCGTATCACAGAGAAGTTGAGTGAATGGCCCCAGGTCACACAGCCATGATGAAGCAAGGTCAGGATTTGAAACCAGGAAGCCTAGTTCCAGAGCCCATGTGCTTATGCACACCCCAACGCTGCAGGAGAGCTGTCCCCCATGGACACCTGAGAGGCAGATGAGATCAGAGAAACAGAGAAGGTACACGCTTCCCAGAAAAAAAGAAACTGGATTCCCAGAACCTTTACCCCAACTTGGTCTGAGACAACCAGCAGCGAAAAGGCCACCAGCCTTCTCCCAGAGTCTCGGCTCTGCTTCCACTCCTGACAAGTCCATCCCAAGAGCAGCTCTTCCCTCTGCCCATGGATCGCAGCCTTCCCCCACCCTGACCTCCCAGAGGTCCTCCTGCCTCCTCGTGGATTGGGAAGGTGGGAAGAAGAGGGTGGGATCTGTCAGTCACCAAGATCAGAGCCCCAGCTGGCGCCTGGAAGTCACCTGCTGGGGACACGATCCCTGACTGGGCTACCAGAACATGACTGGCTGGAGACCCCTCCTTGCCCTAGAAAAGCAGCCCCCATATTAAAACCACCCCTCCCCCACCTCCCGCCCCTTGCCACAGACTTGCTTTCAAACCCTCTAGGGACACAGATGTCCCAGAGTCCTCTGCAGCCCACCCCAGTCAGCCACGTCCAAAACCACCAGGGGCACCCCTGCTCAGTCGGGACCAGGAGACAGGACGGAGTCTACCGCCTTTTGAGAGAAATGGTACAGATGAGGCTGTTTGCAGGACGAGGATAGAGACATAGATGCAGAGAATGGACATGTGAACACACTGGGGGAAGGGAGGGTGTGACAAATTGGGAGATTGTGACTGACATATGTACATTACCATGTGTAAATCAGAGAGCTAGTGGGAACTTGCTGTACAGCTCAAAGAGCTCAGCGCAGTGCTCTGTGATGACCTAGAAGAATGGGATGGGCGTGGGTGGGAGGGAGCTCCAAGAGGGAAGCGATATATATATTGCTGTTGTTATTTAGTTGCTAAGTGGTGTCCAACTCTTTGCAACCCCACAGACTTCAGCATGCCAGGCTTCCCTGTCCTTCACTATCTCCTGGAGTTTGCTCAAACGCATGTCCATTGAGTCAGTGATGCCATCTCACCATCCCACCCTGTGCTTTTGCTCTCAATATTTCCCCAAATCAGGATCTTTTCCAATGAGTCAGCTCTTCACAGCAGGTAGCCAAAGTATTGGAACTTCAGCCTTAGTGTCAGTGCTTCCAGTGAATATTCAGGGTTGATTTCCTTTAGGATTGACTGGTTTGATCTCTTTGCTGTCCAAGCGACTTTTAAGGTCTTCTCCAGCACCACAATTCAAAGCATCAATTCTTCGGAGCTCAGCCTTCTTTATGGTCCAACTCTCACATCCATACATGACTACAGGAAAAGTCATAGCTTTGACAATTCGAACCTTTGTTGGCAAACTGATGTCTTTGCTTTTTAATATGCTTCCCTGGTGGCTCAGCCAGTAAAGAATCTGCCTGCAATGCAGGTGACCCAGGTTCAATCCCTAGGTTGAGAAGATCCCCTGGAGAAGGGAATGGCAACCCACTCCAGTATTCTTGCCTGGAGAATCCCATGGATAGAGGAGCCTGTTGGGCTATAGTTCATGGGGTCGCAAAGAGTTGGGCATGACTGAGTGACTTAACAACGAGGTTTATATATGGCTGATTCACTTCATTGTACAGCAGAAACTAATACAACATTGTAAAACAACTATACTCCAGTTGGAAAAAAAAAGAAGAAGAAAGGACCTTGCCACCTGGAGTCAGACAAGAAACATTCAGTGAGGTGGGGAAACCTTTCCTTTGCAGGTGGTGACTATTTGAAGGATTGAATATATGAATATGTGAAGTAAAAGTGAACTGCTCGCTCTGGTAGCAGCTTAAACATATTCCTGGATAGATATATCAACAATAAAGAAAGCATCAGACCAACTGTTTAAGGCATAAACTGTCAGTACAGTTCAGAGAGACACTGGCTTGGATGGTACTTATGGCAATCTTTATGTGCATAAAATCTAAGTACAAAGTGAAACACACTTTTATTCCTTCATTTTATTCCTTTTATTCCTTCACTCAGCAAACCCCTACAGGTGTCTCCCAGACTGGGCTCTTCCTGGGGTTCTCTGCTGGATGTGGGAAGGGGCTATATACTCTCAGGGAAGTGACAGCCTGGAAGACACGATGGAGAAATAAATAGTCGTGTGCGGTGAAGGTTCAGGATTCTGGGGTGGATGGCTACATCCATCCTGAAGGCCTCCAGGAGGGGACAGTCATCTGCAAAGTGGCTCAGGGAAGAAGGGTGGGATGGCGAAGGGATGCTGCTGGAAGTGGCAGGAAGGTACAGACACCTGCCAAGCACAGGCCAGGGGACCACAAGGTGGGCACCAGGGGTAAAAATGGGGATATAATGACAATTAACGCTGGAGATGTGGGCAGGAGTCAGGTCATGGATTTAAAGGATGACTGTATTAATTTGGCTGCTATAAGCACCTCCATCTAAAATAGCCAAGGACCTGATTCAAAGTCTCCCTTACATAGGATTAATTATCTGGGCTTCTTCAAGGGTAAAAACAACCTTCACTCTCACAAAGGAAGGCCTGGCCATGGCGGATGGGCCCCAGGGGAGCAGCCAGGGAGTGGTGGCAGGAAGGAGCCTGGGAGCCAGGCATCACTACTGTCCCCGTGGAGGTAGGCTCGCCTTGTGGTCCTGGTGGCTTCACACACTTGATTTTGCCTAAAGTTCAAGGATTTCCAATACTTTTCACACTATATTTACTGGCCAAAAGTTCTATGATTTTTCTTTTCTAATGCAATCCCTTGTGGACAGTAGGCCATGTTTTCTCTGAATTAGTTCCACGTGGTTAAACAAAGGTACTGACCAAGAGCAGAGAAGTACAATGATTACCACTGTTCACTGTCAGCCACCTGCAAGCCCCTGTACCAATGGCATATACATATAATATTTATAGCTATACATAATTACATATATATAATATATATCATTTTTATTTGTTATTGTTTTTTAAGTTATGTTGTATTTTCATTTTTATTCAAGAATTTTTTTTTCTGGCTACGATGCATGTGGGATCTTAGCCCCTCAATCAGGAATCAAACCTGTAGCCCCTGCAGTGGAAGCACAGAGTCTTCCTAACCATTGGACCACCAGGGAAGTCCAAATAATACTTACGTCTATATATAATATGATTTATATCTATGAATCTGTATACAGCGTTTACATAATATTTATATATTTATCTCATTTAATACAACAAACTTTGGATGTAAAATTACTATCCATACTCTGCACATGAAGAAAGCCAGCTCAAGTCTGCAGTCAAAGCCCCATCAGTGGTAGGTCAGGGATTCAAACTCAGGTCTGCTTGGCCTGGGCTCTGACCCCTCCATTACACCCAGGATGCCCATGGGGCTGACAAGGTTGAAGACCTGAGTTCAAGGCCTTCTTCACCTTCTTGCACCTCTTACATCATCCCTGGAAACAGAGCAAAGATCAGGAAAGGCATCACTGTCTTTGGGTCCTCTGGATCCAAGATTTCCTCCACTCCCTCCTCCTCTGAGTGGCATGAGGGATCTTAGTTCCCCAACCAGGGGATGGAACCCATGCCCCCTGCAGTGGAAGTCCAGATTCTTAATCATTGGACCACTGGGGAAGTCCTTCTGACATTCTGATCAACTCCATTCCCACCAGATTCACATCCTTCCACTTCTAATACTGGATTTTCCCTCTTCCCTCCTGCCCCTGCTTGACTGAGAGGAGACTTCTGGAAGTCAAAACCTGCGCAGGGAAATGAAAGACTTTTGGACTCCAGGAAGCTGCTGACTCCACAGCTGGGAGAACTGGAGGAGGCAAGGCGTCTTGAAGCCTGCAGCCTTCTGCTCTCTGCCCAGGGCCAGTTGAGAGGAGGCTTTGGAAAGGATAAGTCAGGCTTGCAGCACTCACCTCTGACTGAGGTCACGCAGCCTCCCCAGTGTCACGTTCCCACCCAACTCTGATGAAACTCCAGGCGCTAACGTGGCAAGAACAGGACAAGGGGGCGTGCTCCTTTCACCCTGGAAAACAAAGGCTTGCCAAAGAAATTCAGATTTGCCTCAAGTGACAGTGTGTTAACAGAATCCAGATTTGTGTCTGCACCACACTCAGGCTTCTGCTTCAGACAAATGCCAGGGTGGAGCTGGGACACCTCTGTCCATTGGCGTGGCTGGCTTGTTCAGAATTCTTTTCATGCCGAGAAGCCAGGACAGAATACTGCTGTGAAACTGTCTTGGACCTGGGATGTGTAGGATCAAAACTACATTTTGGCAACAAGAGATCCTCGCAGTAAGTGAAATAAATTAGAAAGAGAAAGACAAATACCATATGATATCACGTGTATGTGGACTTTAAAATATGACACAAACAAACACATGTGTGAAGCAGAAACAAAATCATGGACATAAAGACTAGTGGTTGTCAAAGGGGAGGGGACTGGGAGAGGCATGAAGTAGGAGGCTGGGGTTAGCAGATGGAAGCTTTTCTGTAGAGAATGGGTAAACAAGGTCCTACGTATTGCACAGAGAACAATAGTTGATATCCTATGATAAACTATAATGAAAAATAATATTTTTGAAAAAGAATGTATTATAACTGAGTCACTTTGCTGTTCAGCAGACATTAACACAACATTGTAAACCAAATATACTTCAATAAAAAGTTGATTAAAAGAAACTATATGTTGGAAGATAAGAAGGGAAGAAGGGAGAGATGGACTCAGTGGCTGCTGCAGGGAACTCTGGTTTCCCACGTTTCTAGAAGAGCTGAACATAAGCCTGTCTCGTGGGTTAAACTTGATCCAGAAGCCTATTAACTAAGACTCTGTCTGGATGAATACACAGGCAGATGCGACTGTGGGGTTCCACGCTGGAGAAAAGAATACACTCAGAATTCTCCATGGCTCTGGGGCCAGGTTAAAGAAGAGTGGATCGGGCTTTCTAGCAGTGACGCTTCTCCAGGCAGCACAGCACCGCCTAGTGGTGGGATGGCTGTGCTGCTGCTGCTGCTGCTGCTGCTGCTGCTGCTGCTGCTGCTGCTGCTGCTGCTGTTGCTGCTGCTGCTAAGTCGCTTCAGTCGTGTCGACCCCATAGACGGTAGCCCACCAGGCTCCCCCCGTCCCTGGGATTCTCCAGGCAAGAACACTAGAGTGGGTTGCCATTTCCTTCTCCAATGCATGCAGTGAAAAGTGAAAGTGAAGTCGCTCAGTCGTGTCCGACTCTGAGTCGGACATGGCTCCTCTGCCCATGGGCTTTTCCAGGCAAGAGTACTAGAGTGGGGTGCCATTGCCTTCTCCGGGACAGCTGTGCACCTCATCCCAATAGCATGGAAACAGCGCCACCTGCTGAGCACTCTTCAGCGTGCTGTCTTGCCAACGCACAGTCTTCGGCAAGTACATTCAATTTGCTGACTTAAATGAGGTAGTACTGGGCCTGTTGAAGAAGGAAATGCAACCCACGCCAGTATTCTTGTCTGGAGAATCCCATGGACAGGGGAGCCTAATGACCTACAGTCCATAGGGTCGCAAAGAGTCGGACACGACTGAGCACGCACACGTGCACTGTGGCTATTGGACGTATGCTGGCGAAATTTTAAAAGAAAGTGAAAATACAATATAGTGTGCTTACTGGAATAATGGAAATCAAGGAAAATGGGCAGTAATTATTTCCATAATATGTGCTGCCTTGTGCTGAGAGGTGAACCTAAAGCAGCACCTTACCGTGAAGAAAGCATGAATTTTGGAGTCAGACAACCGAGATCAAATTTCCACTAACTTTGTAAACTTGAGAAAATTACCTAACATCTCTGAGTTTCAGTTTTCCTTATCTTTAAATGGGGAAGGGTTTATCTTGCATTCTGACAGCAACATTTAAATGAGATAATGTACATACATTTAAAAGGAAATGTGTATAAAGTAAATCAGACAATAGGTATCATAATTAGGTTTTTAAAGCATCACATACAATTTTAGCATAGAATAGTTCACCTGCTTGTTAGAATTAAAAAATTCCTGAAATGGACCGATATATCAGATGAGAAGCCAGAATCTCCGAGGTTTTCAGTTTGTTTGCTTCTTTTTTAATATACTAGATTTTCTTTTCTCTAGAAAGACTAATTCTGACCCTTCTCCAAAAAGCAATCTATTTCTGGTCACTGGGCCTAGAAACAATTCTATCAAATTGAGATTCCACTAAAATTTATTGAACGTCTGCCACTTCAGAGCCACTCTTTTATTTTCAGCAGCAAAATCTAAAGCATCAAGACCCATCCCCTCTCTCCACCAGAAAAGCCTTTGCCAAGAATATTAGAAACTCCTGTTTTCATACCCTCTCAAGTACTTTCAAGATGACTCAGAAAAGTCGCAAATGCCCGATGAAAGCATCCCAAATGTCCATTAATAGAGGGCTAGTTTGTAGAATCCCAGGGACGGTGGGGCCTGGTGGGCTGCCGTCTATGGGGTCGCACAGAGTCGGACACGACTGAAGCGACTTAGCAGCAGCAGCAGTAGGTGGTAGTCTGTCCATACGATGAAATACAAATGCACAATTGAAAAGTTAAACCAGACAAACACAATATGGCTGAATCTCAAACCTTAGCAAAAAAAAAAAAGACCAGAATATGTATATTGTATTTTTATGAGGTTCTAGAATATGAAGCTCTAATCTGTGATGATAGAAATCAGAAGAGTAGTTTGCTGTGGATAAGGGTGAGGATTGACTTCAAGGGGAGGCACTAGGTAACTGGTGGGGGAATGAATATGTTCCAAGCCTTGATCCGGATGATGGTTACACAAGTGGGCTTCCCTGGTGGTTCAATTTGGGTTCAATCCCTGGGTTGGGAAGAACCCCGGAGATGAGAATGGCAACCCACTCCAGTATTCTTGCCTGGAGAATTCATGGACAGAGGAGCCTGGCTGGCTACAGTCCATAGGGTCACAAAGAGTTGGACACGACGGAGCGACTAACACTAACACGACACAGGTGTACCGATGCAGAGGCGTGCTGCAGCCTGCTGGGACTATTAACAGTACTGATGGTTAACGTTTCAGGACGTTTGCAAGCCAGCTGACAATCACATTGGTAGATTGGAATCCTTTGTGTTGAATGTATTTATTCCACAGAGCAGCTCACAGAGAAACATTCGTTTATTATAAATGAATGTAACTCAGGAATAATCAGATGGGTGCTAGGGAAGCTGGATTTAGAAAAGGCAGAAGAACCAGAGATCAAATTGCCAACATCCGTTGGGTCACAGAAAAAGCAAGAGTGTTCCAGGAAAACATCTACTTCTGCTTTATTGACTCTGCCAAAGCCTTTGATTGTGTGGTTCACAACAAACTGTGGAAAATTCTGAAAGAGATGGGAATACCAGACCACCTGACCTGCCTCCTGAGAAACTTGTATGCAGATCAGGAAGCAACAGTTAGAACTGGACATGAAACAACAGACTGGTTCCAAATAGAAAAAGGAGTACATCAAGGTTGTATATTGTCACCCTGTTTATTTAACTTATATGCAGAGTATGTCATGAGAAACGCTGGGCTGGATGAAGCATAAACTGGAATGAAGATTGCCAGGAGAAATATCAATAACTTCAGATATATAGGTGACACCACCCTTATGGCAGAAAACAAAGAAGAACTAAAGAGCCTCTTGTTGAAAGTGAAAGAGGATAGTGAAAAAATTGGGTTAAAATTCAGCATTCAGAAAACTAAGAACATGGCATCTGGTCCCATCACTTCATGGCAAATAGATGGGGAAACAGTGGAAACGGTGAGAGACTAGACTTTTTTGGGGGGGCTCCAAAATCACTGTAGATAGTGACTGCAGCCATGAAATTAAAAGACACTTGCTCCTTGGAAGAAAAGTTATGACCAACCTAGATAGCATATTAAAAAGCAGACATTACTTTACCAACAAAGGTCCATCTAGTCAAGGCTATGGTTTTTCCAGTGGTCATGTACGGATGTGAGTTAGACTATAAAGAAAGCTGAGCCTGGAAGAGTTGATGCTTTTGAACTGTGGTGTTGGAGAAGACTCTTGAGAGTCACTTGGACTGCAAGGAGATCCAACCAGTCCATCCTAAAGGAAATCAGTCCTGAATATTCATTGGAAGGGCTGATGCTGAAGCTGAAACTCTAATACTTTGGCCACCTGATGCAAAGAGCTGACTTATTTGAAAAGACCCTGATTCTGGGAAAGGTTGAAGGTGAGAGGAGAAGGGGACAACAGAGGATGAGATGGTTGGATGGCATCACCAACTCAATGGACATGAGTTTGAGTAAACTCCTGGAGTTGGTGATGGACCGGGAGGCCTATCGTGCTGCAGTCCATGGGGTCGCAAAGAGTCAGACATGACTGAATGACTGAACTGAACTGAAATGATGACAAGGTACGTGGGAAGCAGGCGGAGCTCCATGAGACCTCCAACACCTGGAATGCCATCCTTTTGGGGTTTGCTGCTGCTGCTGCTAAGTCACTTCAGTCGTGTCCGACTCTGTGCGACCCCATAGACGGAAGCCCACCAGGCTCCCCCGTCCCTGGGATTCTCCAGGCAAGAACACTGGAGTGGGTTGCCATTTCCTTCTCCAATGCATGAAAGTGAAAAGTGAAAGTGAAGTCGCTCAGTCGTGTCCAACCCTCAGCGACCCCATGGACTGCAGCCTTCCAGGCTCCTCCATCCATGGGATTTCCCAGGCAAGAGTACTGGAGTGGGGTGCCACTGGGGTTTGGGGGAGGCTTTCTTACAGAGGCATGGTGGATTACATCATCCGTCTTGGTGACTGATCTCAGATTCCAGCTCCCCTCCCTGAGATGGGGTGGGACTGCAAGCGCTGACCTTCTAATCACGTGGTTGTGTCCCAGGCAACCAGCCCCCTCTCTAGGTGACCTGGGGGCTTTCCAAAAGTCTTCTCATTAACATGACAGAAGACACCTTTGTCACTCTTGTGGCAGCAAATTCCAAGAGTTTTAGGAACCCTATGCCAGATAAGGGAATGAAGACCAAATATATGTCTTATTATAAATCTTGGGCTTCCCAGGTGGCTCAATGGTAAAGAATCGCCTGCTAATACAGAAGTTGAAGGTTCACTCCCTGAGTCAGGAAGATCCCCTGGAGAAGGAAATGGCAACCCACTCCAGTATTCTTGCCTTGGAAATCCCATGGACAGAGGAGCCTGATGGGCTACGGTCTATGGGGTCGCAGAGGAGTGGGACATGACTTACAAACTAAACAACAGCCACAATTAATGCGTCACATGTCACAAAATTTCAGACACTTGGAGCAGACTTTGAAGGTACTAGAGATTCTGTGAGCCCCCGGGGATGCAAGAACCAGTGAAAGGAATGTTTTCAACTCATGTTATGCTATTTCCAGAGGCCTATGAAGTGAAAAGAAAATGTCAACAGAAAGGAAAATTATTACCCTTTTGTCCCTTTAAAACTCACCTGCCCCTCTCCTCCATCACACCTTTGAGATCTACTCAGCCCGCTGGAGGGTGTGGGTTGTCTGACCCCAATCACACTGCTAAAGCTGGCAAGGTGTCATCTGACTCAACACCAGGCTGTTAGTCATCACGCCCCCTTGCTCCACTTGCTTTTCCATCATCCCCTGGACAAGTTCTCCAGGCCGGAGAAATTACTCTCCAAACAATACATCATCATCTCTTCCCTCCCCCTCCTCTGTGAACCACTTTCCTCTCTGCCTCTTCCAGCTCCAATAATAGCTTCCCTCCAACCTAGCCTGATCCTCCCCTTCCTTTCTCCTCCCTCTTTCCCTATTCCCCCCATGAAGACTGAACACTTGCCAGAATTGTGCTCCCCAGGGCCCCTCAGAAGCTCCTGCAGCCCAGCCCCCCATGACTTCCTATCTGCCCCCAGCTCCCTGGCGTCCTGGGGCCTCCCGACAGCTGGCCCTTTCCTGGATCCCTTCACATCACCGAACTAAGCCAATGTTCCAAAACAGCCTCCCAAACAATGATGACAACTGCACAGTTATTTTGGAAGGTCTCCTGTGGCCAAGATCCAGGACAATGGAGAAAAGACAGGTCCCTACAGCTCCCATCCCTTACATGCACAAGGACTGTAAAGACAGGGAACGAGCTTCCTTTAAAACACTGTGCTGTTCTCACAGGATGCCCAGAATCCAGGGCCTGGATCTCAGCATGTCAGGGTCTATTCTAAGCACCGGCATTCTTCAAACCCAGTTTCCAAAGTTTCCAACATAGTCCACGTTGGAATCCAATTATACTTGGCAACAGAGTTCTTGTTTATTTTTTCACAAGTTTTGTAGAGCATACGTACAGTGTGTATGTGTGTGCTAAGCGGCTTCAGTCATGTCCAACTGTTTGCGTCCTGTGGACTGTAGCCGGCCAGGCTCCTCGGTCCATGGGATTCTCCAGGCAAGAGTACTGGTGTGGGTTGCCATTTCCTCCTACAGGGGATCTTCCTGACCCAGGGATCGAACCTGCATCTCCTGGAGCTCCTGCATTGGCAGGCAGGTTCTCTACTGCTGAGCCACTGGGGAAACCCTTGCAGACATTATGTTGAGTCAAATAAGTGAAACATGATAGGACAGATACAGTGTGATTCCACTTAAAAGAGATACTCCGAGTAGTCAAATTCACAGAGAATGTGAAACCGCAGTTATCAGGGAGTTATCTGAGAGTAAATCTCTCTCACCACTCTGCAGACTTTCTAATTTTAACAATACATGATGACTATTTTCCTGGCCAACAAATGTAAATCTAATTCACCCTTTTAAATAACTGCACAATATATCATAGATCACATCTGAGGTTATTCGTATTTCTCCCAGCAATCTTGATTCCATGTGTGATTCATCCAACCAACCCTGCATTTCGCATGATGTACTCTGCATAGAAGTAAAATAAGCAGGGTGACAATATACAGCTTTGTTGTACTCCTTTCCCGATTTTGAGCCAGTCCGCTTGTGTGTATGGGTTTTTCCGAATCCAATTCTGTCCACCTACACCCTTAAGAGTGGGACTGCCAGGTCATACGGCACTTCCGTGTTTATCACGCATGCATGCGCCTGCGTGCTTGCACAGTGGTCCTCAGAATGGCTGTTACCAATTACAGCGCACCAGCACCATGAAATGGTCCCCTTTCCTTAACCCCACTCTAGCGTTTCTCCTGCACTTTTGTTTTGTGATGGCCTTGTTAACGACATTCCTGAGGTGAAACCTCATTGTCGTTTTGATTTCTTTATCTCTGATAATTCGTCACATTGTTCACATTTTCATATGCTTTTCTCTGTAAACTTTGTGAATTGCATTTTCCTATTGATATTTGCTTCTGTTGTAGCCACATGTTCCGGGAAACAAACTCACTCAGAAGGACAATGCAGATAGTGGAGTGCAGTTTATCACACTGACAGGCCCAAGGCAGAGTCTCCTCTTAGCCAAGGACCCCGACCAGCATTTGTGAAAATCTTTTACACCCTGTGTGTACGTGTCTGAACCCACCACTCCAAATTCCTTGAGACTTACATAAACCAAGGAAAATACAATCCCAGTAACCCCATCATTCACGTGCTATGTGCTCAAACAGTTAGCCAATAATCAATAAACCTGAGGTTACACTCCGATTGATAGAGAAGAATTTATGGCCTGTCTGGAGGAAGGGGTGATTAGTGTATGTTTTATCTTAGGCGATGAGTAACCTAGATAGGATCTTCAAGGTTCCCCTGTCTGGAGGGGGTCTTCTCCTTCTGTTGTTGTTTTCATAGGCACCAGAGTTCAGAATCCATTGGAAAGGTGCCGAGCATGATCAGCATGAACAGGCCTAAGATGGAGTCCAGGCCCTATGAATTCCTTCTTCACTTCTGCTTGCGCTTTTTTTCATTTTTGTTTGATTGGTTACTCCTGAGGGTTTTTGAGGGTAGCTATCTTTACACTCCACAGATGTGATTATTAAGCGCCCATAATCATTTCCAGGTTGCTATGGCGGAGAATGGTCACAAGGTGGCAGGATTTCCTCTGGGCTGCTGCGGTTACCCTGGAACCAGAACCTTAACTTTAAATGAGAGAATAGAATAAGAACGTGCCAGCATAAACACCCAAAAGCGTGTCTCATTCCCACACTTTTTATTAAATTCACTTTTGTTTCTTATTGTAGTAACATTGCTATACAACTTGGTGTGTGTTGTAGGTGAATCCGAGAGGCAAGGAGTTGAGGCCAAGGAAGAGACTTTTAATCTGGGAGTCAGCAAGTTGAGAAGATGGCAGGCTAGCACCTCAAAATAACCATTCTTACCAGGGCCTGGTTGCCAGGTTCTTTTAAGGATCAGAGATGAGGGGAGATGAGAAAACAAAGAAAAAAGACTATTCAATCCTTGCAAATGTCTCCTAGAATGGCATGCCTCAGGCAGGGGAATGTGTCAATTTCCTTTCCTTACAGTCCTTCACAGGTGGGCAGCTCAGCTTATCTCACTCAGGCAGGCCATTATGTCTGTGTCTAAAGACAAAAAAGGTTCAAGTTGCAGAAGCAGATCCAGTCTAAATTTAAAATTAACCCTTCCCCATACAGAATAACTTCAGAAGGTCCCATGAACCAAAAGTCATTTACCATTAATGTTTTCCGTAAACTTTTTATTTTGAAAACCATCAAACTCAGAGAAAAGGGAAAAATACCTGTGAGCTTCACTTGTGTTTAGGAATTAATACTTTATGGTATTCACTTTATACAGGCCTGTGCCTGTTTTGGTCTTTATCCCTGCGAGGTTCATCATCCTTGGGGCTCCTGGAGATTCCTCAGGTGGGTTTCCTGGTAATGATTCCAATTTACCAGGACAAGCATGAAAGGTAGGTTCACCTGGTGAATTGATTGCAAGGCACATGGATCAGGCAAAAAGCCAATGGGATCAGGTGAGGTTGCTCCTTCAGGTCGACCGTCCTACTCAGCAGAGACCAGACCTGCCCCTCGATTTCCAGCCCTGCGTCTGGTGTGTTTTCTCAGCTCCTCAGCGGGACGAGAAAGGACCGAGCCTGCCATAACCAAGGTAGTGTGCTCAACGTGATCATGACAGCTGTAGAAACAGTTAATATCACAGAACCAAAGGGAAAGGGGAGGACTTCTGTGGGACAATGTGGGGAGAGGAGACCGACCCTACACTTCTTTCTATCGTCCCAGGAGGTTACAGGAATCCCCTCGTTTCCACCTCAGGGGTCCAACCAGCAGAGACCTGGTTTCCTAACCAAGGGTCCTGTGTCCCCAGGTGCCAGGTCTGGGGACTGTGTGGGTCTCACTCCATATGCCTGGGTCAGGATCCTGTACCCAGAGGCCCCGTATCTGCAATTTACCTGCAGTTGTGTCTTGTCCCCTCTGCTGCTGCTGCTGCTAAGTCGCTTCAGTCATGTCCGACTCTGTGCAGCCCCATAGACGGCAGCCCATCAGGCTCCCCCGTCCCTGGGATTCTCCAAGCAAGAACAATGGAGTGGGTTGCCATTTCTTTCTCCAATGCATGAAAGTGAAAAGTGAAAGTGAAGTCGCTCAGTCATGTCTGACTCCTAGCAACCCCATGGACTGCAGCCCACCAGGCTCCTCTGTCCATGGCATTTTCCAGGCAAGAGTACTGGAGTAGGGTGCCATTGCCTTCTCCGTGTCCCCTCTGAGAGTCCCAATATCTGAACTGAGGGTGTTGCCCTGATTAACTTGTGGTCCTTTTTCTTCTCTTCATCTTGTTGTAGTCATTTGAGGTCAGGTACCTTTGAGTGGGTTGCTCCTCCATGTTCTGCTGAATGAAAAGCTTTGATGGTGTCATATTAATATCATAACATCATAGGAGTCACCACTGTCTGGTTTCCCCTAGACCAAGCTCATGTAATATAATTTGTAATTGAAATGTTATTTTATATTGGGGTAGATTTGATATCAGTATTTTGTTTTAGGTGTACATGAACTTGATTCAGTTATACATCAACATATATCTGTTCTTTTTCTGTTTTCTCCCCATGTAGGTTATTACAGTTTGTCTAGTAGAGTTGCCTGCTCTATTCAGTAGGTCCTTTTATCAACTTGATCTATATTACTGTGTATATTTTCATTCCAAACTCTTAATTTATCTCTCCTTCTAACTTTCTTTTGATAATCATAATCTGGTTTTCTCAGGCTATGAGGCTGTTTCTGTTTCACACATTAGTTTGCTGGTGTCGATTTACAGATTCCACCTGTATGTGGTATCTAGGATGTTTATCTGCTCTCTGACTTACCTTACTTAGTATGAAGATTTCTTGGTTCATCCATGCTGCTGCCAAAACCATTTTTTTCTGTTTTATGGCTGAGTAGTATTCCAGTTAGAGATGTACCACATAAGCCTTCGTTTTTCTGTTAGTGGACATTTTGGTGGATTCTGTGTCTTGGCTATTGTAAATAGTGCTGCCCTGAAAATTGGGATGCATGTGTCATTTTGAGAGAGGATTTTCTTTGGGCCTAAGCCGAGAAATGGGATTGCAGGATCATATGATAACCTCTCTGCTTAGTGTTTCAAGGAACCTCCGTGCAATTTTCCACAGTGGCTTCACCATTTGCATTCCCACCAAGATTGTAGGATGATTCCATTTTCTGTACGTCCTCTGCAGTATTTATTCTTTGTAGATCTTTTTGATGATGGTCACTGTGGCCGGTGTGAGGTGATACCTTATTGTAGTTTTGATTGGCTTTAATAATTATTGATGTGGAGTATCTTTCCATGCACTTTTAGTATTTTACACCTTGTGAGTAAAATTTACCTCTCGAATCTGGCTTCTTGAAACTTGGCCCTGTTTGGAGTTCTTTTCTGATGATTTGCCCCCAGCACATCTCTCCAGGGCAGGGGTCATTTACTGCCCTGTTGGAAATGTTGCTATAATGAGCCCTTGAGCACCTGTTTTAAGGTGTGTGTCTTGATCTGAGCCAGCAAATTACTCCCTGTCCCTCTGCCTTTATTTTTTTGGTAAACATGAGTTTCTCTTCTAAGTCTGTGAGGCTGTTGCTCTTTGTAAAGAAGTTTGTTTCCATGTTTAGATTCCACAAAAACTGATATCCTATGATGCTTGTCTTACTGTTCCTCACTTCACTTAGTGTGATCACCTCTTGTTTCTTCCGTGTAACTGGAAATAGCATTATTTCTGAATAATATCACATTCTTTAATCTATTTGGAGTTTCTGTAACTGGAAATAGCATTATTTCATCCTCCTTTATTTCTGAATAATATCACATTCTTTAACCTACTTGGAGTTTCTTTCTGTGTGTGGTGTTAGGGAGTATTCTAATTTCATTCTCATTTTCATTGCTAAGGAACCTGCCTGGTGTCCTGCACACTGGCTGCTCCCAATTTCCACTTGGAGCATCAGTGTAGGAGGGTTCTCTTTTCTTCATTCCCTCTCCAGCATTTATTGTTTGTAGAGGTTCTGCCTATGGACTTTGACCAGTGTGAGGTGTATGAAGTTTTGATTTGCATTTCTCTCATAATTAGTGATGTTCACATTTTTTCATGTGATTTATTAAAACAGTGTGAGTTAAACGTACTTATTCAAATTGGCGTCTTGAATGCCTTTCCTGTTTTGATTATTTGTCTGATGACCTCCCCTAGGACATTTCTTGATGGCAGGTGTTTTTTACTTATAGCCCTATAGGCCTTGTGAATATTAAATGTCTGTGAGCAATGGTTTCAAAGTTGTTATTATGAAAATGGCCACAGGGCTCCAGCATGTCTTTATGCCCAACTCTGGTTACTGGGAGAACCAGATCCATAGGGAAAGTCCTGTTCCTGGATTGTCTATTACACTGGATGTGCCAGGAGAAACACGCAAGGTTTGTGTTGCCTTCCTTCATCCTTCCTTACCCCTACCCCCTGGACACATCCGAGTTCTTGCAACACCATTCTTTGGAGGTTGCTTTCACCCGTAAGTGGGGTGACCCTAAAGAAGGAGCCTGGAGTAGGAACCCCAACACCAGGAGACATGGAGCCCTTGGGGCTTTTCAAAGCTCTTAAAGCCCAGACGCTCCACATCTTTTGGGAGTAATAGATATAGTTTCACTGCAGGAGGACCCCCTGGATCTGAAGGTTGTGGGCCTGTGCAGAGGGGAACAGGCACGCCAGATCCATGGGGCAGGGCTCATTGGCTGGCATGTCCTCCCCAGCTCCGTCAGCCCCGCAACAGTCCATCCTTGGGAACCAAGCCTGTGCAGCCTTCGGGGATGTGCCAGGAGCCCAGGGGACCAAGGCCTGAGGGGAATAGAGTCAGCATTCTCTTTTTACAATTTGTATTTTGTATTAGTGTAGAGGTGACTTACAACGTTGTGGGGGGTGTGTATGTTATTTTTTTTAGGTGGCCAGCAACATGATTCACTTATACATAGCCATGTACATGTCCTTATTTGAGTTCTCGTCCCATATAGTTTATTATACAGTATTCATTAGGGGTCCTCACTGATTATTTTATAAAGAGTAGTGTGAGTAGGTTCATCTCCACTTGCTCATTTCTCACTGCCCACCACTTTTCCCTTTTGGTAACTATTACCTGTTTAGCTGCATTTGAATGCAGAGTTCCAAAGAACAGCAAGGAGAGATAAGAAAGCCTTCCTCAGCGATCAATGCAAAGAAATAGAGGAAAACAAAAGAATGGGAAAGACTAGAGATCTCTTCAAGAAAATTAGAGATACCAAGGGAACATTCCATGCAAAGACGGGCTCAATAAAGGACAGAAATGGTATGGACCTAACAGAAGCAGAAGATATTAAGAAGAGGTGGCAAAAATACACAGAAGAACTGTACAAAAAAGATCTTTACGACCCAGATAATCACGATGGTGTGATCACCTCACCTAGAGCCAGACATCCTGGAATGTGAAGTCAAGTGGGCCTTAGGAAGCATCACTACAAACAAAGCTAGTGGAGGTGATGGAATACCAGTTGAGCTATTTCAAATCCTGAAAGATGATGCTGTGAAAATGCTGCACTCACTATGCCAGCAAATTTGGAAAACTCAGCAGTGGCCACAGGACTGGAAAAGGTCCGTTTTCATTCCAATCCCAAAGAGGCAATGCCAAAGAATGCTCAAACTACCACACAATTGCACTCATCTCACACGCTAGTAAAGTAATGCTTAAAATTCTCCAAGCCAGACTTCAGCAATATGTGAACCGTGAACTTCCAGATGTTCAAGCTGGTTTTAGAAAAGGCAGAGGAACCAGAGATCAAATTGCCAACATCTGCTGGATCATGGAAAAAGGAAGAGAGTTCCAGAAAAACATCTATTTCTGCTTTATTGACTATGCCAAAGCCTTTGACTGTCTGAATCACAATAAACTGTGGAAAATTCTGAAAGTGATGGGAATACCAGACCACCTGACCTGCCTCTTGAGAAACCTGTATGCAGGTCAGGAAGCAACAGTTAGAACTGGACATGGAAAAACAGACTGGTTCCAAATAGGAAGAGGAGTATGTCAAGGCTGTATATTGTCACCCTGCTTATTTAACTTCTATGCAGAGTACATCATGAGAAACACTGGGCTGGAGGAACCACAAGCTGGAATCAAGATTGCCGGGAGAAATATCAATCACCTCAGATATGCAGATGACACCACCCTTATGGCAGAAAGTGAAGAAGAACTAAAGAGCCTCTTGATGAAAGTGAAAGAGGAGAGTGAAAAAGTTGGCGTAAGCTAAACATACAGAAAACGAAGATCATGGCACCTGGTCCCATCACTTCATGGCAAATAGATGGGGAAACAGTGGAAACAGTGGCTGACTTTATTTTTCTGGGCTCCAAAATCACTGCAGATGGTGACTGCAGCCATGACATTAAAAGATGCTTACTCCTTGGAAGGAATGTTATGACCAACCTAGATAGCATATTAAAAAGCAGAGACATTGCCAAGAAAGGTCCGTCTAGTCAAGGCTATGGTTTTTCTAGTGGTCATGTATGGATGTGAGAGTTGGACTATAAAGAAAGCTGAGCACTGAAGAATTGATGCTTTTGAACTGTGGTGTTGGAGAAGACTCTTGAGAGTCCCTTGGACTGCAAGGAGATCCAACCAGTCCATCCTAAAGGAGATCAGTCCTGGGTGTTCATTGGAGGGACTGATGTTGAAGCTGAAACTCCAATACTTTGGCCACCTGATGTGAAAAGCTGACTCATTGGAAAAGACCCTGATGCTGGGCGGGATTGGGGGCAGGAGGAGAAGGGGACGACAGAGGATGAGATGGCTGGATGGCATCATCAACTCGATGGACATGGGTTTGGGTGAACTCCGGGAGCTGGTGATGGACAGGGAGGCCTGGGGTGCTGCAGTTCATGGGGTCACAAAGAGTCGGACACGACTGAGTAACTGAACTGAACTGACCTGTTTAGCTGTGTTGTGAGGCTATTTCTATTTGGTAAAGATGTTAATTTGTATCCATTTTTAGAATCCATCTCTAAGTGTTATCATATGATAGTTGTCATTAGTTGTCTCACTTCACTTAGGATGATTGTCTCTACTTCCTTCCTTGTAGCTGTACGTGGCCTGATGTCATCCTTTTTATGGCTGAGTAATATTGCTCTGTGTGTGAGTACCCAATCTTGTTTACCCATTCATCTGTCCTTATCCACTTAGGTTGCTTCTGTGTCTTGGCCCTTGTATATAGTGCTGCCATGAACGATGAGGGAACACCTGTCTTTTAAAATTATGGTTTTCTCTGGGTCTATGCCCAGGAATGGGATTTTTGAGTCTCTGGTACTTCTCTGTTTACTTTTTAATGAATCTTTGATCTGTTTGCCTTCCTGAATTTCCTGATTTTCATTCCCACCATTAGGTAGGAGGGTTCATTTTACTCCATACCCTCTCCAGCATTTATTGTTGTAGACTTTTTTTTATGCTGACTCTCTGACCTGTGTGAGGCGATACCACTTTGAACTTCTGATTCGCAGTTTTCTAATAGTTACAGATGCTGAGCATCTTTTCATGTGCTTCATGGCCATCCCTCCGTCATCTTTGGAGAAATGTCCATTTAAGTCTTGTGCTCCTATTTGATTGGGTTGTTTCTTTGACATTGAGGTGCATAAGCTGTTTGTATGTTTTGGAGATAAAGTCCTCATTTGCAAAGTCTTTGTTTGCAAATAGTAGTTCCATTCTGAGGGTCCTCTTTTTGTTATGGTTCCCTCTGCCATTTCAGTGCTTTTAAGGGGAATTAGGTCCCATTTATTTATTTATTTTATTTTTCATGATTCTAAGATGTGGCTCAAAAAAGAACTTGTTGAATTTTATGTTAAAAAGTGTTCTGTATTTTTCCTCAAGAGTTTCATAATATGTGTCTTTTTATTTAGGTCTTTAATCGATTTGGAGTTATTTTTGTGTATTCTGTTATGGAATAGTCTAATTTCATTCTCATTCTCATTTCTAAAAACACCTGCACACCATTCTCCAGGTGGCTGTTTGTTACTAGATCACCTTTTTGCTGACAGTTTAGGAGGTTTCCCTTTTCCCTAGAATTTGTCCAGCATTTATTGTTTGTCATATTTTGGACAATGGGCATTGTGAACCATGTGAGGAAATGCCTCTGTAGATTTGCATTTCTCTAATAAATAGCAGTACTGACATCCTGTGATATTTTTTAAAGGGAGTGAGTTAAACTTACCTCTTTAAATTGCCTGCTTGAACGCCTGCCTTGTTTCACTTCTACGTAGATGTATATATGATTTGTTGGGGTTTTTCTTTATAGGTTATTACAGAGTGTGGAGTAAGTTTCCTTGTGTTACATGGTGGGTCCTGGTGACTGATTTTATAAAAGGTGGGGTGCATGTATTAGTCTGAAGCAGCTCATTTCTCCCTGCCCCACATTGTTATATCTTGGTGACCAGAAGTTTCTAAGTCTATATTCCTGGGTCTCTGGGAAGTAAGTTCATTTGTATCCATCTTTAGATTACACCGAGAAGTGATATCATATGATACTTGTCTGTCCCTGTCTCCCTTCCTTCACTTGGAATGATTATCTCTACTTTCTTTCCTGATGCTGGACTTGGCATTTTCCCCTACTTCTTTATGGTTGAGATGTATTGCTTTGTATACATGTACCCCATCATGTATCCATTCAACTGTGCTTCTACAATTAGTTTGCTTTTCTGTCTTGGCTGTTGTGCATAGTGGAGCCAAAATCTCAGGGTTGTCTGTGTCTATTAAAATTTTGATTATCTTGACCTGTCTGCCTTAATCCCACTCAAGTCCAAATATGAGACCCAAGCCTGCTCAAGCCCTGGGAATGAGAGAGCAGCCCAAGTCAGGGAGGTCAGAGGGAATAAGATAGGCATTGCTTTTCTGTTCCTTTTCTTTAGTCTCATGCCTGTGCTGTGTTGGAGTATAGTCAATTTGCAGCTTTGTGCTTGTCTTCAGGGTACACCTAAGACTCACTTATGACATATACTCACAGTATATCTGCTCTTTTTTGGTTTCTGTTGCCATAGAGGTTATTGCAGAAAGTAGAGCAAAGTTCCCTGTGCTGAACATCAAGTCGTTCTTGAGTATCTATTAGAGATACAGACATCTGTGTATATGTGGAAGGAAGATAGGAGATAATGATTTTGGATTATCTATTACAGATACAGATTTCTCTGAATATGTTTGAGATACAAATTTCTGTGTATATTTGGAAGCAAAGGAGGAAGGAAGAAAAGAGATAATCCTTCTCGATTATCTATTACAGGTACCGATTTCTATGTATATGTTAGAACTGACCTCCCGGTTCATCCTTGCTCTTTCACTTTTTCTTGGAACCCTTTGTTTGTGTTTGAATTCTCAGAGTCTCTCTTTGAGTTATAAATGTATTTCTTTGAACCTCTTTTTTTATTTTGCCTAGCAGGGACATCATATTCTATTTTCTTTGTCTGTCTGACTTCACTTATCTATGATCCTCCAACGTCCATCCTTGTGACAGTTAGTGGCATAATTTCATAATTTCAGTGGCGATTTTTCATGCCTGAATAATACTGCATTGTATACATATACCACATATTCTTTAACTTTTAATCTATGGGAAGACATCTTGCTGGTTCTGTGTCTTGGCTACTGGAAGTAGTGCTGCAGGGAACGTCGGGATGCTTGTGTCTCTTTGAATGATTGTTTTCTCAGGATGTAGCCCCAGATGTGGGTATGTTAGAACATGGGCTGAGCACTTTTGAAATTTTATTTCCTGGCCTATGGAGCCTGTCCTATTGTTTGTAGACTTGTGAGGATGGCCATTCTGACAGATGTGATTTGATTTCTTACTGTCATCTAGATTGGTATTCTTCATGTAATAATTAGGGATGTTGAGAATCTTGTCCTGTGGCTGTTTGGGATTTTTTTCCTCTATTTTTTTCTTTTCCTTAAAGAGTTGAGGAAAATTTACCTGTTGCAGTTGTCTTCTTGAAAGTTGGTCGTATTGGGAATTTGTTTCTGCAGTACTGTCGGAGAACTTTCCTGAGGGCACCTGTCACTAACAGCCCTCTGGGCCTTGTGAACTGCAAGGAAAACAACAATAGGAAAGACTAGAGAGAGATTCAAGAAAATTAGAGATGCCAAGGAAATATTTCATGCAAAGATGGGCACAATAAAGGACACAAATGGTAAGGACCTAACAGAAGCAAAAGATAAGAAAAAGAGGTGGCAAGAATACACAGAACTGTACAGAAAAGGTCTTCATGATCTGGATAACTATGATGGTGTGGTCACTCACCTAGAGTCAGACATCCTGGAGTGTGAGGTCAACTTGGCCTTAGGAAGCATTAGTACAAATAAAGCTAGTGGAGGTGATAGAATTCTAGCTGAGCTATTTCAAATCCTAAAAGATGATGCTGTAAAAGTGCTGCCATCAATATAGCAGCAAATTTGGGAAAACTCAGCAGTGGTCACAGAACTGGAAAATGTCGGTTTTCATTCCAGTCCCAAAGAAGGGCGATGCCAAAGAATGTTCAAACTACCAAAAAATTGCACTCATTTCACATTCTAGCAAGGTAATACCCAAAATTCTTCTAGATAGGTTTCAGCAATATTTAAACTACGAAATTCAAGAAGTACGAGCTGGATTTAGCAAAGGTGGAAGAACCAGAGATCAAATTGCCAACATCCGTTGGATCATAGAAAAGGCAAGGGAATTCCAGAAAAATATCTACTTCTGCTTCATTGACTACACTAAAGCCTTTGTGTGGATCACAACAAACTGGAAAATTCTAAGAGATGGGAATACCAGAGCACATTACTTGCCTCCTGAGAAACATGTATGCAGGTCAAGAAGCAATGGTTAGAACTGGACGTGAACAAGAGACTGCCTCAAAACCGAGAAGGAAGTACATCAAGGGTGTATATTGTCACCCTGCTTATTTAACTTATATGCAGAGTACATCATGTGAAATACCAGGTTGGATAAACTCAAGCTGGAATCAAGGTTGCTGGGAGAAATATCAATAACATCAGAATATCAGATCCTAGGATTATCTGTCTCAACCCTGTCTCTACCCTACCCTAGTCCTTCCTTCCTTCCTTATTTATTATCTTTTTTTTGCTAAGTGTGTCTCAATCCTTACAAAATTTTAATGGAGCTATTTGGTATAATTTGAGTACAGATACTTTATCTGATATATGTTTTGGAAATAGTCTCTTTCAGTTTGTGATACATTTTTTTGATTATCTTAATAAAATGTTCCATACAGTAGAAGTTTTAATTTTATAAATATGGATTATATTTAAAAAATAAGGATTTCTAAAATATAAATCCTTTTTACTGAGGATCTTTTTAATTTTCTGAGAAAGTTTCTAATTTTTTGAGGAAGTTATTAATTGTATCAAATTCAGTAATTATATGGAGGAGAGTAATTGTATGAATATTATTAATTTTATGAAAATTATTCAATTTATGATAATTATTAAAAGTTATGAAACAATATTGTGGAAGTTTTAATTTTATGGAAACTTCCATTTTTATGGTTGTTATTAATTTTATGGAAATTGTTAAATCATATGGAATATCTGTCTAGGTAGAGATATAAATATTTATCTACGAAGAGGTATAAATATCTATCTACCTAGAGATGTAAATGCTAATCTACACAGAGATATAGACAATTTTCTATATATTGATATAATATCTATGTACATATATGTTTATATTCTTTGACCAGGTGTGTTTTTCAATCTTTACCAAATGTAAATGGCACTGTTTGGCATAATTTGAGTACAGATTTTTCTCCAATAGTGTTTTGGAAATAGTTTCTTCAGTCTGTGGTTCATCTTTTGGTTTTCTGAATAAGATGTTTTTTACAGCAGAAATTTTTAATTTTATAATTTTTAATATGAAGAAGTTTTAAATTTGACAAAGAAGTTTCTAATTTTAAGAAACTTTTTCATTTTATGAAAGTTTTTCATTTTATTAATGTTTTTAATTCTTTATTGTTCTTCAGTTGCTAAGTCATGTCTGACTCTTTGTGACCCCGTGGATTATGGCCTGCCAGGCTTCCCTGCCCATCACCATCTCCTGCAGTTTGCTCAAACTCATGTCCATTGAGTCGGTGATGCCATCCAACCATCTCATCCTCTGTCATCCCTTTCTCCTCCTGCCCTCAATCTTTCCCAGCATCTGGGTCTTTTCCAATGACTCAGCTCTTCACATCAGGTGGCCAAACTATTGGAGCTTCAACTTCAGCATCAGTCCTTCCAGTGAATATTCAGGGTTGATTTCCTTTAGGATGGACTGATTTGACCTCATTGCTGTCCAAGGAATTCTCAAGGGTCTTCTCCAGCACCACAGTTCCAAAGCATCAATTCTTTGGTTCTCAGCCTTCTTTATGGTCCAACTCTTACATGCATATAGACTACTAGAACAACCATAGCTTTGATTATATGGACCTTTGTCAGTGAAGTAGTATCTCTGTTTTTCAATACACTCTCTAGGTTTATCATGGAGAAGGCAATGGCACCCCACTCCAGTACTTTTGCCTGGAGAATCCCATGGACGGAGGAGCCTGGTAGGCTGCAGTCCATGGGGTCACTAGAGTCGGACATGACTGAGCGACTTCACTTTCACTTTTCACTTTCACGCATTGGAGAAGGAAATGGCAACCCACTCCAGTGTTCTTGCCTGGAGAATCCCAGGGACGGGGGAGCCTGGTGGGCTGCCGTCTCTGGGGTCGCACAGTGTCAGACACGACTGAGGCGACTTAGCAGCAGCAGGTTTATCACAGCTTTTCTTCCAAGGAGCAAATGTCTTTTAATTTCATGGCTACAGTCATCATCTGCAGTGATTTTGGAACCCAAGGAAATAAAGTCTGTCACTGTTTCCGTTGTTTCCCCATCTATTTGCCATGAAATTATGGGACCAGATGCCATGATCTTAGTTTTTTGAATGTTGAGTTTTAAACCAGTCACTCTCCTTTTTCACCGTCAACAAGAGGCTCTTTAGTTGTTCTTCGCTTTCTGCCATTAGGGTCGTATCATCTGCATATCTAAGGTTGTTGATATTTCTCCCAGCAATCTTGATTCCAGCTTGTGATTCATCCAGCCCAGCGTTTCACAGGAAGTACTCTACATATAAGTTAAATAAGCAGGGTGACGATATAGCCATGATGTACTCCTTTCCCAGTTTTGACCCCGTCCATAGTTGCATGTCCAGTTCTAACTGTTGCTTCTTGACCTGCATACAGGTTGCTCAGGAAGTAGGTAAGGTGCTCTTGTACTCCTATCTCTTTAAGAATTTTCCTCAGTTTGTTGTGTTCCACATAGTCAGAGACTTTAATTCTTTGAAAGTTTTAAATTAAAAACTGAAAGTTGAAAAATTAAAAAGTTTTGAATTTCTAAAAGTTTTAAATTTTATGATATAAAATATATGGTATTTTATGATATAAAAATATATACCTGTATTTTCATATATGAAATACATACCTCTGTTTTCATAGATGGGATATGTACCTATATTTTCAAATAAGATATATCTATAATTCCATATATGAAATATATACCTTTATTATCATATATTAAATATAGACTCAGTTCACTTCAGTTTAGTTGCTCAGTCGTGTCCGACTCTTTGTGACCCCATGAATCGCAGCACGCCAGGCCTCCCTGTCCATCACCAACTCCCAGAGTTCACTCAAACTCATGTCCATCGAGTTGGTGATGCCATCCAGCCATCTCATCCTCTGTCGTCCCCTTCTCCTCCTGCCCCCAATCCCGCCCAGCATCAGGGTCTTTTCCAATGAGTCAACTCTTCACATGAGGTGGCCAAAGTACTAGAGTTTCAGCTTTAGCATCAGTCCTTCCAAAGAAATCCCAGGGCTGATCTCCTTCAGAATGGACTGGTTGGATCTCCTTGCAGTCCAAGGGACTCTCAAGAGTCTTCTCCAACACCACAGTTCAAAAGCATCAATTCTTCAGCGCTCAGCTTTCTTCACAGTCCAACTCTCACATCCATACATGACCACCGGAAAAACCATAGCTTTGACTACACAGACCTTTGTTGACAAAATAATATCTCTGCTTTTCAATATACTATCTAGGTTGGTCATAACTTTCCTTCCAAGGAGCAAGCATCTTCCAACTTCATGGCTGCAATCACCATCTGCAGTGATTTTGGAGCCCCAAAAATAAAGTCAGCCACTGTTTCCCCATCTATTTCCCAAGAAGTGATGGGACCAGATGCCATGATCTTCGTTTTCTGAATGTGGAGCTTTAACCCACTTTTTCACTCTCCTCTTTCACTTTCATCCAGAGGTTTTTTAGTTCTTCTTCACTTTCTGCCATAAGGGTGGTGTCATCTGCATATCTGAGGTGATTGATATTTCTCCTGGCAATCTTGATTCCAGCTTGTGCTTCCTCCAGCCCAGCGTTTCTCAAGATGTACTCTGCATGTAAGTTAAATAAGCAGGGTGACAATATACAGCCTTGATGTACTCCTTTTCCTATTTGGAACCAGTCTGTTGTTCCATGTCCAGTTCTAACTGTTGCTTCCTGACTACTCAGCAAAATAAAAATGGGAAATTTTTAAAAATAGAAGACTTCATCAAAAAACTTATTTTGATGAGAATTTTTAAAAATCATGTAAAGTAGAATTACTCATTTAATTTTGCTTTACCATGAATTTAACAGTCAGGTCAAGCCAATTAAAGTAGCTACAGGATAAATTTTTTTTTAAACAAATTGCTTCTGTCAGTGCTCTCTGACAAAACATTTTATTTTCATTATTTTTGATGCCTACATACTGATTTCATTTCACAGTGCCCTATAAGTAGAAGTCACTTAGCAATCTTCTTGTTTCACATTCACATTTGTATCTATTAAAGTGTAAGACAGTATACTTGATTTAAAAGAGCTATCTTGAGTCTCCAAAAGCATTACTCAAAAGGCACAATGATTTTTATTATGGTCCATGGACTGGCATGTGCAAATCTACTAAATCAGAAGCTCTGAAACTGCAGCTGACAATTTAAGTCAATACGCCCTCCAGGTGGTTCTGAAGAACGGAAGCATATCAAAGTTTGAGAACTATTGCCCCAGAAGTCCTGGTGAGACACACATTTTACCAAACCTGAGTTGTAAGAATTAGTATCATTATAAGTTATAGTAAAATTTTAGTTCCTTTGGTTAGAGAACAATACCAAAGGAGTTTACTCTGCAAATATATCTACCTAGATTTTCATATATGAAATATATACCTAGGTTTTCATATATGAAATATATACTAAATACTGCTGCTGCTAAGTCACATCAGTCATGTCCGACTCTGTGTGACCCCATAGACGGCAGCCCAACAGGCTCCTCTGTCCCTGGGATTCTCCAGGCAAGAACACTGGAGTGGGTTGCCATCTCCTTCTCCAAGGCATGAAAGTGAAAATGAAATACTACTCAGCTATAAAAAAAATTAATATAATGGCATTTTCAGCAATATAATCCCAGAGATTATCATAAAAAGTGATGTAAGTGAGAAAGACAAAGAGAAATAATACCATATGTTATCACTTATATGTGAAACTTAAGACAGTAATGAACTTAATGAAACAGACTCACAGATATAGGTAACTAGTACTTACCAGTAGGGAGAGGGAGGTAGGAGAGGCAAGATA
This sequence comes from Bos javanicus, assembly GCF_032452875.1. NCBI lineage: Eukaryota > Metazoa > Chordata > Mammalia > Artiodactyla > Bovidae > Bos > Bos javanicus. The sequence goes on from NC_083896.1 coordinate 33,304,871, forward strand.
GGTGCAGGGGATTAACAGATGGAAACTACTATGTATAAAAAAGCTATAAGGATATATTATACAGCACAAGGAAATATCACCTTTATTTGTAATACCTTTATTTTTTTTTCCTAAGTATTTTATTCTTTTCGTTGCAATGGTGAATGGAATTGTTTCCTTAATTTCTCTTTCTGTTTTCTCATTATTAGTGTATAGGAATGCAAGGGATTTCTGTGTGTTGATTTTATATCCTGCAACTTTACTATAGTCATTGATTAGTTCTAGTAATTTTCTGGTGGAGTCTTTAGGGTTTTCTATGTAGAGGATCATGTCATCTGCAAATAGTGAGAGTTTTACTTCTTCTTTTCCAATTTGGATTCCTTTTATTTCTTTTTCTGCTCTGATTGCTGTGGCCAAAACTTCCAAAACTATGTTGAATAGTAATGGTGAAAGTGGGCACCCTTGTCTTGTTCCTGACTTTAGAGGAAATGCTTTCAATTTTTCACCATTGAGGATAATGTTTGCTGTGGGCTTGTCATATATAGCTTTTATTATGTTCAGGTATGTTCCTTCTATTCCTGCTTTCTGGAGGGTTTTTATCATAAATGGGTGTTGAATTTTGTCAAAGGCTTTCTCTGCATCTATTGAGATAATCATATGGTTTTTGTTTTTCAATTTGTTAATGTGGTGTATTACATTGGTTGATTTGCGGATATTGAAGAATCCTTGCATCCCTGGGATAAAGTCCACTTGGTCATGGTGTATGATCTTTTTAATGTGTTGTTGGATTCTGATTGCTAGAATTTTGTTTAGGATTTTTGCATCTATATTCATCAGTGATATTGGCCTGTAGTTTTCTTTTTTTGTGGGATCTTTGTCAGGTTTTGGTATTAGGATGATGGTGGCCTCATAGAATGAGTTTGGAAGTTTACCTTCCTCTGCAATTTTCTGGAAGAGTTTGAGCAGGATAGGTGTTAGCTCTTCTCTAAATTTTTGGTAGAATTCAGCTGTGAAGCCGTCTGGACCTGGGCTTTTGTTTGCTGGAAGATTTTTGATTACAGTTTCAATTTCCGTGCTTGTGATGGGTCTGTTAAGGTTTTCTATTTCTTCCTGGTCGAGTTTTGGAAAGTTGTACTTTTCTAAGAATTTGTCCATTTCTTCCTCGTTGTCCATTTTATTGGCATATAATTGTTGATAATAGTCTCTTATGATCCTTTGTATTTCTGTGTCGTCTGTTGTGATCTCTCCATTTTCGTTTCTAATTTTATTGATTTGATTTTTCTCCCTTTGTTTCTTGATGAGTCTGGCTAATGGTTTATCAATTTTATTTATCCTTTCAAAGAACCAGCTTTTGGCTTTGTTGATTTTTGCTATGGTCTCTTTTGTTTCTTTTGCATTTATTTCTGCTCTAATTTTTAAGATATTTGTAATACCTTTAAATAGGGAATAATCCATAAAAATATGGAATCACTATGTTGTACAACTAAAACTAGTATAGTATTTTAAATAAACTGCACTGTAGCTTAAAATTGTTGATGGCTATCTACAAAAACAATAATCAAAAAGAAAAAATAGCAAAATAAAATGGGAAATTTTTAAAAATAAAATATTTCATCAAGAAACTAATTTTGATGAGAAGAATTACATACAGTAGCTTTACTTTTTAATTTTTTACTTTTTAATTTTTGCTTTTCAAGAACTGATGCGAAGAACTGACTCATTCGAAAAGACTCTTATGCTGGGCAAGATTGAAGGTGGGAGTAGAAGGCGATGACAGAGAATGAGATGGTTGGATGGCACCAACTCGATGGACATGAGTTTGAGCAAGCTCTGGGAGTTGGTGTTGGACAGGTAAGCCTGGCGTGCTACAGTCCATGGAGTCACAAAGAGTCAGACATGGCTGAGCAACTGAACTGAACTGACCTGAATCACATGTCAATGCTATATTAGAGTATAGTTGATTTGCAGGTTTTTTGCTTGTCTTAGTATACTGCTGCCTGTTATGTTCAGTTATGACATGTACATACAGCATGTCTCTTTTTTTGGATTCTTTTACTGTGGAGATATTGCAGAATGGCAAGCAGAGTTCCCCATGCTGAGCATCAGGTCCTTGTGGAGTGTATATTAAAGACACAGATATCTGTGACTATGTTAAAGACACAGGTTTCTGTGTATATATTAGACATACAGATTTTGTTTATATGGGGAAGGAAGGAGCCGAGGAAGCAGATAATCATTGCAGATTACCTACTGCAGATATAGATTTCTGTGTATGTCTCAGAGATCCTGAGATTTCTGTGTTTGTGGGAGGAAGGAAGCAAGGAAAGAAGAAAGGAGGTAATCCTTTTGGATTATCTATTTTAGATACAGGTTTCTGTGTATATGTTAGTTCCGACCTCTTAGTTCATCCATGCTTTTTCAATTTTTTTGGAGCCTTCTGTTTGTGTTTGAATTCTGAGAGTCTCTTTTTGTGTTATAGGTTAGTTATTCTGTATTTCCTTTTTCATTTTGCCTAGAGTTTACATCATAGGCTATTTTCTTCCTTTGTCTGCCTGACTTAGCGTATGATCCTCCAAGGTCCATCCTTGTGGTGACCAGTGGAATAATTTCATAATTTCCATGGAGGTTTTTCATGGCTGAGTAATGGTCCATTGTATATATGTACCACATCTTCTTTAAGCTTTAATGTCTCAGTGGACATTTTCCTGGACCTGTGCTTTGGCTGCTGTAAGTCATGTTGCAGGGAACGTTGGGGTGCATGTGTATTTTTGAATGATGATTTCCCTGGGATATAGGCCCACGTGTGGGAATGCCAGATCCTCAGATTAGCTCTCTAGAAAGTTTTTTTTCTGGCATGGGGAGGCTGTCCTTTCTAGTGGCCATTGCCAATGTCCATTCTCTCTCCTCCTGGCTCGCTCCTGGTTCTCTCTCCTTCTGGCTCGCTCTTGCATTATCGTTTCTGACATGTGAGAATGGCCATTTTGAGTGGCGGGATTTGATTTGCCCTTGTAGTTTTGATTTTCATCCTCCTGTAATGATTAGGGATGTTGAGAATTTTATCTTGTTACAGAGTGAGAGTATCTTTTCCCTTTATTCTTTTCCTTAAAGGGTGTGAGGAAAATTTACCTGTTACAATTGACTTCTTGAAAATTGGATTTGTTTGGAGTTTTTCTGCAATACTAGCCCCAGATACTTTTCTGAGGGCAACTGTTATTAATAGCCCCACGGGTCTTGTGAATTGGAGCTGCCACTAAGCACCAATTCGATTCCTGGGTCAGGAAGATGCCCTGGAGAAGGGAATGGCAACCCATTCCAGTATTCTTGCCTGTAGAATTCCATGGACAGAGGCGTCTGGAAGGTTCAGCCCATGGGATCACAAAGAGTTGGACAGGTCTGAGAGAGAGTCACTCACTAAGCGCCAGTGGTCAGTTGTAGTTACAGAAAATGTCCACAAGGTGGCAGCACTTTTCAATATTCATTTCTGGTTTCTAGGGCAGAAACCAGAACACCTGATGTGTTCTGGAACACATCAGGGACACCTTAGGGAAAGTCAGCATCCTTGGCTATGAATTCAAGTGGAATGTGCCTGAGCAAACACCCAACGGCTTGTGTTTTACTACTTCTACCGCCTAAAGCTTCACTCTTTACCTCCCGGTTCATCCCTACCCGGCCCACAGAACCCTGCTGCGTTGCCTCGGTGGCTGCACTCTCAGGAAAAATAATTGAGCAGGGGACCCCAGCACCAAGAGATCTGGAGTCTAGGTAACTTTTCCAAGGTTCTAGGGCAGAGTGTCGGGCAACCATCCTTAGGTTTAACTAGGGACTCTAGTCCCAGCCAGAACCAGACAGTACAGGTCAAAGAGAGGGCTCATTTAAGGACACCCTACCTGGCTTTTCCACCCCACTCCAGGCCAGTCATGGGATCCAAGGCTGCTCAGACTCCAAGAAAGGAATAGCAGGCCAAGTCAGGGAGGTGGGAGGAAATTAACTAGGCTTTGATTTTCTTTCCTTTTCTTTAATCTAATTCCAGTGCTATGTGGGAATATAGTTGATTCGCCTTTTCTGCTTGTCAGTATGCAGCCACCTGAGTCAGTTATGACATATGTTTACATACAGCATATCTGTTCTCATTATTGATTCTTTTGCCCTAGAGATTATTGCAGAATTTCGAGCAAAGTTCCCTGTGCTGAACATCAGGTGTTTGTGCAGTATCTGTTAGATATACAGATTTCTATGTAAATGTGGAAGGAATGAAGGAAGGAGATAATCCTTGTGGATTATCTATTACAGATACAGCTTTTTGGGTACATATTAGTATTGACCTACTAATTCATCCCTAACTTCTCCTTTTTTTGGAATTCTTTGTTTGTGTTTAAATTCTAAGAGTCTCTATTTGTGCTGTAAACTACTTGCCCTGTAATCTCTTTTTAAAATTTTTGCCTCGAAGGGACATCATCTGCTACTTTCTTCCTCTGTTGCTGACTTCACTTAGTGTTTGATCCTCCAAAGTCCATCAGTGTGGAGACCATTGGCGTAATTTCATAATTTCAGTAGCAGTTTTTCATGTCTGAGTAATACCCTATTGTACTTCTTTAAGATTTAATCTGTTGATGGCCCATTTCTTGGGTCTGTGTTGTGGCTATTGGAAGTAGCACTGCAATGAACATTGGAGTGCATGTGTCATTTTGAATAATGTTTTTCATAATATAGGACTAGGCTTGGTTGCTCAATCCTAGGCTTAGGTCTCTTGAAACTTTTTGTTCTGGCCAGTGGACACTGCTCTTTCTAGGAGCGATTGCCAGTGTACCTTCCCACAGAACGTGTATGGGGGGGGGTCCATCTTCTCCTGCTCTCTCCCACATTTACTGTTTGCAGACTGTCAGGACGACCATTTTGTCAGATGGAATTTGAGGCCTTGTTGTTTTTTGATTGGCATTCCTCCTGTAATAATTGGGGATGCTGAGCATCTTGTCCTGTGGCCATTTGGGTTTCTTTTTTCCCTAAAGGGTATGAGGAAAATGTACCTGTTTCAGTTGACTTCTTGAAAGTCAGTTGTGTTTGAAATTTATTTCTACAAAACCCGCCACATGACCTTTCCCGATGGCAGCTGTCATTAACAACACCACAGGCTTTGTGATTTGAAAGTGAAAGTTGCTCAGTCGTGTCGGACTGTTTGCGACCCCATGGACTATACAGTCCATGGAATTCTCCAGGCCAGACTACTGGAGTCGGTAGCTGCTGAGGTCCAGCCCCGGCTGATCCAGGGTATTTGAAGGAGAGACGGCTTCGGCGACCTATTTATTTATTTATTTATCAAAGATATAAAGAGTAATAGAATGAGGATAGCTCAGTAGGAAAATTCAGTGGAGAAAAGAAGCTGAGTAGCTTGGTTTATGCGGAAAATCAATATAACCTGTGACACCAGGTTAGCTCTGACCACGGAGGCTGCAGGCGCCCTCTAGAATAGCGGAAGGTGCCCCACCTTAGACACCTTCTCGAGTGGGTCTTAGAAGCCCAGGCAAATAAATGGTCGCAGAGGATATCCACGCTCCAGATGGAGACTCAGCTGGAAATTGAGGGGAAGAATGACATGGGGAGACCAAGCTTTGGTGAGCAAGGCCTGTAGCTTTATTTTCAACAGGGGCTTTTATACCCTAAGTTACACATAGAGGATAATAGGGGATGCAAAGTCAGCAGTTTTTGATCCTTATCAAAAACCAGGGTTTCTTTCCTGCAAATTTATCATATACAAATGGTTTAGGTGATTTACATCATCTTCTGGCCAGAAGGCCTATTAACATTTTATGACTCTTGACAAAGACTTATCAACAAAGACTTATTTTCTCTAAGAGTAATTATTTTAAGGTTTGGCGCCATCTTCTGAAGATAAAATTGCATTCCTATAGGGCAGATGTGTAATGGGTTTACAACAAAGGAAAGAATTTATTACCTTAAAGGTCTAAAGTTATTAACACCAAGGCCACTACTTATTTTTTCTACATACCAACTATTAATTAATACACATTCAAGGATACAATACAGGGGATATGAAAACTTGGCAACAAGCATTGGCTCATCAATGAAATCCTTTACTAGTTTATTCTGACAGTTTCTAACTCTCTGAGAAGTTCTAAGCTATTTGAATATCTTAAGCTTCCCATGCCTCTAGAGGCTGGGAGACTGTAAACAATCCTATGCATAGCTGTAGGAGTCCGGGTAAACTTGTCAGGCGAGTTAGAGAGCCATCTGAGGGGTTTGGATTTAAACACTCCTAATTGCCCAGGAACTTTATTAATTGGAGCTGTAAGTTAACTCTTTGACAGAGAGAGGGAGATGGTGGTGGGGGACAGCCCCCAGTAAAGTCAGAGGTGAGAGCACAAAGCAATAAAGTAGGCAGACTCTGGTTTTTGGGGGGTAGATGCTCGAGAATACCCGGGGGGGACTCCTGAGACTCGATCCCGCCTTTGCGTATGCCAAGCCTCCTTCCTTATGACGTTTGTCACGAGTGGAATGCCTCACCGGCTCCCGGCAGGTAGCCTTTCCTTTCTCCAGGGGATCTTCCCAGTGCAGGGATCGAGCCCAGCTCTCCCACATTGCAGGCGAACTCTTTACCAGCTGAGCCACAAGCGAAGGTGCCAGTATTAAGAGCCAGTGGTCAAGTTGTAGTACAGGAAATGTCCACAGGGCGGCAGCACTTCTTCGTGCTGAGCTCCGGTTCCACCTGTCACCAGAGCCTTAGGGAAAGTCAGCTTCCTGCGCTGTAAATTAGAGTGAAATGTGCCTGAGCAAACACCCAAGGGCTTGTGTCTCACTACTTCTTCCCCCTGAAGCTTCAACCCTGCCCTCCACACTCATCCGTACCAGAGGCACCGCTCCCTGCTGAAGTGCCTAGGAAGCTGCACGGTCAGGAAGGAAGCTTTGGTCTGGGACCCCAGAACCAGGAGACCTGGATAGTTGGTGACTTTATCCTGGTCCTCGAGGCCAGAGGCTCGGGTCGCAATTGTAAGGGTGCATTAGGGAGTCTGGTCCCAGCCAGGAACCAGACAGTACAAGTTTAAGAGGGGTTTCAATGTGGGGCACCCTTCTGGGCTGTGTCCACCCCACCCCAGTCCAGCCCTGGGACTCAAGCCTATTCAGGTTCCAGGGATCTGATAGCATCTAAGTCAGGGAGGTCGGAGAAAATAAACTAGGCATTACTTTTCTTTCCTTTTCTTTAATCTCACTCCAATGCTCTGCTGAAGTGTAGACATTTGCATTTTTGTGCTTGTCCTCAGTGCAAAACGGACTGATTCAGTTCTGACATTTACATGCATCATATTTGTACTTTTAAAAAATTCTTTTGCCATAGAGGTTATTGAACAAGGTGGAGTAATGTTTTCTGCTGAACATCATGTCTCTGTGGAGTAACTATCCAGTTCAGTTCGGTCGCTCAGTCGTGTCTGACTCTTTGCGACCCCCTGGACTGCAGCACGCCAGGCTTTCCTGTCCATCACCAACTCCTGGAGCTTACTCAAACTCATGTCCATCGAGTCGGTGAAACCATCGAACCATCTCATCCTGTCTTTGCCTTCTCCTCCTGCCTTCAATCTTTCCCAGCATCAGGGTCTTTTCTAATGAATCAGCTCTTTGCATCAGGTGGCCAAATATTGGAGCTTCACTTTCAGTCTTCCCAATGAATATTTAGGATTGATTTCCTTTAGGATTGATCGGTTCCATCTCCTTGCAAAATTTTTCGTATATGTGCATGGAAGGAAGGAAGGAAGGAAATAGTCCTTGTGGATTACCTATTAGAGTGACAGATTTCCATGTATATATTAGAGATAAATATTTCAGTGTATATGTGCATGGAAGGCAGGAAGGAGGTCATCCTCGTGGGTTATCTATTAAAGATGTAGATTTCTCTGTATGTGCTAGTGTGCTTTTTTTGCTTAGTCCTGTCTGACTCTGCAACACCATTACCTGTAGCCTGACAAGCTCCTCTGTTCATGGAATTTTCCAGGCAAGTATACTAGAGCGGTTTGCCATTTCCTACTCCAGAGGATCTTCCTGATCTTCCTGAACCCACACCTGTCCTTCTCTTGCATTGGCATACAGATTCTTTACTGCTGAGCCACCTGTGAAGTCCAGTACTGACCTCCTAATTCCTCTCCAGTCTTTTCCTTTTTTTTTTTAATTTAGGAATTCTTGGTTTGTGTTTGAATCTCAGAGTCTCATTTTGTGTTTTAAATTACTTCCTCTGAGTCTCTTTTTTTAATTTCCTAAAAGGGACACCATCTGCTATTTTCTTCCTCTGTTGCTAAATTCACTTAGTGTATGATCCTCCAGGGTCCATCCTTGTAGTAACTAGTGGCTGAATTCCATAATTTCAGTGGCAATTTTTCATGTGTGAGTAATAGCCTATTGTATATATGTACCAATTTCTTTAAGATTTAATCTGTTGGTGGACATTTTCTTGAGTCTTTGTCTTGGTATTGGAAGTAACACTGCACTGAACATCAGAGTGCATAGGTCATATTGAAAGATGGATTTTTGTAATTCAGACTGGTGTAGGTATTAAAATTCTAGGGTTAACTCTCTTAATTTTTTTGTTCAGGCTTGTGGAGGCAATGCCTTCTATGGACTGCTACCAGTGTCCATTCCCAGAGAACGTGTAGAGGGGTTCCATTGTTGTCTGTCTCTCTCCTCCATGTAATGTTTGAAGACAGTCAGGACGGGCATTTTATCAGTTGGGGTTTGATTTCTTGTTGTCATTTTGATTGGCATTCTTCCTGTAATAGAGAGGCTGAGCATCTTTTCCTGTGGCAGGAAAATTTACATTCCAGTTGACTTCTGGAAAGCCGGTTGTGCTTGGATTTATTTCTTCAAAACCCACCACAGGACCTTTCCTGAGTGCAGCTGTCACTAACAGCCCCTTCAGTTCAGTTCAGTTCAGTCACCCAGTCGTGTCCGACTCTTTGTGACCCCATGAATCGCAGCACGCCAGGCCTCCCTGTCCATCACCAACTCCCGGAGTTCACTCAGACTCACGTCCATCGAGTCAGTGATGCCATCCAGCCATCTCATCCTCTGTCGTCCCCTTCTCCTCCTGCCCCTAATCCCTCCCAGCATCAGAGCCTTTTCCAATGAGTCAACTCTTCACATGAGGTGGCCAAAGTATTGGGGTTTCAGCTTTAGCATCGGTCCTTCCAAAGAACACCCAGGACTGATCTCCTTTAGGATGGACTGGTTGGATCTCCTTGCAGTCCAAGGGACTCTCAAGAGTCTTCTCCAACACCACAGTTCAAAAGCATCAATTCTTCGGCGCTCAGCTTTCTTCACAGTCCAACTCTCACATCCATACATGACCACAGAAAAAACCATAGCCTGGACTAGACAGACCTTTGTTGGCAAAGTAATGTCTCTGCTTTTTAATATGCTATCTAGGTTGGTCATAACTTTCCTTCTAAGGAGTAAGCATCTTTTAATTTCATGGCTGCAGTCACCATCTACAGTGATTTTGGAGCCCCCCAAAAATAAAGTCTGATGCTGTTTTCACTGTTTCCCCATCTATTTGCCATGAAGTGATGGGACCAGGTGCCATGATCTTCGTTTTCTGTATGTTTAGCTTACGCCAACTTTTTCACTCTCCTCTTTCACTTTCATCAAGAGGCTTTTAGTTCTTCTTCACTTTCTGCCATAAGGGTGGTGTCATCTGCATATCTGAGGTGATTGATATTTCTCTCGGCAATCTTGATTCCAGCTTGTGTTTCCTCCAGCCCAGCGTTTCTCATGATGTACTCTGCATATAAATTAAATAAGCAGGGTGACAATATACAGCCTTGACGTACTCCTTTTCCTATTTGGAACCAGTCTGTTGTTCCCTGGCCTGTTCTAACTGTTGCTTCCTGACCTGCATACAGGTTTCTCAAGGCCTTGTGAACTGCAGGGGTCAGAAAACATGGGTGGTCACGCTGTAGTTATATGAAATGTCCACAAGATGGATGCACTTCTGCATGCCCACCTATCGGTCCACCTGCAGTCAGAGCCTTAGGAAAAGTTGACTTCCTGGGCTGTGAATTAGGGTGGAATGTGCCTGAGAAAATACCCAATGGCTTGTATCTTGCTACTTCTTCCCCTTGAAGCTTCACCCTCCCCTCTGGACTCATCTATACCTTTGGCAGTATTCCCCACTGATGTGCCTCGGATGCTGCATCTGAGGAAGAAGGTTTCAGCTGGGAACCCAGCACCAGGGAAGCTGGATACTTGTTGACTTTAGCCTGGTCCTCAAGTCCAGCGGGTCCAGCCACGATCATTGTGATGCCCTAGGGATTTACCATCTAGGACAAACCGGACAGTACAGGTGTGAGAGGGGCTCAGTGAAGGGCACCTACTGGGTTTTATTTACCCCAACCCCGTCCAGCCCTGGGCCTCAAGCCTACTCAGATTCCAGGGATTATAGCATCCCAAGTCAGGGAGACAGAGGGAATACACTATACATTACTTTTCTTTCCTTTTCTTGGCTTTAATCGCACGCCTATGCTATGCTGAGCTATATGAAGTTTTGTTCTTATACTAAGCATACAATAGATTACTTTCGGACACATACATACAATATATATGTACTTGCTTTGGCCATAGAGGTTACTGAACAAGATGGAGTGAAGTTCTCTGCAGTGAACATCAGGTCCGTTTGGAGTAACTATTAGAGATACAGATTTTTTGTATCCATGCCAAGAAGGAAGGAAGGAAGGGTACTCCTTATGGATGTATGTGCAAGGAAGGAAAGAAGGAAGGAAAGAGATATCCTGGTCAATTACCTGATACAGATACAGATTTCTGTGGGTATGTTAGAGCTAAAGATTTCAGTGCATATGTGGAAGGAAGAAAAGAGATAATCCTTCTGAACTATCTATTATGGTTACAAATCACCATTACTAGGTTAGTAGTGGCTCTCAATTCATCTCTGGACATTTCCTTTTTTTTTTTTTTTTTTTTGTTAATTCTTGGTTTGGGTTTGAGTCAGAGTCTCATTTTGTGTTTGCAATTACCTCCCCTGTATCTATTTTAAATTTTGCCTAAAAGGGAGATAATGGAATGTCCGGTCAATGAAGGGCAGCTTGTCGGGCTGTATAGATCCCAATTTTGTCCATTCCTGGGATCCTACCCTACTCAGGTCTCAGGAATCAAACACCAGCCCACATAAGGAAGATCAGAGGGAATAAAGTGGGCATTACTTTCTTTTCCTTTTCCTATATGCAATCTCATGCCGGTGCTCTGTTTAATTACACTCAAGTTGAAGTTTTGTGTGTCTCCTCATTGTGTGATGGACCGGTTCAGTTAGGACATAGGCATACAGCATATTTGTAGCTTTTTATTCTATTGCCACAGAGGTTATCGAACATGGTGGAGTATAATTCTTGTGCTGAACGTCACATCCTTTTTTATTAGGGAGTAACTGTTAGAGGTATAGATTTTTTATATAAGAACTGGGTATGAAGGGAGGAAATATTCCTTAGGATTATTTATTATAGTGAAAGATTTCTATGCATATTTAGAGATATATTTAGAGATAAATATTTCTGTGTATATGGTGCATGGAAAAAGGATGGAAGGAAGGAAGGAAGCAAGGAAAGAAAACCTTGTGGATTATCTGATACAGATTCCTGTGAGTATGGTTGAGAGAAAGATTTCAGTGCATCTGTGGAAGGAAGGAAGGAGATAATCCTTGTGAATTATCTATTACAGATACAGATTTATGTGGCTATGTGAGAAGGCAATGGCACCCCACTCCAGTACTCTTGCCTGGAAAATCCCATGGATGGAGGAGCCTGGTAGGCGGCAGTCCATGGGGTTGCACAGAGTTGGACATGACTGAGTGGCTTCACTTTCACTTTTCACTTTCATGCATTGGAGAAGGAAATGGCAACCCACTCCAGTGTTCTTGCCTGGAAAATCCCAGGGATGGGGAAGCCTGGTGGGCTGATGTCTATGGGGTTGCACAGAGTCGGACACAACTGAAGTGACTTAGCAGTGAGTTCAGACATCCTAATACCTATTCCTTCGCCTTTTTTTTTTTTTTTTTTTTTGGAAGTATTTGTTTTCGTTTGAAAGCCAGTCTCTTTTTGTGTTGTAAATTATTCCCCCTGTATCTGTTTTTTCAATTTTGCTTTGAAGGGACATCATCTGCTTTTTTTTTTTTTTTTTCTCTGTTGCTGACTCCACTTAGTGTATGATCCTCGAAGGTCCATCCTTCTGGTTACCAATGGCATAATAACTTAATTTCTGTGGCAGTTGTCCATGTATGAGTAATAGCTCTTTGTGTAAGAGTTCAATCGATCAACCATTTCTTGGATCTTAGCTATTGGAAGGAGCAATACAGTGAAGGTTGGGGTGATGTGTCATTTTCAATAATGGTTTTTGTGACGTAGGCCCAGGTGTGGGCTTTAAAATCCTAGGCTGACTCTCCTGAAATTTTCCGTTCTGGCCTGCGGCAGCTGTCCATTCTAGGGACTGTTGCCAGTGTCCCTTCCCATGAACTGTGTAGGGGGTTCCACCATCTGTCTGCTCTCTTCCCTATTTTCTGTTTGCAGACAGTCAGGATGGCTTTTCTGTCAGATGGGATTTGATCTTGTTTTGATTGGCATTCCTCCTGTAATTAGGGACACTGAGCATCTTTTCTTGCTGCCTTTTTTGCATGTTTTTTTTATTTTTCTTTCCTTTAAGGGTGTGAGGAAAATTTACCTGTTTCAGTTGGTCTCCTGAAAGTTTGTTGTATTTGGAATTTATTTCTGAGACACCACCGCCAAACTTAAGTGATGGCAGCTGTCCTTAACAGCCCCACAGGCCTTGTGAATTGGAGGTGCCAGTGAGCCCCGGTGGTCAGGTTGTAGTTACAGGAAATGTCCACAAGGTGGCAGCACTTCTGTATGCCCAGCTCTAGTTCCAGCTGATACCAGAGCCTAGATTCACGGGCTGTGATGTAGAGTGGAATATGCCAGAGGAAACACCCAAGGACTTGTGTCTCACCACTTCTTCCCCTGAAGCTTCAACTCTCCTCCCGATACTCAAGCCTTCCTGGGCACTGCTCCCTGCTGTGGTTCCTAGGAGTGTACTGTCAGGAAGCAGGCTTCAGCTGGAACTCCAGGTCCAGGCAACCTGGGTTCAGGGTGACTCTTCCCTGTCGTGCACGTCAGAGAAATGGGCTATTGTGTTTTGTGTGCACTGGGGATTCTGTCCCCAGCCAGGGGAAACCAGATGACCCTTTTCAGAGGGGACTCACTGAGGACACCCTGCCTGTCTGTCGACTCCTGCCCAGTCAGTCCATCCCTGGAACTCAAGCACACTCAGGTTCTAGCCATGGGATCACAGACCAAGTCAGGGAGGTTGGGGGATCAAAGTGGACATTCCTTTTCTTTCCTTTAACTTTATGCCAGTGCTATGTTGAAGCACAGCTGATGTGCAGCTTTGCACTTGTCCTCAGGGTACAATGCACTGATTCGTGTATGATATATATACACACAGCATGTGTGTGCTTGGGTTTGTTCTTGTGCATAGAGGTTATTGAACAAGATGGAGTAAAGTGCTGTGGTGAAAATCAGGTCCCCGTGGAGTGACTGTTAGAGAAACGAAATTTTGTCGACGTGCCAGGAACAAAGGAGGGATGTGGTCCTTGTGGAGTATATTTTACAGTGACAGAATTCCACGTATAGGTTAGAGATAAGTGTTTCCGTGTACATGTGCATGAAAGGAAAGAAACAAGGAAGGGAGGGAGGAGATAATCCTGTGAATTACCTAATACAGTTACAGATTACTGTGTATAAATTAGTACTGACTAGTGATTCATCTGGCCATTTCCTTGTTTTTTAATTCTTGATTTGGGTTTGATTCAGAGTCTCTTTTGGTGTTTTAACTTACATCCCCTGTATCTCTTTTAAATGTTGCTGAAAAGGCAGATAATGGAACGTCAGGTCAGCGAAGGGCATGTTGTCCAGTTGCGTAGACCCCAATCCTGTCCATCCCTGGGACCAAAGCTACGCAGATCCCAGGAATCAGACACATCTCAACTTAGGGCGGTCAGAGGGAATAAAGTAGGCATTACTTTCTTTTCCTCTTCCTGTTTGTCATTTCATGCAGATGCTATGTTGAAGTATAGTTGATTTGGAGTTTTGTGTGTCTCCTCATTGTACAATGGACTGGTTTAGTTGTGACATATAAATACGGCTCATTTATAGTTTTTTATTCTTTTGTCACAGGGGTTATTGAACATGGCAGAGTAAAGTTCCTGTGCTGAACATCAGATCCCTGTGAAGTAACTATTAGAGGTACAGATATTTTATTGTAAAGACAGGGTATGAAGGAAGGAGATAGTCCTTGTGGATTCTGTATTCCAGGGACCTCTTTCTATGCATATGTTAGAGATCAATATTTCTGTGTATAGGTGCATCAAAGAAAGGATAGAAGTAGGAAGGAAGCAAGAAAGCAGGCGAAAATCCTTGTGGATTGTGATACAGATTCCTGTGGATATGGCTGAGCTACAGATTTCAGATTTTCAGCTACAGATTTTGCATATTTGGAAGTAAGAATGGAGATAATCCTTATGAATTATGTATTACCGATACAGATTTCTGTGGATTTGTTAGTACTGACATCCTAATTCATACCTATGGGTTTCCTTTTTTCCTGGAATTATTTGTTTGTGTTTGAATGTCAGAGTCTCCTTTTGTATTGTAAATTACTTCCCCTATATCTCTTTTTTCAATTTTGCCTTGAAGGGACAACAGCTCCTATTTTTTCCTTCCTCTGTTCCCAACTCCATTTAATGTATGTTCCTCCAAGGTCCATCCTTGTGGCGACCAGTGGCATGATATCTTAATTTCAGTGGCAGTTTTCCATGTATGAGTAATTGCTCTTTGTATACAAATTCCTTTAACAGTACAACTGTTGATCAGCCATTTCTTGCATCTGTGTCTTAGCTATTGGAAGTAGCAGTATAGTGAAGGTTGGGGTGTTGTATCATTTTCAATGATGGTTTTTGGTGACAGAGGCCCAAGGGTGGGCTTCACAAGCCAAGGCTAGCTCTCCTGAAATTTTCCGTTCTGGCCTGTGGCGGCCGTCTGTTCTAATGGCTGTTGCCAATGTCCACTCCCCTGAAATGTGTAGTGGGTTTCCATCATCTCTCTGTGCTCTTCCATATTTACTGTTTGCAGACAGTCAGGATGGCTTTTTGTCAGATGGGATCTGATTTCTTCTTGTCGTTTTGATTGGCATTCCCCCTGTGATAATTAGAGACACTGAGCATCTTTTCCTGCTGCCTTTTTGTGTGTGTGTGATTTTCTGGAAAATTTACCCGTTTCAATTGACCTCTTGAAAGTTTATTGTGTTTGGAATTTATTCCTAAAACACTGACCGCCAAACTAAGTGATGGCAGCTGTCCTTAACATCCCCACAGACCTTGTGAATTGGAGGTGCCAGTGAGCACTGGCGGCCAAGTTGTAGTTACAGGAAATGTCCACAAGGCGGCAGCACTTCTTCATTCCCATCTCTGGTTTCAGATGACCGTAGCCTTAGGGAAAGTGGGATTCCTGGGCTGGGATGTCGACTGGAATATGCCAGAGCAAACACCCTAGGCTTGTGTCTCACCACCTCTGCCCCCTGAGGCTTCAACCCTCCTCCAGATACTCAAGGCTTCCTGGGCACTGCTCCCTGCTGAGGTCCCTAGGAGGGTCAGTGTCCTCATTGTACAATGCACTGATTCATGTACACTCAGCGTGTTCATACTTGTTTTTGTTCTTTTGCTATAGAGGTTATTGCAGAAGGTGGAGTGAAGCCCTGGGTGGTGAACATCAGGTCCCTGTGGAGTACCTCTAGAGATACAGATATATATGTGCCATGAGCAAAGGAAGGAGATAGTCCTTGTGGATTATATATTGCACTGACAAATTTCCATGTATAAGTTAGAGACATGTACATTTCTGTGTATATGTGCATGAAAGGAGAGAAAGAAGGACGGAAGGAAGTAGATACCTTATGAGCACCTAATACTGATACAGATTTCTGTTGTATGTTAGAGATAAACATTTCAGTGCACATGTGGAAGGAAGAAAGGAGATAATCCTTGTGAATTATCCGTTACAGTTACAGATTACTGTGTATAGGTTAGTGCCGACTACTGATTCATCTCTGGCCAGAGAGATTTTTTTTTTTAGTTTTTTTCTTTCTTTTTTTTTTTTTAGTTCCTTATTTGGTTTTGCTTCAGAGTCTCTTCTTGTGTTTCAAATTATGTCCCCTGTATCTATTTTAAATTTTGCCTAAAGGGAGATAATGGAATGTCAGGTCAATGAACGGCACCTTCATTGGGGCTGTGTAGACCCCAAGCCCATCCATCCCTGGGAGTCAAGCCTATTCAGTTTCCAGAGATCAGACTCCATCCCAAGTTAGGGAGGTCAGAGGGAATAAAGAAGGCATTACGTTCCTTTCCTCTTCCTTTCTTTAATCCTCTGCTGATGGTATGTTGAAGTATAGTCATTTTCCATCTTTGTGTTGTCCTCCTAGTACAATGGAGTGATTTACTGATGACATATGCATACAGCATATTTGTATTTTTTTATTCTTTTGCTACAGAGGTTATTGCACATGGCAGAGTATAGTTCTCTGTGCTGAACAGCAGGTCCCTGTTGAGTAACTGTTGGAGGTACAGATGCTTCATGTAATGGCGAGTAACAAATAAAGGAGATGGTCCTTGTAGCTTATCTATTACCGGGACCGATTTCTATGTATATGTTAGAGATAAGTATACCTCGTTATGTGTGCATAGAAGCAAGGAAAGAATAAAGGAAGCAAGGAAAGAAGGCTGGAGATAACCTTTGTGGATTACCTTATACAGATACAAATTCCTGTGGGAATCTCCTCCCTGACGTTTCTCCTCTCCTTTCCAAACTCCTCAAAACCTGGGGCACGGCTCCCTGCTGAGGGGCCTCGGAGGCTGTGCTCTCAGGAAAGAGGGTTCCCCTAGGGACCCCAGCACCAGTTGACCTGGGTATTTGGTGACTTTACCTGGTCCTGGAGGCCAGAGGGTCCAGCCAGCATCGTCATTGTGCACTAGGGTTTTTGGTCCCAGCTCGGATAAAGCAGACAGTACAGGTTTAAAAGTGGAGTCTCAGTAAAGGTCAACTTGCCCAGCTGTGTCCACCCCACCCTAGTTCAGCCCTGGGATTCAAGCCTACTCAGGTCCCAGGGATCTGATAGCACCCCATGTCTGGAAGGTGGGTAGGAATTAATTAGACATTTCTTATTTTTCTTTTAATATATTGCTGATGCTTTGTTGACATATAGTCAATTTTCAGTTTTGTGCTTGTCCTAGTGAACAACGGACAATTTGGTTGATGAAAGTGAAAGTGGAGAGTGAAAAAGTTGGCTTAAAGCTCAACATTCAGAAAACGAAGATCATGGTAGCCGGTCCCATCACTTCATGGGAAATAGATGGGGAAACAGTGTAAACAGTGTCATACTTTATTTTTCTGGGCTCCAAAATCACTACAGATGGTGACTGCAGCCATGAAATTAAAAGACGCTTACTCCTTGGAAGGAAAGTTATGACCAACCTAGACAGCATATTGAAAAGCAGAGACATTACTTTGCCAACAAAGGTTCGTCTAGTCAAGGCTATGGTTTTTCCTGTGGTCATATATGGATGTGAGAGTTGGACTGTGAAGAAAGCTGAGCACTGAAGAATTGATACTTTTGAACTGTGGTGTTGGAGAAGACTCTTGAGAGTCCCTTGGACTGCAAGGAGATCCAACCAGTCCATTCTGAAGGAGATCAGCCCTGGGATTTCTTTGGAAGGAATGATGCTAAAGCTGAAACTCCAGTACTTTGGCCACCTCATGCAACGAGTTGACTCATTTGGAAAAGACTCTGATGCTGGGAGGGATTGGGGGCAGGAGGAGAAGGGGACGACAGAGGATGAGATGGCTGGATGGCATCACTGACTCGATGGCCATGAGTCTGAGTGAACTCCAGGAGTTGGTGATGGACAGGGAGGCCTGGTGTGCTGCGATTCATGGGGTCGCAAAGAGTTGGACATGACTGAGTGACTGATCTGATCTGATCTGTACAAACAGCATATTTGTAGTTTAAAAAATTTTTTTTGCCATAGAGGTTATTGAACAAGATGGAATAAAGTCCTCTGTGCTGAACTTCACGTCCCTGTGGAGAAACTGTTGGATATACAAGTGTTTTGTATACATGCAAGGAACTAAGAATGGAGAGACTGCTTGTAGATCATTTATTACAGTAACAGATTTCTATGTATATGTGAGAGCTAAGTATTTCTGTGTATATGTGCATGGAAGGAAGAAAAGTGAAAAGAGAGAAAATAATCCTTATGGATTACCTAATACAGACAGATTCTTGTGGGTATGTTAGAGTTACAGATTTTAGTGCATGTGTAGAAGGAAGGAAGAAGAAAATCCTTGTGAATTATAACAGATAAAGATTTCTGTGTCCACTTGAACCAACCTCCTAACTTATCTCTGACCCTTCCCATGTTTTGGGGAGGATTCTTTGTGTTTGAATCTGAGTCTCTTTTTGCGTTGTAAATTACTTCCTCTGTGTCTCTTATTTAAATTTTGTCTTGCTGCTGCTGCTGCTACTGCTGCTAAGTCGCTTCAGTCGTGTCCAACTCGGGGACATCATTTTTTCTTCCTTTGTTGATGGCTTGCTTTGTGTCTGATCCTCCACGGTCCATCCTTGTGTCAACTAGAGGCATAATTTCATAATTTCTGTGGCAGTTTTCGTATCTGAGTAATAGCGTATTGTATATATGTCCTGAATATCCATTGGAAGGACTGATGCTGAAGTTGAAGCGCTAGTACTTTGACCACCTGATGCGAATAACTGGCTCATCGGAAAAGACTGATGCTGGGAAAGATTGAAGCAAGAGGAGAAGGGGACGATAGAGGATGAGATGGTTGGATGGTATCACTGACTCAATGCACATGAGTTTGAACAAGCTCTGGGAGTTGGTGATGGACAGGGAAGCCTGGCGTGCTGTAGTCCATGGGGTTGCAAAGAGTTGGGCACGACTGAGCGACTGAACGTACTGAGAATAATTTCCTGTGCCCATTTGGTATTTTTTCCTTAAAGCGTGTGAGGAAATTTTACCTTTTCAACTGATTTCTTGAAAGTTGATTGTGTTTGGAATTTATTTCTGCAAAACCTACTAGAGGGCATTCCCTGAGGGGAGCTGGTCTTAACAGCCCCACAGGTCTTGCAGGTGAATTGCACGTGCCAGTAAGTGCTGGTGGTCAAGTTGTAGTTACAGAAAATGTCCACAAGGCGGCAGCACTTCTTCATGCCCAGCTCCGGTCCCACCTGCAGACAGAGCCTTAGGAAAAGTCGAATACCTGGGCTGTGACTTAGAGTGGAATGTTCTGGGCAAACATCCAAGGCCTTGTATCTCACTGCATCTTCCCCCTGACGCTTCATCCTTCCCCTACTGACTCATCCTACCTGCGCCACCACTCCCTGCTGAGTTGCCTAGGAGGCTGCACTCTCAGGAAGGAGGCTTCAGCTGGGGACCCCAGCACCAGGGACCTGGATCCTTGGTGACTTTACCCTGATCCACGAGGCCAGAGCGTCGGGCCATCATCGTTGCGGGGCACTAGGGGTTCTGTTCCCAGCCAGGGCAAACCAGACAGTAGAGGTTTAAGAGGGATCTCATGAAAAGCACCCTGCTGTACCGCGTCAGCCGCGCCCCAGCCCAGCCCTGGACTCAAGCTTACTCAGGTTCCAGTGATGGGACAGCATCCCAAGTCAGGGATATTAGAGGAAATAAACTAGACATAACTTTTCTGTCCTTTTCTGTTCTTAATCTCAAGCCAACACTATGTTGAAATACACTCGATTTGCAGTTGCATGCTTGTCCCCAGGGTACAGTGACTGATGCAGTTATGACATATTTGTACTTGTTTTTATTCCTTTGCCACAGAGGTTATTGAACAAGGTGGAGAAAAGTTCTCTGTGCGGAACATCAGGTCTCTGTGGAGTAACTGTTAGAGATCCAGATTTTTGCTTATAGACAAGGAAAACGGAAGGACACAGTCCTTGTGGGTTATCTACTACAGTGATCGATTTCTATGTGTAAGTTAGATATACATATTTCTGTGTATATGTGCATGGAAAGAAGGGAAGAAAGGAAGGAGGGGAGGCACTTAACGTGATTACAGGATAAACCTGTTTCTGTTAATGCTCTCTGACAAAACATTTTATATTCGTTGTTTTGATGCCTCCATATTGATTCCATTTCACAGTCCCCTGTAAATACAACTTATTTAGCAGTCTTTTAGTTTCAAATTAAGACTTTTGTTTGTATTAAGGTGTAAGACTGTGTACTTGAGTTAGAAGAGTTGTCTTAAGTCTCTAAAAGCGTTACTCAAAAGGCACAGTGATTTTCATTATGGTTCATGGACTGGCATTTGCAAATCTACTAAATCAGAAGCTCTGGAACTGCAGTCTGAAAATTTGCGTTAATAAGCCCTTCAGGTGCTTCTGAAGCACCCAAGCACACTGAAGTTTGAGAACTATTGCCCTAGCAGTTCAGGCAAAACACACACTTTCCCAAGCCCAAGTTGTAACAATTAGTATCATTATAAGTTACAGTAAAATTTTTATTCTTTTGGTTAAAGAACAATAGCAAAAGAATCCACTCCACAAATATGTATTACCTGGGTTTGTATATATGAACTATATACCTAGGTTTGAATATATAAATATATACCTAGGTTTTCATATACGAAATATATAATGAATAATACTCAGCTACAAAGAAGATTAAAATAATGGCATTTTCAGCAATATAATCCTATGATTATAACAAATTATGTAAGTCAGAAAGACAAATATTATACAATATCACTTAAACAAGAAATCTAAGACATGACACTATGAAATTACCATGAAACAGAAACAGACTCACAGATACAGAGAACTAGTGGTTACCAGTGGGGATGGGGAGGCGGGAGAGGCAGGGTAGGTGTAGGGGATGAAGAGATAGAAGCTTACTGTGTGTATCTTCAATAAGCTATAAGGATATATTATATAGCACAAGGATATATAGCTTTTATTTGTAATACCTTTAAATGCAGTATACTCCAAAAGAGTACTGAATCACTATTTTGTACACATAAAAATAATTTAGTGTTGTAAATAACTGTACTTCCACTTAAATAATTGTTGATGACTATCTACAACAATAATAAAGTTATCAAAAAGAGAAAATTTAACAAAATAAAAACGGGAAATTAAAATTATATCACAAAACTAATTTTGATGAGAATTTAAAGAATCACATAAAGCAGCTTTTCTCTTTTAAGTTTTGCTTTCCAAGAACTTATTAGTCAAGTCAAGCCAATTAATCTAACTAACCCTAGCCCTTACCGAGCTAAGGGCAATGAGCACATTTTGTCATCACATTTTTCCAAGAGCCTCTGGTTGGCAAAGGTGTTTTAATGCTAGCCTTTTTTGTCACGAGTTGTAGCTATTTCAGGAGCAGTGTTGCTTTGGTGCAAATACCACGTTGTCTAACAGGTCCTAAGAAGACATTACCAAGGGTTTTCTTTTTAACTGAGCAACCTAAAAAGCTCTTATCGTCTTTCATCTTGTAAGTGTTAAAATCTCATTGGAGAGGAAGTCACTTGTGAAGCTGTGAGCCCCAAAGCCTCCTATTCTCATCCTAAAGTGTGCCTGTCTTGCCTCACTAGGAATCCGGGAACTGCAAAGTGAAGAGATTACCCTGTTGAAGGAGCTGGGAAGTGCCCAGTTTGGAGCGGTCCATCTGGGCAAGTGGAAGGGGCAGGAGGATGTTGCTGTGAGGGTGATCAGGAGCTCCGTGTCAGAAGACGAAAGCTTCCCAGAGGCCCAGACCATGAGGTATGATTCTTCTGGGGAATCATGGTTTAGCCCTCACCATGAGAGGACATTCATGTGACAGGTCTGTCCCTAACATCTGTAAGGCCTGAATCTAGAGTCCACCATCATAGAATTACAATGGAGTACTACTCAGCCATAAAAAGTGAAATCATGCCGTTCCCTCAACGTGGGTGGGCCTAGAGATTAGCGTATTCAGTGAAGACACAGAGAGACGAATAGCTATTATCACTTATAAGTGAAATCTAAACTATGATGCAAATGAACTTCTTGACAAAACAGTCTCAGACATAGATGACAAACTTAGGGTTACCAAAGAGAAGAGGGATAGGAGATTAATTAGGAGTTTGGGGTTAACAGATATACACTACTATATATAAAGTTGATAACCAAGGCCCTTGCTGTACAGCACAGGGAACTCTATTCAATATTTATAATAACCTAGTAATCTGAAACCTAATAATCGGAGAGCACATATGTGGGTGTGTCTTTATATATATATGTATTATATATAATACATATAGTGTATACTAGGTACTATATATACGTAGTACATACGTATACATAACTGAATGACTTTGCTATACATCTGAAACTAACACAAACACATAAAACAACTACTCTTCAATTAAAATGCACCAGTTTTCCATAGAAATGGGTCAGCATATCACTGATACTAATATTTGAAGTTGTAAATCAATGTAACACACCATTACACAAAATTGGCTTTATGTGAACAGAAGCCTTTGGCTGAGGCTGACTTCAGGGGCACAGTGTCGGGGGCTCCTGCACTTAGAAGGGCTCCCTGCTTGGTTTAATGCTGCATTGTCAGAATCCACATTGTTAATAATCCTTACACAGGGATTCTGACATCGTCATTCTGCACTGATTCCTGGCAATGATGTATCTCATCCAGTCTCTGGCAATTGTGCTGTCATAAAACTGGGGACGAGGCCTTGATGTCAAAATAGAAAAATCTGCAGAAACTCCCTTAGGCTCAGGATATAAACCCTGTGTCCCGATGGAACTTTAAAACATACATTTTGCTATTCAGTTCAGTTCAGTCACTTAGTCGTGTCCGACTCTTTGCAACCCCATGGACTGCCACACGCCAGGCTTCCCTGTCCTTCACCGTCTCCTGGAGCTTGCTCAAATTCATGTCCATTGAATTGGTGATGCCATCACCAATTGTCCTCTTTTGTCCCCTTCTCCTCCTGCCTTCAGTCTTTTCCAGCATCAGGTGCTTCTCTAATGAGTCTGCTCTTCACATCATTAGGGTTACCAAAGTATTGGAGCTTCAGCATTAGTCCTTCCAATGAATATGCAGGATTGATTTCCTATAGAATCCTAAAAAAGTCATTAACAACTCAACTGGTCATAAAGAAAGAGGTATAACTGTATCACCAGGGCAAACCTTTCACCCTCAAATGGAATGGTCACTCTGAGGCCTGAGATGTCAGTTGGCACGGTGGTCTCACCATGTGCCCCCTGCACTGACTGAATTTGCTCAAGGAACAGCTTTTACTGAGAAGTAGACCTTGGTCCCAGCACAAGCCTTTCCTCTATAGGGAGCAATGCAGGTCTTTAAAACTGCTCAAAGATGCATAACTGAGCTCATTGCCTTGAGTTACATGAAAATGCATGTACCTAGAGGTAGACTACGAAGAAAAGAAATAAGTAAATATTTAATAAATCCTTTTAATAAATCCATGCTCAGCTTTCCAAGAGGCTGAACTCAGAAAGGAGGCTTCACCTGGGGACCCAGCAACAGCTGACCTGGATCCTTGGTGACTTTACCCTGGTCCTCCAGGGCAGAGGATTGTGCTACCATCATTGGGGCTCACTAGGGGTTCTGGCCCTAGGCAGGTCCAACCAGACAGTACAAGTGGGGTCTCAGTGAAGGCCACAGTGCCAGGCTGTCTGACCCCATCCCTGTCCAGCAGTGGGACTCAAGCCTATTCAGGTTCAAGGGATGTAATAGCATCCCAAGTCAGCGAGGTTGGAGGGAATAAACTAGGCATTATTTTTGTTCCTTTTCTTTAATCTCTTGCCAATGCTATGTTGAAATATAGTTGATTTGCAGTTTTGTGCTTGTCCTCAGTGTACAATGGACTGATTCACTTATGATACGTACATACAGGATATTTGTATTTTTGATTCATTTGCCACAGAGGTTATTGAACAAGATGTAGAACAGTTCTCTGTGCGGAACATCAGGTCTCTGTGGAGTATCTATTATATATAGATTTTTTTTGGTAAATGTGCAAGGGATGAAGGAAGGAGATAGTCCTTGTGGGTTACCTGTTACAACAACAGATTTCCATGTATATGTTAGAGATAAATATTTCTGTATATATGTGCAAGGAAGGCAGGCAGGCAGGAGATAATCCCTGTGGATTACTTATTGTTGTTGTTCTGTTGTCCACAGTGTCCAACTTTGTGTAACCCTGTGGACTGCAGCACGCAGGCCTCCCTGTCCCTCACCATCTCCCGGAGTTTGTCCAAGTTCATGTCTGTTGCATTGGTGGTGTCGTCCAGCCGTCTCATCGTCTGATGCCCTCTTCTCCTTCTTCCATCAATCTTTCCCAGCATCAGGGACTTTTCAAGTGACTTCGCTGTTCACTCCAAGTGACCAAAACACTGGAGCTTCAGCATCAGTCCTTCTAATGAGTATACAGGATTGATTTCTTTTAAGATGGACTGGTTTGATCTCCTCGCTGACCAGAGGACTCTCAGGAGTCTTCTCCAGCACCACAGTTCAAAGACATCAGTTCTTTGGTGCTCTGCCCTCTTTACAGTCCAGTTCTCACAACCATATGTGACCCCTGGGAAGGCCATAGCTTTGACTGTAACAGACCTTCGTCAGCAGAGTAATATCTCTGCTTTTCAACACACTGTCTAGGTTTGTCTAGCTTTCCTGCCAAGAAGCAATCATCTTCTGATTTCATGGCTGCAGGCACCATCTGCAGGGATTTTAGAACCCAAGAAGAGGAAATCTGTGACTGCTTCTACCTTTCCCCTTTCGTCTGCCATAAAGTAATGGGCCCAGATGCCATGGTCTTAGTTTTCTTAATATTTCGTTTTAAGTCGGCTTTTTCATTCTACTCCTTCTATTACAGTTACAAATATCTGTGTATGTTGGTACCAACCTCCTAATTCATCCCTGGCCCTTTCCTTTTTTCTTTTTTTTTTTTTGAATTCTTGATTTGTGCTTGAATCTGAGTCTCTTTTTGTGTTGTTAATTACTTCCCCTCTATCTCTTTTATGTTGCCTAAAAGTGACATCATCCGCTATTTTCTTCCTCTGTTGCTGAGTTCACTTAGTGTATGATCCCTGTGCCAACTCGTGGCATAATTTCATAATTGCAGTGGCAGTTTTTCTGTCCAGGAAATAGCAAATTGTATATATGTACCACATTTCTTTCAGATTTAGTCTGTTGATGGAAATTTTCTTGGGGCTCTGTCTTGGCTACTGGAAGTATCACTGCAGTGAATGTTGGGGTGCATCTGTCATTTTGAATAGTTTTTCATAACATAGACCCACGTGTGAGCATTAAAATCCTAGGCTATACTTTCTTGAAAATATTTTCCACCTTGTGGCGGCGGGGGGGCTGTCCTTTCTAGGTGCTGTTACCAATGTCCCTTCCCATGGAACGTGTACGGGGCTTGCATTATCCCCTGGCTCTCTCCCCCAGGTACTGTTTGCAGACACTCAGGATATTCTGTCAGATGGGGTTTGATTTCTTGTTGTCATTTTGATTGGCATTCCTCCTATAATAATTAGGGATGCTGAGCGTCTTGTCCTGTGGCCATCTTTTTTTTTTTTTTAATTAAAGAGTGTGAGGAAAATTTACTTTTGCAATTGGCTTCTTGAAAGTCAGTTGTGTTTTCAAATTTGTATCTGTAAACCCACCCCAGGACCTTTCCTGAGGGCAGTGGTCATTAACAGCCCTGAAGTTCAGTTCCGTCGCTCAGTCGTTTCTAACTCTTTGTGACCCCATGGACTGCAGCACGCCAGGCTTTGTTTGTCACCAATTCCTGGAGCTTGCTCAAACTCATGTCCATCAAGTTGGTGATGCCATCTCACCATATCATCCTCTGTCATCCCCTTTTTCTTCTGCCTTCAATCTTTCCCAGCATCAGGGTCTTTTCCAGTGAGTCAGCTCTTTGCATCAAGTGACCAATGTATTGGAGTTTCAGCTTCAACATCAGTCCTTCAAATGAATATTCAGGACTCATTTCCTTTAGGATGGACTGGTTTGATCTGCTTGCAGTCCAAGGGACTCTCAAGAGTCTTCTCCAACACCACAGTTCAAAAGCATCAATTCTTCGGCGCTCAGCTTTCTTTATAGTCTAACTCTCACATCCATACATGACTACTGGAAAAACCATAGCTTTGACTAGATGGACCTTTGTTGGGAAAGTAATGTCTCTGCTTTTAAATATGCTGTCTAGGTTGGTCATAATTTTTCTTCTAAGGAGCAAGCGTCTTTTAATTTCATGGCTGCAGTCACCATCTGCAGTGATTTTGGAGCCCAAGAAAATCTGTCAGAAGTCTGTCATTGTTTCCCCATCTATTTGCTGTGATGTGATGGGACCAGATACCAGGATCTTAGTTTTCTGAATGTTGAGTTTTAAGCCAACTTTTTCACTCTCCTCTTTCACTTTCATCAAGAGGCTCTTTAGTTCTTCACTTTCTGCCATAAGGGTGGTGTCATCTGCATATCTGAGGTGATTGATATTTCTCCCGGCAATCTTGATTCCAGCTTGTGCTTCATCCAGCCCGGCATTTCACATGATGTACTCTGCATATAAGTTAAATAAGCAGGGTGACAATATACAGCCTTGATGTACTCCTTTCCCAATATGGGACCAGTCTGTTGTTCCATGTCCAGTTCTAACTTGCTTCCTGACCTGCGTACAGATTTCTCAGGAGGCAGGTAAGGTGGTCTGGCATTCCTATCTCTTTAATAATTTTCAACAGCTTGTTGTGATCCACACAGTCAAAGGCTTTGGTGTAGTCAATAAAGCAGAAGTAGATGTTTCACAAGCTTCATCAATCGAAGGTGCCAGTGAGCACCACAGGTCAGGTTGTAGTTACAGGGAATGTCCACAAGGCGGCAGCATTTCTTCATGCCCAACTCTGGTTCCACACGCAACCAGAGCCTTAGGGAAAGTTGATTTTCTAGGCTGTGAGTTACAGTGGAATGTGCCTGAGCAAGCACAACACCCAAGGCCCTGTGTTTCACTACTTCTTCCCTGTAAAGCTTCATCCCACCCCTCCAGACTCCTCCTAACCTGCGGATTAGTTCCACACTTAGCTTCCTAAGAGGCTGCTCTCAGAAAGGAGGCTTCACCTGGGGACCCCAGCAACGGCTGACCTGGATACTTGGTGACTTTACCCTCATCCTTGAGGACAGAGTGCCACCATCATTGGGGGGCACTGGGAATTCTGGTCCCAGGCAGGCCCAACCAGACAGTGCATATTCAAGTGGGGTCTTAAAGAAGGCCACAGTGCCACGCGGTCTTGAACCTACCCCTGTCCGGCAATGGGACTCAAGCCTATGCAGGTTCCAGGGATGGGATAGCATACCAAGTCAGGGATGTTCAGAGGGAATAAAGTGTACATTACTTTTTGTTCCTTTTCTGTTCTT
The DNA here is from genome assembly GCF_032452875.1 of Bos javanicus. Lineage (NCBI taxonomy): Eukaryota > Metazoa > Chordata > Mammalia > Artiodactyla > Bovidae > Bos > Bos javanicus. The sequence continues at coordinate 33,332,406 of NC_083896.1, forward strand.
ACTCTCATGCCAATGCTATGTTGAAATATAGTCAATTTGCATTTTTGTCCTTGTCTTCGGTGTACAATGGACATAGTTATGACAGACACATACAGCATATTTGTACCTTTTTAAAAATTCTTTTGCCACAAAGGGTATTAAGCAAGGTGGAGTAAATTCTCTGTACTGAACATCAGGTGACCAATAGAGATAGGCTAACTAACAGAGACACAGATTTTCGTATACACGCAAGGAATGAAGGAAGGAGATAGTCCTTGTGGATTATCTAATACAGTGACAGATTTCCAAGTATAAGTTAGAAATACTTCTGTGCATGTGTGCATGGAAGGAAGGAAGGTAGGCTGGAGATAATCCTTGTGAGTTACTTAATACAAGTACAGATTTCTGTGGGTATGTTAGAGATACAAATTTCAGTGCACATAGGAAGGATGGAAGGAGATAATCCAGATTTCTGTGGATATGTTAGTACCTACATGCTATTTCCTATCTATTTCCCCTCCCCTCCCCTTTTTTGAATTTTGTTTGAATGTCACAGTGTCTTTTTCTGTTGCAAATTACTCCCCTGTACCTCTTTTCTTAATTTTGCCTTGAAGGGACATCATCTGCTATAATCTTCCTCTGTTGCTGACTCCATTGAGTGTAGGATCCTCCAGGGTCCATCCTTGTGGTGGCCAGTGGCGTAATTTCATAACTTCAGTGGCGGTGTTTGGTGTCTGAGTGATAGCAAATTGTATATATGTACCACATTTTTTCAAGATTTAATCTGTCATCGGACCTTTTCTTGGGTCTGTGTCTTGGCTATTTCAAGTACCACTGCAGTGAATGTTGGGGTGCATCTGTCAGTTTGAATGGTGGTTTTTCATAACATAGGCCCAGATGCAGGTATTAAAATCCTAGGCTTTGCTCTCTTGAATTTTTGTCTTCAGGCCTGGGGGCTGTCCTTTCCTGGGGCTGTCCCCAGTGTCCATTCCCACAGAACATGCACGGGGCTTGCATCACCTCGGGCTCTCTCCCCTATTTACAGCGCAGACAGTCAGGATTGCCCTTCTGTCAGGTGCACTGTGATTTCTTGTCGATTTGATTGGTATTCCTCTTGTAATAACTAGGGAATCTGAGCATCTTGTCCTGTGACCATTTGGGTTTGTTTGTTTCCTTAAAGACTGTGAGGAAAATTTACCTTTGCAGTTGGCTTCTTGGCAGTCGGTTGTGTTGGAATTTCTGCAAAACCATCACGGGGCCTTTCCTGAGGGCAGCTGTCATTAACAGCCCCATCGGCCTTGTGAATTGGAGGTGCTTGTGGCACTGGTGATCAAGTTGTTAAAAGAAGTGTCCACAAGGCAGCTGTACTTCTTCGACCCCAACTGCAAACAGAGAATTAGGAAAAGAGCTTCCTGGACTGGAATTACAATGGAATGTGTCTGAGCAAACACCAAAGGGTTTGTGTCTCACTGCTTCTCCCCCTAAAACTTCACCCCTCCCTTCCAGACCCATCTGTAAGTGGGCACTACTCCCTGCTGAAGTGCCTAGGAGGTTGTACCCTCAGGAAGGAAGCTTCAGTTGGGGACCCCAGCATCAGCAGACCTGGGTACTTGGAGACTTTACCCTGGTCCTTGAGGCTCGAGGGTCAGGCCACCATTGTTTGAGTGCCCTAGGGATTCTGGTCCCCAGCATGGCAAACCAGAAAGTACAGATTTAAGAGGGGTGTCAATGAAGGGTACCCTGCCATGCTGTGTCGACCACACACCAGTCCAGCCCGGGAATGAAGCCTGCTCAGTCTCCAGGAATAGGATATTAGCTCAAGTTAAGGAGGTGGCTAGCAGGATAATCTCAGACAGTAAAGCGTCTACCTGCAGTGCGGGAGACCCGGGTTCAATCCCTGGATTGGGAAGATCCCCTGGAGAAGGAAATGGCAACCCACTCCAGTACTCTTGCCTGGAAAATTCCATGGACTGAGGAGCCTGGTAGGCTACAGTCCATGGGGTCACAAAGAGTTGGACACGACTGAGCGACTTCACTATCACTAAGGAGGTGGCAGGGAATGTGTGTGTGCCAAGTCACTTCAGTCGTGTCCAACTCATTTCGACCCTACGAACTGTAACCCATCAGGTTCCTCTGTCCATGGGATTCTCCAGGTAAGAACACTAG